>NC_043706.1:45774350-45895600 GCF_006229205.1 Suricata suricatta
TAAGTGAAATAAGCCAGGTGGATAAGGACAGATACCATATGTTTGCACTCATAGGTCTAACAGGAGAACAGGAGAAACCTAATGGAGGACCAGGGGGAGGGGAAGGGGGAAAGAGAGTTGGGGAGAGAGAGGGATGCAAAACCTGAGAGACTATTGAATACTGAAAATGAACTGAGAGTTGAAGGGGAAGGCGGAGGGGAAAGAGGTGGTGGTGATGGAGGAGGACACTTGTGGGGAAGAGCACTGGGTGTTGTATGAAAACCAGTTTGACTATAATCTATTAAAAAAAATAAAACACACACACACAAAAGATTATTTATTTATTTTGAGAGAGATAGAGACAACATGAGCAAGGCAAGTGTAGAGAAAGAGAGTGAGAGAGAGAATCTCAAGCAGGCGCTGCACTGTTAGGGCAGAGCCCAATGCAGGTCTTGAACTAATGAAACCGAGAGCTCATGACTTTAGCAGAAACAAAGTCAGATGCTTAACCAACTGAGCCACTCAGGTGCCTATAAGAGGGTAGATCTTAAGCATTCTCACTACACATACACATACATACACAAATATAATTATGTGAGGTGATGGATATGTTAATTTGCATGATTGTTGCAATTATTTTACAGTGTATAGTATATCAAAACATCAATTTGTATACCTTTTATTTTTTATTTTTATTTTGATAATGTTTATTTATTTTTGAGAGAGAGAAACAAAGAGTGACTGGAGGAGGGACAGAGAGAGATGCACACACAGTATCAGAAGCAGGCTCCAGGCTGTGAGCTGTCAGCATAGAGCCCAACATGGGACTAGAACCCATGAATCATGACACGAGATCATGACTTGAGCCAAAGTTGGTTGCTCAACCGACTGAGCCACTCAGATGCTCCAATTTGTACACCTTTTATATATACAACTTTTATTTCTCAGTTTTACCTCAGAAAGGTTGGTGGGACACATAAAACATTAAGAAGAATATTGAGAAAAAAAATTAGAAATAAAAAAATGATAGTAGGACCTTCAAACACTCAATAGGTGCTTTAGAATCAAGGGGTCCAATGTCTGAATATTTGCAAAAAAGAGAACAGAAAATTGAGAGAAAATTTTCAAAGAAATGTTTTATAACTTCCCAGAATTAAAGGGTTAAGATTAAGATTATGAAATTCCATGGAATGGCTCCTCAGTGATTGGAAACAAAAATCAAAACCCTACGCCAGTGCCATCATCATGAAATGTGAAAAAAAAATCTACCAATAACTACTCTCTATGAAATGCTAACCTTTTAACATTTTTGAAAGAAAATAGGTGAGTATCATGCAAAATCAGTGAAAAAAAGCATTTCTTAAGTAATGCAAAAGGAAAAAAAATCCACACACTGTAATGTATCAAAATTTAAATTATTTGTATCAAAATACATCATTTAAACATTGAAAAAGTAAGCCACAAACAAGAAGAAAGTATTTTCAAAGCCCATAACTTACTATATAGAATATATAAAGAACTCCTATAAATTATTAAGAAAAAAATGCCTCCCCCAACTGTTACCATAGACAATGACCATAGGCAGTACACTAAGGAAAAACTGCCAAATGTCCAAGTAACATGGAAATATTTGCAGCCTTACTAATAAAGGAATAAAAATTAAAACCATAATAGAGGATCATATTTGCAAATGTTTTGAAAATGCAATTATACTGAGTGTTTTAAGGATATGGAGAAACTAGAATTCTTCTTCTCTGTTGTTGGGAATGTGGTAAACTGGTTCTGCTAGTTCAAAGAGTAATTGGGCAATTTCCAGTAAAGTTGAAAATGCAAATTATCTTTCCCCAAGCAATTATAGTCCTAGAGCATTCTGGTGCATGTTTATAAGGGCGTGTAAAAATATTTACTATAACAATGCTTGAAATGGAGACAATCTTAAAAAGCCACAAATAACAGAGTGAATATGTAGTGTTGGGGAATCAATTATCCACAGTTACTGGATTTACTATTTTTATTGCTTGATTTCCTTTATTCAGATGTTATCAGTGTCAATTGATGAAAGAGTGTATACTCAATTGAAGACTTTTTCACAATGTGTGAGATCATCTAAAAGGAGACAATGAAATTTTTAGTCACTTTGTTTTTAAGTAGAGTCACTTTGTACACTTTTAAAGGCAAAATATTACCATTAAAGGGTGTTTTATTTGATTTCTGAAGGGTATTTGCAGCAAGCTATGCAATTTTCTTCGTATTTCCTGTACCAAATCTATGTTTTCTGATTAAATAGGCACAATTTGCATATTTATCCATGTGCAGGTAGGGACTGGCTAAAATGAAAGAAAAGGCAAATAAAATCCTGCTCCTTGCATTAAAGTATTAGTTATCAAAACTATATTGTCTTAGGGAAAGCCCATTTATTTTTTTATATATTCTATTATTCAAAGCTCACTACATACGTGGACATAATAGTCTTTTTTTTTTTTTTTTAGAATTTTTTAAATGTTTATTTCTTCAGAGAGACAAAGTGTGTGCATGCAAGCATGGAAGGGGAGAGAGACAGAATCCCAAACAAGCTCCACACAGTCAGTGCAGAGCCCAATGCGGGGCTTAATCCCATGAATCATGACATCATAACCTGAGCCAAAACCAAGAGTCAGATGCTTAACCAACTGAGCCACCCAGGCGCCTTGAGGTAGTAATCTTAAACCACTTAATAGACATACAGACATAACAGATACAGAGTTCACATAACCCACGGCTTTATAAGATCAAATAAGTCCCCCTGTTCCAATAAGGTTCACAATAACAGAAATAAACTTAATTCCCAATATATCTCGGGTGCCACTTATTTAGCGCAGTGTGTATATGTGTGTGTATGTATGTGTTCAGAGTGGATTGTACAACAGGGCAAGGGTAGCAAACAGGGTACCCAAATCCATCTCACATTCCACTCTACAAACCATAAAAAGGAGTAGTATCCTATGCTAGCAGAGACTCTGGTGTATATATTTATGTGTGAATGCAGTGTCTAAGGATTAATAGAAGGCTAGTTGGAACTTTCAACATATGTGCTTAAAATAGCCCAAAGTTCTTTTTCAGGGGCCTGCTTCTGATGAAATGCAGCTGTGAGGGACGAATCAAGTGATGTAGTTGGCAGAGTGTGTTTGTGTGTGAGTGGTGGGGGAGGTGGCCACATCAGGGAGAACACCACGAACTTTCTCTTTCATACATTCCCTGGCTTTTATTTAGGGGGCCAAATCCAACGAAGCCTGACCCTAAGTGAGATTGTATAGTCAGTTAGTTTCTATACATTTGCCTTTCCCCTCCCTAACTGAGAAAAAGCAGCTAATACAATAGAAGTACTTAAAGGGAAACCTCATCTCTACTTTGGCTTAACTTTGCCCAGCATGACTACCTCAGTCCCCACCAGTCTCAAATGACAGCTGAACTTACATTTCATTTTTAGTTCTGTTATCATTGCCAAGAGCAGAATGCCTGCAGTAGGAAAAAGGACTCAGAAGCAGGAGGGGGAAATACATTTATCAGGGCAGATTCTGAGACTGTCATCCTCTGGGAGGTAGACATCGCCACATAAAGATGCAGAATGGATGTTAATTGCTACAAAGCCCATTATTGCCATGATGGGGGAAGTCTCCATGTGGCTTTCTTCTTTATTATGGGGTCTTCAAGATTTTCCCAAAGTTTCTACTGGCAATGGAATATTCAAGGGACGGAATCAGTGACAACACTGAGGAATACAGGGTTGCGCCATGTGAATGGAATGTACAAGAGTCACAGAAGCTCAGAAAAAGGAGAGCGGGATTTCTGAAGATTGGAACCATAAAGAAAATTCCAAGGTAGATTGGTAGAACTTAAATATACATAGATAGAGGAAATGGTGTTCCACCGACTTTACAGTATATCAAAGGTAGGCAAGCAGAAGACAGATTTGTAGTAAGGTCCCTAAGAATTTGGGGGACTCGCATCTCACAGAATATTTCTTAATTCTTTATTTAATAAATTTGCTTTCAGTGAGAATCTATTATGTCCTATGAACTAGGCTTTGTACTTAAAAAAACCTATCGTATTTACTCTTTAGAAAATCCCTGCAAGAAATGTATTGCCGCTGCCTCTTTATAGTTAAGTCGTTGGTGAACTGAAGGCCACAAAACTACTTAGTGACAGAGCCAAAGTTTGTACTTGAACCTCATGGACCTCTGGGCCCATTCTCCAGAGGGAAAGTAAAACTTCAACCTGTAATAATGCATATCACTGACGAGCAACTCTTAACTGTCAGGAAGCTAGTTTAAAACATTGTTTTTTGGGATGCCTGGGTAGCTCAGTTGGTTAAGTGCTGGGTTTTGGCTCAGGTCATGATCTCATGGTTCTTGGGTTGAGGCCTGTGTCAGGCTCTGTGCTGACAACTCAGAACCTGGAGCCTGCTTCAGACTCTGTGTCTCCCTCTCTCTGCCTTTCCCTGATGATTCTCTCTATCTCTCAAAAACAAATAAATGTTAAAAATAATTTTAAAACATTGTTTTTCACAAAAAGCAGAACCAGACCAATAAATACACGGAACAAACTGATGGTTGCCAGAGCGAAAGGTGGTGGGGATGGCGGGGGGCAGGGAGGGGCGGGAAAACCGAGGGAAGGGGTGTGGGAGGTACAGGCATCCACTGCTGGAATGAGTAAGTCATGGAAATAAAGGCCTAGCATAGGGAGTACAGTCACCGATGTTACAGTAATAGCCTTGAACAGTGACAGGTGCTATACTTGTGAGCACAGCATGATGTACGGAGAGGCAGACTCACTATGTTGTCCACCTGCAAATCATGTGACCCTGGGGTCAACAACATCCAAATCCAAAGAAATTATAAAAATTTTTACTCTACATGAATTAAAAACAATCACTTGTTTTTAAAAACTTCTTTTGGTCATAATAATCTTTAATGTACCACTGAAAAAAGCAAGGCACAGATATGCAAGGTTATTCAGCAAAGTGCTAACCGTGACTATGTCTAAAGAGTACTTCAGATAATTCTCTACTGTTATTATTATGTTATTAAACATTTCCGAGTGGCACTTTTATAATAGTTTCCTCTTTTATTTTAAAAATTATTTCTTGAACACCTTTAAATTATGTTTTTTTCCCATTAAATTTTGTTTTAATTCTTTTTGTGACCATTAACAATTAGAGTTGGCTGTCATTGTCTTGTTAGGGTTCCTGTCTGAAAAGTTGGGAGAAGCCTAACCTCCTTCAATCAATTTATGTACAATGTAGTTTTGTAGTTTTGAATATTCTCATCACCCTAGTAGCTTTGTTCTGAATACACTCCAATTTATCTATAACTCCTATTAAAAAGTGTTATGTCAAATATAAACACACTATTTTTTTTTAACTTTTTTATTGATTTATTTTGAGACAGAGAGAGATGGGAGGAGCAGAAAGAGAGGGAAAGAAAGAATCTCAAGCAGGCTCCTTCTGCACCAGCAGCATGGAGTCCAACATGGGCTTGAACTCATGAACCATGAGATCATGACTTGGGCCAAATCAGGAGTGGGATGCTCAACAGACTGAGCCCCTCTGGTGCCCCTAAGCACACTATTCCATGCATGATCTATCTTTCGAGTTATTTGGCAGGCATACTGGACTAAAGCTATGCTGAGAAAAATTGTACAATCCGAATAATTTATACTCCCATCTACTAGTAGTAAAGGTGAGAATTAAATTAAAGGTTACTAAAGGTTTTCCTTTTAGTAAAAGGAATAGCTCTTTTTGTTAAATAAGGCAGCAAATGTTTTACCTAAGTAGATGGGAAAAATAAGATGTTTTATGCCCAAAAGGGAAGGAACATACTTTGATCTTCAGCACAGCAATATATATGTATAGAACACCGAGTGCCTCTTTTTCCTGTTTGGTTACTCTGAGTTGTGGAAGGTGGTATGTAATGTATTTGGAAAAAACATCCTAAAAGATCTTATCATCTGCTTCAGTACTAAATAAGCCATTATTTTATTCTAAAGAGGAACTTCGTTAATAATTGCTGTTTTCTTATAGTGAAGCATAACAATGTTCATAATAAAGGGTTAGGAAGGGTTATGTTTTACTGCAATGGTCTATACAGTGTAACACTATTTAACTAAGGTAGAAATTTATGTATTTCTTTTTTCTCAATAGCATTTCATGGAATCTCAAACTGATCACTCAGCTTTTAGTAAATTGCCTTTATGTAATCTAAGACATATAATACAGTTACAAAATCCCACATTTTCCATTATTTATTTGATCAGACCTTCTAATATGAGGTTTAATGAATATAGGAAATTAATCTTTACCTTGTTTTTATTACCAAATACCACCATATTGAAATAAAATGTTCCAATAATTTTCTAGAAATGTATTATCATAACTTCCTGAAAGAAAAGATCTCCCATATAAATCAAAAGGGAAAGATGAGCTTTATATATGTAATGCATTTTTTTCAGAAAACTTAATTTCTCATGCTCATGATTTGCCTCCAATATTGCACTGATCTAGATTAAAAAGGCAGTCACATGTTAGGGGGTATGCTTGGGAGGTAGTCACCCTTGTTCATATCCCCTTCACACACACTAGCTGAGAAAATTTGAGCAAGTGACATAGCCTCTTTGTGCCTCAATTTCCTCATCTACAAAATGGAATAATATTAATAGCCATGAGTTGTTAGGGTTATTAATAAGTTCATTATTATTCAATAAGTTCATTCCTTAACAAGACCCAGTGCTTACAATATTGTAGGTTCCTAGTGATTAGTATTATATTTCACTATTTTTTAAATAATTTGTTAGTAACACTAGCCTAAGCAAGATACTATGAGGAATATAAAGAATATGTAGGAGTCACAGCAATAGGGCAGTGTAAGACGTTCTCTTTTTATCCCTTGTATTTTTCTAAACTTTTAAACTTTTATTAATTGATAATTTATTTATAATTTTTTAAATGTTTACTTATTTTTGAGAAAGAGGGAGACAGAAATCCAAAGCAGGCTCCACACTGTTAGCACGAAACGCGAAGCCAGCTCCACCCCACAAACCTTGAGATAATGACCTGAGCCACCCAGGCTCCCCTTTTTCTCCCCCTTCTAAAAAATCGGAGGAGGCATCCATACCTGAATAAAAGCGACTTTGTGGTATTTTAGAACCTAGTACTTGACTCCAAGAGTCCTTTAGGAATTTCACCGGAGGAGCCAGCAAAACTGCCTAGGCCCCTCTTGCTGCTGCCGGACCAAAAAAAAAAAAAAAAAAAAAAAAAATCAGATGCCTTTTACGCTGGGGGCAGGCACTCAGGCCAAGAGAGAACCTGCAGAAGTCCAGACTTCCTCTAGGAGACTCCAGCACACCACTGGAGGCTGAAGGGAATAGGAATTTGGCCCCTCTAGGAAACACTGTGTGGGGGCTGATTTACCCAGCAAAGGCGATCTCTCCTGAAGGGGAAAAACAAAGTGGTGCCAGACAGTCCACTACCCCAGATAAACAGCATGTGGCTGGAGAAACCGATTTCTCCCCACCAACACCTGGAGCAGGAAGTTAGGAGCTCTACCCCCGGGCAGGGGTGCGGGGGTGAGGAGGACAGTAGGAAGACACAGATAGGAAGTTCAAATGGTGTTAAAGGGATTGTGTTCCGCAGAATGTCTTGGAGTGACACCCTGGAGATCTCCCTAGCAGGTCCAAGTGCATCCTCAATGCACTGAATGCTAAACCTATATCTAGTTCCCATTCGCTGCTGAGTCCTTGTGCCTGCTCCTGAGTGAGTTGTGAGAAGGAGCCCAGTAAACTGAGCACAAAGAGAAAATAGGCAATAGTGGACATAGGACAAACGACCAACTTGAGCTATAGCGCCACCTTCTGGAAACAAAAGAGAGGTTTCTAACTACCGGCTGGATGAATTCTAAGGACCAGAGTAGATACGAAGAAAGATTAGATTGAAAATTTACCCACAAGAGGAAACAAGAGTGAAGCAGTGACATTTTCATAGATAAAGGACAAACACACAAACCATTCAGGTAATAAAAACACAGAAATAACACTGCAACTGCTGAAGGCAAAGGGGCAAAAAGTTAATTAGATGTCTGTTCCCAGCCCGCCTGGATGGTCTTAGACCTCATCTGGACAAACTCAGACACGTAAGAGAATGTACTGCAGCCCTTTAGAAGTGACCTTCAAAAACAGCATCCTCTCAATCCACTACATGTACCATCAGTAGAATTTATTCAAACTTATTTCAAAGCTGAAACTAAAAGAAATAGAGAATCCTACTTTATTTTTTCAAGTTTTTTAATTATAGTTTATTGTCAAGTTGGTTTCTATATAACACCTAGTGCTTATCCCAACAAGTGCCCTCCTCCATGCCCATCACTCATTTTCACCTCTCCCCCATCTCCATCAACCTTCAGTTTGTTCTCAGTATTTAAGTCTCTTATGGTTTTCCTCCCTCCCTCTCCTTAACTATTCTTTCCCCTTTCCCTCCCCCATGGTCCTCTGCTAAGTTTCTCCTGTTACACTTATGAGTGAAAACATATGGTGTCTGTCCTTCTCTGACTGACGTATTTCACTTAGCATGACACCCTTGAGTTCCATCCACCTTGTATTTATAAACCACATCTTCTTGATCCATTTGTCAGTTGATGGACATTTAGGCTCTTTCCATGATTTGGCTATTGTTGAAAGCTCTGCTATGAACATTGGGGTACATTGTGCCCCTATGCATCAGCACTCCTGTATCACTTGGGTAGATCCCTAGCAGTGCTATTGCTGGGTCATAGGGGAGTTCTATTGTTAGTTTTTTGAGGAACCTCCATGCTGTTTTCCAGAGTGGCTGCATCCGTTTACACTTCCACCAACAGTGTAGGAGGGTGCCCATTTCTCCACATCCTCACCAGCATCTATAGTCTCCTGACTTGTTCATTTTAGCCACTCTGACTGGTGTGAGGTGGTATCTCGGTGAGGTTTTGATTTGTGTTTCCCTGATGCTGAGTGATGCTGAGCATCGTTTTATGTGTCTATTGGTCATCTGGATGTCCTCTTTGGTGAAGAGTCTGTTCATGTCTTCTGCTCATTTCTTTACTGGATTATTGTTTTTTGGTTGTGGAGTTTGGTGAGTTTCTTGTAGATTTTGGATACTAGCCCTTTATCTGATATGTCATTTGCAACTATCTTTTCCCATTCCATCAGTTGCCTATTCGTTTTGTTGATTGTTTCTTTTGTAGTGCAGAAGATTTTTATCTTGATGAGGTCCCAATAGTTCATTTTTGCTCTTGATTCCCTTGCCTTTAGGGATGTGTTGAGTAAGAAATTGTAGTGGTTGAGGTCAAGGAGGCTGTTTCCTACTTTCTCCTTGAGGGTTTTGATGGTTTCCTGTCTCACATTCAGGTCCTTCAGCCATTTTGAGTTTATTTTTGTGTATGGTGTAAGAGAGTGGTCTAGTTTCAGTCTTCTACGTATTGCTGTCCAGTTCTCCCAGCACCACCTGCTAAAGAGGCTGTCTTTTTTCCATTGGATACTCTTTCCTACTTTGTCAAAGATTAATTGGCCATACATTTGTGGGTCCAGTTCTGGGTTTTCTATTCTATTCCATTGGTCTATGTGTCAGGAAAACTACCACCCATCCACAGGAAACTCCAGCAGGCTACATGTACAATACATAGGGACCCCATTCTTGCAAGGACTACTTCAATGAGGAAATATAACTGAGGATAACTTAAATCTCAGATGGCCCAAATGGAGTTCTTTTGACATGTCTGAATTAGTTTTCTTGAATACACAATTAAAGAAAGCTGGCTATTAAGACTAAGCAACCAGAAACTGGGAATCCTTTTGGTTCAGTCAGTAGAGCCCCCAACTTTTGGGGGAAAACTGACACTCACAGGTAGGCACTCTGGGCCTCATCTGGTTTATTTGGTATCTTTGGATAATCCTGGCCATGTGTTAACTGGAAAATGGATACTAACTAATGGATTCCTAAATTAGAATGCTATCTTGCAATTAGATTTATTTAATAAAGGAGAGATTTTGGATATTGGGTCTTTAAGATCTTCTCCACAAGTAGTAGTGAAACAAAGACTAGATCTTGTTTGCATCTTGTTTATGTTTATGTGTCCATATGTGTTATAAATGTGAGGTGTCTTCTCCAGCTCCAGATGGTATTGCTAAAACTAACTTGGAAAGGAGCTCTGTTTAGTTGGTTTAAATGCAAGCACTTGTTAAAAAAAAGGGGGGCATTCTAAACTCAGAAAGATAAGAACTAACTCAAATATTTTTCACATCCATGTGCTCTGGGATAACCTTGATAAAGTGAAATTCAAGGTTGTTGGTCTAATTAAAATAGCCATGTCTTTAGAGTTATCAACATTAAATATAAAACTTTTATTTTACCAAGCTTTACTAAAGGTCAAATAAACTTACATTATTTCTATTGCAATATATCAACAAAGAAAACTTAAAATAATGGTTTATTTTTTCTGTCTCATGTAATATTCATGGGTAATTGTTAAGAGCAGATAGTTTGAATAAATAAAAAAGGTTTAAAATTTTTCCAAAATCTTTGGTAACCTGAAACTTTGAAGTTTTGCTAAGTTAAATAATAAATTGGGTTAAATTCATTGGATATCTAAGCTTTTTCCTAAAAAAGATAAAACACTGACACATTATTACTAGACATAGGCTTGTCTGCTTTTGCCTTATTTCAGAGACACTAATGATAAATTTGAGTCTGCTAGTAAACACGTTTAATGAATTTGCCAATATAAAGAATTATGATACAATGGGTGGTTCAAGTTGGCTGCTCCTTACTTTCCACTGGAGATTAAGATTTCTAAGTATTAAAATTTTGATAAAGGTTATTGAGAATGTTGGAAATGATAAGGAAAGCAACTATATACATAGGAAAGTAGAGAGAGAAGAAATGGCTTAAAACTCATAAATGTTTTCTATTAAGTCCAATTGAAGAGCAAACGTAATGGATATGCTTGGTCTAGATTTTCATTCAATGTAATATTTATAACAAAGATACATGGACAGTAAAAGAATTCCAATAAGTACAATTTGAAGGGAACTCTAATGTGATCGATTAGGAAGAATTGGATTGCTAATGGCCATAGAAGGCAGGAGAACTAACTATAAGTATTAGTTGTAGCATCTTCCCTAAGCTCCCTGAGCAGAGTTAGAATTTCTTTCTCTGGCCTGTATTTACCTTACCCTTCTATTAGAACACTTAAAACAGTAAGATCCTTGAGATTAATGACCGGGCCTTTATTTGCTTTTTGTACAATATTTGACCAGTACAAAGCCAAAAGCAAGCCCACTCAGTTCTTTGTTACTTTTATTTTCTGTGTCACCACAAGATTTGTATTCCTATCTCTTCCCTAAATTATCTTCCCACTGAAATTAATGAACTGATTGGTTAACACATACATACTTCCAAGACAATATTTGTGGAAGGCCTTTTATAAACTGCTCACATTATTGCTCACTCATGGTATTTCAATAGCATTCTAATCTTTCATTCTGCTTTCATTTCTTGTCTTTCTTTTTTCCATGTTGATGGAATGTTGTAAGTATTTTTCTCCCAGTGTCTCTTAATTTCTTGTTGCCTCAGATCCTTAGGTACGATCAGACTGGGGTGAAATAATAATAGCTTCCTGAATAGGGGTGAATTAATAATCAAATCCTAAATGATCTCTCAACTGTCAGATATTCTACTTGTCTTTCAAGTTATAGTTTCTATTTAGTAACCTGGGGAATTTCTATCAAGGCATGTAAAAGAAGATAGCTATAAGAAATTCCAGCAATATCATAGGTTAACCTGCATAAATGGCTCAAGTGAATTTAAAGATTTACCTGGTCTTTTTCAAATCCTCTTGCAAATAAAGCCATTTATAATTTTTCTTAATTATAACATAAATCATTGCCGTTCACCCTAATATTTGTTATTTTCTTACCAAGTTAGAAAAATGCTTTGATAATCTATAGATAAGAAATTATTGATTATGAATGCCCTTGGAGGGATTTGCTATCCCCGAACAAGAGGAAGTGCGATCCCAGTTTGCTCTGTGCAGCTGTGAAGTATGAGCAGGGCCAATCTGAATGTTTTTGTGGCAAGTTTTCCCACCTCCTCTTTCCTCCAGGCGAAGACGGACTTCCATCCATAGATTGAGAGTCCCAGGTCATTCTACACTGGCTTCAGGTAATCTATGTGTCCAATTCCTTGTGGTATAAATTGCCCCATCTCATTAAAAGCAGACACTCAAAGAAATAATGAAAGTATCATTGTTGCTGTGTTCTCAGTTACCATCATTAATAAAATGGTGCAGAAATAATGGGATTTTCTTCATTTCCTTTCGTACCAGTAATGATTGAAAAGAGCCTCTTTTGTTAAGGTACCGTGTAAGTCGTGGACACTGATGGTGCCGATTCTCTTGTGAGTGCACCCACCCACCCACCGGCTGTCTTGAATGTTAATTTATGTGTGCGTGGTTAGTGGCTCAGAGGCCCTCTTTTCAGAACAACTGCCCTTGCTCTTGCCCTACGATGTTATGCCCGTCCCAACAGTTAGGACAACTCAGGAGCCAATGATACCTCTATAAAAAGGCCTTTTCCCTTGTTTCAAGGTAGGATTAATTTCGACATGCAATTTATGCCTAGAGTGTGCTTGCAGTATAATCAGAATGAAGTTAGTCTCCAGTAGAAACCAAATTCTTGCTTATCCCTCCCCTATCCTGTTTTCCTTACTCTCCCTCTGAGAACATCCCCCAACCAATCGCCTGAATCAGAATTCCCCCTTTTGGCTCCCCTTCTAGGAAACCTGACCCAAGATACTTGTTTTCTCCCTCTAGGCTAATGTTAACTGTTTGATGAATTTAAAAGAAAATCATCTCATTGAATGAAAAAACTCATTTTAAAATTTAAAAGAGAGAGAAAAAGAAATTTGGCAACTTAAAAAATTCCCTTTGAGACCATGAAATTCAGATGTAAGCAATTTTATGCAATGACTATCTAATTCATTAATAATATTATTGTACATATGAATTATCAGCTAAGACAATTAAAACAAGCTGCTGTAAAGTTCCTATCTCAGTTGCCTTTTTGGGCAAAACAATGTAAGGAGTAGGAAGCCAGGTTAGATCAGAATGCATCAGTGTACAAAAGAAATTTGTAATAAGAACAAAACTTTAGCTTTTAAAAATAAATGCAAGTCAAGCACTTTGCATTATTCTAACTACTTCTTGTCATAATCAGACATGGAATAAAGAAAAATAGCACCCTCCCCAATGGTTTCCTTCTCATTTGAGAAGCAGCATACTGGAAAAAAATAATTAAAGGAATTGAAACTAAGAAACTGGAATCAAATTCCAGTTCCAACTTAAAAGGCACACAAAATCAGGCATGGTACTAAAAATGTCTAATTTCTACTTTTCTGATTACCAGAAGATGGCCTGTTTCCCAATTTGATTGTGGGGCTAAAATAAGAAAAAAAGAAAAAATAAGAAAGTGCCTGATACAGAGTAGTTTTTCAATGGTTTGTTCCTCTTTCGAGGACTCTGGTCAAGCATTTAGTGGCTATTATTCACTATCTTATTTATTCAGGTAAAAAAAAGTACTATATGTCCACTATTTGTATTGTTTAGCTAAGTTTAATGAACATGGCATTGCTGTGGGAGGATATGCAGTGTACAGTAGAGGAAAGGCATCCACTTATGTAATGATTATACAAATTAACCTGGGCTGCTGCCTCTTGTCCTCTGCTTCCTCCTCTTCTCTTTCCTGTCTTTTCTCTACTTTCTCTGCTTCCATCTTTCTGTCTTTTTCCTTTTCATTCACAGTCCAGAATGTCCTGGATAACCTGCATAGGAAAGATTAAGGCAAACAGATATCATTTGTTCTGCAAAATAAACTAACAGGAATTTTCATGTTTTCTTAGTAACTTGGGAAAACTGTATGCTTATGCAGTAAAGAGATAGAAGAAAAGAAGTTCAAAACCTAGTTTGTATTCATGGCTTTTTTTAAATTTAAAAATTAATGATAGAGGACAAACAGGGTTGTTGGAGGGAGGTAGGTGGGAGATGAACTAGATGAGTGATGTATGTAAGTAAGGAATCACTGAATTCTACTTCTGAAACCAATATTGCACTGTATGTTAACTAACTAAAATTGAAATAAATACAAAAGGTATAGGACTTGATATTTTAGTGACACATTATCAGGTGAAATCAATACACTTAACCAAATTACCTGTTTACTAGGATTATAACTCAATCTATCATCAGGCATTTTAATGAAAAGCATTCATAATATGAAATAGAAGTGTATTTTCATGTTCAGGTTATGAACTGTTTAATGGGCAGGGGGCAGTCTTTAGTTTATAAGAAGAAATGAGTGCATTGAGTTGTTCTACACATCTGATATTTATATTTCGAAACAATTGAACAATTATAGTTTGTTGATAACCATCTGTACATATTTATGTCCAAAATATTTCATGCTGAAAATTTAATTCTGTTCATATATTCCATTTGATTGAATTAAAGGAAACATATTTTCTTTGATGTGTGCTTAGAGCAAGTATCCGCAAACATTTTGGTGTAGGTATTCCCAGTTTTGTTTTATATTGTATTGTCATGACTAAGATTTATAAATGACATCAGTTTAGTGAACGATTTTTGTATACCTTCCAACATTATGTTTGCCTTCCTTCTTCCCATAAGGACTCATACCTACTTTAGGACTCTTGTGGTTCAGAGAAATATGACCCCACACCTGGCTCCTGACAGGGGGAGAAGGTACATAGAGCTTCAGCTGAACTAATTCAGAAACTACTCAAGACACTTTATTCCATAGTGATTGAAAAAAGTGTGTAACCTAAGCTAGCCCAGTTCATATGAACCTCAGGATAAATGTTTATATTCCTGTATGATGATATTACTTACTTTCCCTCCTTTGGATGATGTGTTATTTGGATATGTATTTGGAAAGCTATGGTCATGGTTGTCCCTCTTATAATCACACTTTTAAATTCTTTGTTGAACTGCCTCTAATCAAAATTTTGCCTCTATGACTCCATGAAAACTGCCTTTCTCAGGGGGATCAATGGCTCAATTGTTGGTCCTCCTCTCTTATTTGATGTACTGACAGCTTACCTCTCATCATTAAACCGTTATTTTTTTCACATGGCTTCTAGTGAAGTACAATTAATTCATACCTCAAAGGCCACCCTTCATTTTTTTCTCAGAACTGTTACTGTTTTAGTACCCCAGGGCTACCTTCAGACATTTTCTCTTTCCTATTTACCCTCTCTCTATGATTTTATCAAATCTAATGTCATACCTATATTTATATGCTGAGGATTCCCAACTTTATACCCCCACTCTGGAGCTCTCCTCTGACCTCCATATTCAAGTTCCCAAATATATACTCAACGTTTCTACTTGGTTACCTAAAGGCATGCACAACTTATCCAAAATTAAACTCCTGATCTTTCCAGTGAACATGATCATCCTGAATCTTCTCCATCCCATGAAATAGCAATTCCCTAATTGGAGTTGTTCAGTTCCAAACCTCGTACTCTTGATTCTTCTCTCTCTCTTATTCCCACATCAGATCCATCAGCAAATCTTGATAAGCCTTCCATTCAAAGTATACCCAGAATCATACACTTTCTCACCATTGCACAGAACCCATTTTGGCCTTCAGTATCGTCATCTCTTGTCCTTAATATTTACAACAGCTTCCTAACTGTCCACATTTAGTCCAACCTCAGAGCAGTAGAAAATTTTTTTAAAACATCAATCGAACTGTCATTCTTCTACTGAAACCCTCTGGCCGCTTCTCCAGTAGCTCTTCCAGGACCTTCTGTCTCACTCTGAAAATGAGCCACAGTTCTTACAATAGGCCAAGAGGCCCTACATGATTTGCTTCTCACCCTTTACTCCTCTGATCCCATTTTCCAGTATTTTCCACCTTGCTCACTCAACTTTGGGCCTATTATTATGAATTATATTGTATATTTTCCTAATTTATACTCATATTTGTCTGTCTTCCTCCACTAGAATATAAGGGCAAGGAGTTTTTTATGTTTGTTATAAATTTTTAGCATGGGTAACATTGCCTGACACATAGTAAGTATTAAATAAGTATTTATTGAGTGAATGAAATGATGAGGAGTCCAAAGCAAAGCAAACAGAAAACAACAGAAAATTTCTTATGATTATTCATTTTACTTAATATGTATAGCTTCAGTAGGAAACACCTTTCCTTTGAACAACTAATGTGTCCCTCCCAATTATGTGAAATTTTTAGGTCTTAAATGGAATAGAGGCCGACATACTCATTATAATTTGGCCACTATCATTGAAGATAAGATGCAGTTTAAAATGTGATATGATTCTTAAAAATAATTTACAAGAATGGGTGGGCCATATGTTCATGGACAGCCTACTTTGCTAATGCCAAGCTTACTTTGTAGGAGCTATGACTATACATACATAGTAATTAGATGATATCACCCCCTTCATTGCTTCTTGGTCCCCATGGCCTTGTGACTATCATTCCTGGGAGGTCTGAGGCAGCAGAAAGAACACCCAGTCCCATGCCTGCTACATGCTGTTACATTTGATAACATCCACTAGTACAATTTCTTTTTGTCCCTTGACTAGACAGAGAAACCCCAATTTCTCACTCACCAACCTACATGGTTGTCTGCCATCAGGCCTGTGCCCTGCCTGTAGTGGTGGGAAGCTGTAACGCATTACTCTTCTGTGAGTTACAGATGTTCTTATTCCTTGAGATTAGGCCTAAGCTAACTGAGAGGTGACACTAAATCTCACTTTTTTATTGATTCCCTGTTGCTGTGTAAAAAGACGTTCACTAAAGAGATAAGTACCTTGCTTTTAGTTCCATGTTTAAAACTACAGATTGATTTTTGATAAGATTACAACATAACCTTCCAGTAAAGCCAATGCAGGGAGGGGAACAGAACCGAGAGGACGGCAGAGAAATCAATCAAACCTTTGGTTCCAGCAGCGTGCCCACTTTTGGTTTTTATTTTTAGTCATACAATTAAGAAAATCCCCTGTAGTGTATGTCATTTTGGATTGGGTTTTCTTATCTTTGCAACAAAAGAATACTAATACATTTATGCAGTTAATTAGGGATATGCATACAAGCAAATATTTTGAAGTCTTAATCATACACTCCAATGAATAAAAATTGAAATTTTTAGGCTATCAGCTACATATATTGGAATCAGCAGATATGTGTTAAATGCAAGTTATGTCCCATATACTGGTGATATTGGTGCCTTAAAGAGGAAAATAAAACATCACATCCTTCCTATTATAGATGATCTGGAATAGCCTTGGGATACTACAGCAAGAGGGAACTATACTTATTCTTACCATGGAATCTTCTACAGGCTTGCAATAGTTATATTATGCTACTCTGGGAAAGGAAGGGAAGGAACATGGTTGGGAATAGAGTTTCTTAGCCAATTTAGAAGGTCATAGCCTTTCAACTAAATGCTTTAATTTATAAGAAAGAGCATATGTTGGAAGATTTTTAGGCAAAAGGTAAAACTATAAGTACGCTCTAGGAAGTATGGTTTGGTAGCAGTGTATATGGTGATTGGATTTCATAAGTTAGCACATTCAAAATTAACAGCCCAGGGAATGGGATTTAATGAGATTTAAGGATGGTATCATATTCTCACAACCTCAATTTCTTTTCTTATTGTTTCAAGAGTTTATAATAAGTCATCATTTTCAGGGACTTTTCTTCTAAACCTTTTACTGAAGGTTCGTTTTCAGAATTATATATTAGAAAATAATGCTCCTCATGCAGTCTGAGCAAAATGATAGTGATATCCAATGTTTGTATAACATTTTTAACTGTTAGATAGTATTCAAAAATATTATGTTGTGATATCACAAGACTGTGAGATAATTGGGTAAAAAAAATATTGACACTTAGAAAAACTACCGCTCAGATAAGTAATTGTATGATGTGTGAGTTCAGAAAATGGGAGGGGTGTGGGTCATCATTCTCTAGAGATTCTTGGCTTCTCATTTCTCCACATGGCTTCACAGTAGGCAGAATGGGTTAACACCTTCTGTATTCCACCAGAGGAGATGGAAATTAATTTAGTTTCTCAGCTACCTTCTGCTCACCTTGATTCGGTGACACAAGAGTATTCCAGAACCACAGTTTTTTTGCTTTGTATTGTTTTATCCCTTCCTTTTTTACCCTTTCTTCTTTTGCCCCTTCTTTTCTTTCTTTCCCTTCCTTTCTTTTCTTTCCTTCCTTCCTTCCTTCCTTCCTTCCTTCCTTCCTTCCTTCTTTCTTTCTTTCTTTCTTTCTTTCTTTCTTTCTTTCTTTCTTTCTTTCTTTCTTTCTTTCTTTCTTTCTTTCTTTCTTTCTTATAGAGTGGGTTGGCTTCATCTCATTGATCACTTCTTCTTAACTTTAGCTTATTCTTTATCCTTGCAAGCTGTAGTTCAACCTGAAATTTGGCAGGTCACACCCTAACTCATAACTTCAAGTTGCCAATAAAAAGGTTGAATCAGGGGCACCTGGGTGACTCAGTTGGTTAAGTATCTGACTTTGCCTCAGGTCATGATCTCGCGGTTTGGGAGATGGAGCCCCGCATAGGGCTCTGTGCGACAGCTCAGAGCCTGGAGCCTGCTTCAGATTTTGTGTCTCCCTCCTTCTCTACCCCTCCCCCACTCACGCTCTGTTTCTCTCTGTCTCTCAAAAATGAGTAAATGTTAAAATTTCTTTTTAAAAAGTTGAATCAAATGACCTACAGCAACGGAGTTTTTTATATTTAGAAACCCTCCTACACTGCTGGTGGGAATGTAAACTGGTACAGCTGCTCTGGAAAACAGTGTGTAGGTTCTTCAAAAAACTATCCATAGAACTCCCCTATGACCCAGCAATAGCACTGCTAGGGATTTATCCAAGGGAAGAAGTGCTGACGCATAGGGGCACATGTACCCCAATGTTCATAGCGGCACTGTCAACAATAGCCAAATCATGGAAAGAGCCTAAATATCCATCACCTGATGAATGGATCAAGAAGATGTGGTGTATATATATACACACACAATGGAGTACTACATGGCAATGAGAAAGAGTGAAATATGGCCATTTGTAGCAAGGTGGATGGACCTCGAGGGTGTCATGCTAAGTGAAATAAGTCAGGCAGAGAAGGACAGATACTATACGTTTGCACTCATAGGTCTAACAGGAGAACAGGAGAAACCTAATGGAGGACCATGGGGAAGGGAAGGGGGAAGGAGAGTTGGGGAGAGAGAGGGACGCAAAACCTGAGAGACTATTGAATACTGAAAACGAACTGAGGGTTGAAGGGGGAGGGGGTGGGGGGAAAAGAGGTGGTGGTAATGGAGGAGGGCACTTGTGGGGAAGAGCACTGGATGTTATATGGAAATCAATTTGACAATAAACTTTAAAAAAAGGAAAAAATAATATAAAATCTGCCCACATTGTTTTAAGGTAATGGAGATCTATACTTCCCATGATGTTAGGATTTCCCAGTGCAATTCATCAGCACATGTGAGATATAGTAGGTCCTCAATATAAATATACGTATACATTTGAATGAAAGACTAGCACTTGCTTGCCAGACATATAAAAATGGTGCTGGATGAGTGCTACATTATAAATATAACTTGATATATAACAATGTCCATGGTTGCCTTTTAATTTCAATGTTCTTCTTCTATCAAATATATTGTAGTATGTTCCTTTACACTAAACTTTTAGATACTTTTACTTTTTCCTCCAACTGTACATGCACCAACCAACCAATATATCAACTTACAATTTTAAAATAATAAACATGGTATTAAAGAGAGCGGAAGAACTTCAGAATCAACTAAACTTTCATGTCTCCCTAAGTTCCTTCCTTGTATGTATTATGTCTCAAAGGGAAGCTGGCTCTTATTCCCTTCTCCTCACAGAAATAGAAGGCATGTTCCATGTTTACCAAAGAGGTGGAGTTGACAATTATTCTTTTCCTTATTTTTGATAAAGGTAGTGTTGTTTCACATAGAACAGGAAATACATTAAGGACTTCTTGACAATACACCCTTCTTGAAATTCTATGTCAGTCTCACAACAAATAGTTCATAACTTCTGGGTGAAGTTGATAATCCTGGTTGCGGGAATGACTCATTAAGAGCCACTGCTTTACAATGACCTACCCTGTTTAATTATATAGTCTTTCCTTATTAAGGTGCAATTTAATAAATTATAATTACATTCCAATCTTATCTTCGGACAGCAAATCTAGGTTACCTTCACTGGAGTTTTGGGACTCACCAAACCTTTCAACTGAAATTATTTTAGCTTGGTTTAACAAAGTTCACTTGGTTAAAATAAAATAAATATTATATATTTAATATATAATAAAATTATATAACATATCTTTATAAAATTATATTTATTAATTCCTGAGAGATTGGTCATTTCTGACTCAGTGCATTGACTAATTGCCTGTTTGCATAGAAGTTACTGGAAGCATTGATTAGTAGCACCCAGTCGAGGTCAGAATCTTGTGCTTAACAAGTACAGAGAATAGACATTGATATTTTTCCTCTTATTAGCATTTTCAACCATTTTCAAATATCCAAATATTTGTAATAGGATTTGCAAGAGTCTCTATGCTTTAATAAGAATTTATTGAAATTCTATTGAACAATTAGATGAACAGTGGGCACACATGCACATAATTTTATAAAATGAGATCAATCTTGATCTGTATGCATAAACTATCAAAAAGAGAAAATTGGGTTTTGCCAAATTTTTTTAGAAGTGAGTTTATTACTCTATATGTAAAACAATGGTTCAAGATGCTAACATATAAAAGAAAAATTATTTAAATAATAAGAATTTCCAAGAGGTTAGTTTCAAGCTTTCAAGATTTTTTTTTTCTGGCTCTTGCATTTGTCATGTCAGTTACCTTATATTGTTCTCCTTCTTCATCATTTTTCGAGGTTAACTTATAGTGATACTATGATTACTGGGAAAAACTTTCAATCTCCCTCAAGCATTAGATGATTTGTTACTCTCTCTTCCCAGCTTAAATTATGCTTTTCTTCCTTCAGATAATCACAATGAGCTATAGAGTTTAAAGATTCATCCATTGTTAGAAAAAAGTAAAAATAAAATAAGAGTTAGTAATCTGTCTCTGTGGGATTCATTTATACTATACTCCATATTGTGTTCCTTAATCCTTTCTCATTCTTCTGTTTTTGACACTTTTGGTGGGCCTTTACATCTCATTTTCACAATCTTTAGCATATTTTGGGATTTTGCATATTACTTTATTCAACCTAGAAATCTAATATAGTATCATGACTTAATTTTTTTTAATTCTATCAGTTTTTATTTGAAATATACATATTTTCTCTTTTAAATTTAAAGTCAAGTTAGTTAACATACAGTGCTGTCTTGGCTTCAGGAGTAGAACTCAGTGATTCATCTCGACATATAACACCCAGTGCTCATCCCAAAAAGTGCCCTCCTTGTGCCCATTTAGCCCATTCCCCACCCACCTCCCTAGATCAACCCTGTTTGCTTTCTGTATTTAAGAGTTTGTTATGGTTTGCCTTCCTCTCTATTTTTCTTATTTTTCCTTCTCCCCCTATGTTCATCTTTTGAGTTTCAAAAATTCCACATATATGTGAACTCATATGATATCTGTCTTCTCCGACTGACTTAATTTGTTTAGTATAATGCCCTCAGTGTTGCTGCAAATGGCAGGATTTCATTCATCAAAAACAATGTGTGTGTGTGTGTGTGTGTGTGTGTGTGTGTGTGTGTGTTGTGTTTGTGCGCATGTGTGTTTATCATATTTTCTATATCCGTTCATCAGTAGATGGACTTAGCATCATGACTTTAAGTATCATCTATGCCATGATGATTCCCTCATTTTTTTCCATTCCAGACTGAATCCCAGATTCATGTAATCAATTGTTACTTGATACCTCCACCTGTATTTGCCTCAAACTCAACATCTGATTTTCTACCCAAACCTATGCCTTCTTGCCATATCATGATAATTTGTTCCCTTTCTTTTCCTTTCCTTTCCTCCTCCTTCTTTCTTTCCTTTCTGTGTCTGTTTATTTTATTTTTTTAATGTTTATATATTACTGAGAGAGAGTGAGTGAGTGGGCATGAGTACACGTGAGCAGGGGAGGGACAGAGAGAGAGGTGGACAGAAGATTTAAGGGGGCTCTGTGTTGACAGCAGAGCCTGATGCGGGGCTCAGACTCACAAATGATGAGATCATGACTTGAGCCAGAGTCCGACACTTAACCAACTAAGCCACCCAGGCATCCCATCTGTATCTGTTTAAATTACGGCATAACTTATATACAATATGGCACACATAATCTTAAGGATATGTAACCAACTTTACTTTTTATATGTATTTAGTTATGTAAGCAGCACTCCAGAGGACTCCTGAAAGCATCCGTATGCTTCCAGGTCTAGTCTATCTCTTGTTACCTTTTTTATAATTACAGAATAGGTCTTTAAATGAATAGAAATGCAAGTCAGTAGGATTGAGCCACTATGTAATTTTATGAAGTTAAAAGAAGATCTTCTATGCCTGAATATTATATAACTACAAGTCTTAAATGTCACATTGTCAAAAAAATCTTCATGAGTATAGAATAAGCAATTTAAGAAGTTTATGTAAAGAAAAATTTTCTTTTCAAATAAATACATTTTAATCCCAACTGTAAGTTAATTTCAGTAGATCAGGAAACAACATTGTGCAATGCTTAAAAGATTAGACTTTCGTCAGGCTATATTTGGGTTGAGTTCACGGTCTGACCTTGACTGGCTGTTTATATCTGGAAAAGGTACTTAACCATCCTATCCCTGTTTACTCTTTTGTGAAATTCAGACAAAGGACTTTTGTGGGGATAAAATGCAAAAACAGCATAGCACTGGAATGTAGTATGTTTTCTAATTAACTTTGGTACTCTAGGGGGAAACAGAAGAAATTTAGAACTTATTAAGCATTACAAGTCTCTCTCTCTCTTTTTATTAATTTTAATTTATTTATTTTTGAGAGAGAGAGAAAGAGAAGCAATGGAAGAGGGGCAGAGAGAGAGAGAGAAATCCCAAGCTGACAGCATAGAGCCCAACACGGGGCTCAGTCTCACAAATCTGACCCCAAATCAAAAGCCAGCCAGGAACTTAACTGACTGAACCACCCAGATGCCCCATCACTAGTATCTTTTACGTGCTTTTTAAAATTATTTTTTTGTTTTTTTACATCCAAGTTGGTTAGCATATAGTGCAATAATGATTTCAGGAGTAGAATCCAGTATTCACCCTCTACGTATTACACTCAGTGCTCATCCCAACAACTGTCTTCTTCATGCCCCTTGCCCATTTAGCCCACCCCCACCCGCAACCCCTTCAGCAACCCTCAGTTTGTTCTCTATATTTAAGAGTCTCTTATGTTTTCTCCTCCTCCCTGTTTTATATTATTTTTGCTTCCCTTTCCTTATGTTCATCTGTTTTGTATCTTAAGTTCCACATAGGAGTGAAGTCATATGATATTTGTCATTCTCTGACTGACTAATTTCACTTAGCATAATACCCTCTAATTCCATTCATGTTGTTGCAAATGGCAAGATTTCATTCTTTTTGGTTGATGAGTAATGCTCCATTGTATATGTATATGAGATCTTTTTCCTTTTATTAGTCGATGGGCATTTGGACTCTTTCCATACTTTGGCTATTGTTGATAGCGCGGCTGTAGACATTGGGGTGCATGTGTCCTTTCTAAACAGCACACCTGCATCCTTTGGATAAATACCTAGTAGGGCAATTGCTGGGTTGTAGAGTGTCGGAAGCCGCCAAGTTTTCTGGCTGCCTCAGGCAAGGATTAACACTCTCCGGGGAGTGAACCAGTAAACAAGATTTGCATCTGGAGGCTGGAGATTGCCATTTCCTGGTCAAAATAATTTTGGTGTCGGTCATGCTGGGCCAGACGTAGAGTGGCCAAGGTGCACAAAAGATCAAAACTGCATTTTGGATTATTCAGTGCTAGCTTCCCCTCCCCAGCATTGCAAAGGCAAGTATGGGCGCTTCTTTTGATATGCATTTGACTCTGTTTACCTGGTAACCAATCCGATCCGGGTCAGTTCTCTGCCCCAAAATTCTATATAAGAGAAATTATTTTCTTAATAAAAGGAGAGGAAGAATAAAGAAGCTAGAGGCTTGATCAGAAACCATGTGCTTTGTCACTCTCTGCGTCTTCCCTCTCCCGCCCTGTTTTTCTCTCCCTCCCTCAGGAAAAGAACCCGTGCCGATTCTCTGCCCTGCCGGTTGGAGCCGACGAGATAGGTGCAGCCGAATGCCAGGGACAAGCATGCCGGGCCCCGGGCCCCGGGTTAAGACAGTAGGGTAGTTTTAGTTTTAATTTTTTGAGGAACCTCCATACAGTTTTCCAGAGTGGCTGCACCAGTTTGCATTCCCACCAACAGTGCAAAAGAGTTCCCTTCTCCACATATTCACCAACATCTTTTGTTGCCCGAGTTGTTAATTGTAGTCATTCTGACTGGTGTGAGTGCTTACTGTGATTTTGATTTTTACTTTCCTGATAATGAGTGATGTTGAGCATTTTTTCATGTGTTTGTTAGTCATCTGGATGTCTGTTTTTGAAAAGTGTCTATTCATAACTCGACCATTTCTTCACTGAATTATATGTTTTTTTGGATGTTGAGTTTGATTAAGTTCTTTATAGATTTTGGATACTAACCCTTAATCTCATATGTCCTTTGCAAATATCTTCTCCCATCCCCTTGGTTGTCTTTTATTTCTGCCAATTGTGCGGCACAATGCAGGAAAAACAAAAGTGGTACCTATGGACTGGGTTTTTGTAAAGTGATGAAACAAGAGCAATAAGAAGTTAGCATAGCTGTTTTAAGCGCTCTGTGAGGGCTTCCACTTGGTGGTCATCCAAAGAACTCGGATTGCTTTCATCCATGCCCTGAACGTTTTTATTTTTTGGTTTGTGCTTAATTGGGAAATGGCAGAAGAAACGCCATGGAGCAAGAGTGACATGGCAGAGGAGAATTAGCCAATTTGCCTTTTTCCAATATGAATGAGGTCACTCCAAGATATCTTGGGGCTCTAGAATTGCCTATCATGAAAAGAAGCCACCGCAACATTAAAAAGAGATTTTTCCCCTGCTGGAAATGAGCCTAAGACAGCTCTAATTAAGGTCCATCTCGGCCAAAAATGATATGGAATTTTTCCACTTTATGCTATGTTTCCTCCATATTATGTTTTACATGCTCCCATGTTTCCTCATCTAAGGTCTGTTCATCAGGGAACCAAGGATTATGCTCATGGACCATAGAGATGTTGTCCTCCAAGAGTGAATGAGACACATGCATGCCAGGGGTGCGAAAGAGATGATGCAGTAAAACAATAAGGTCCCACCCTTACCGTGGGAATTCCCCATGCCAGGGGCTGCATCTGACTTACCATCAACCATTCTTGTCGCTCTGGGAAAGATGCATTTCAGGTCCCTGTTTGGGCGCCACTTGTGGAAGGTTCCTGGAAAGACTACGAGTGAGATGCAATGATGTTTCCAAAGACTGCCAGCAGCTAATGGAAACAGGGGCATTCCCAAACCTTGGGAATGTGACCACTCACCTTAATGGAAGCGTGAAGGGTCCCAGAAAGCCTGGGCACTGTGACCGCTGAATGGTCCCAGAAAGACCGGGCACCATGGAAAGGGACAGTCCCAGAGAAGCTGGGCACCATGGATGTCCCCAAAAGAGATGGAGATGGCAAACTTTATTAGGGACAGCATCTTATTTTATACCCTCCTAGCAAGCCTGGAGAGCATAGTAAACATTAAGTCAACAGAACCAGAACAATAACAGTTTAACCAGAACAATAGAGACAGTTACAGAGCCTACAGAGCAGGAACAGCTTGCAACTGTGAGTATATCTCTGGTTCTGCAGCTTCTTGTTGCACTTGGCTGATGACCAGGAAGGCTCTGTCCTGCACGTCTTCCTGGTACTTCATCAAGTCCCCTGTCCTCAGCGTTCTGGGAGCAGAAGTCTAATAAGGATGTTTCATACACAAGGACAGTGCTGAGCACTGAGGACCGCTCGTTCTATTTCCCAACAGTACATGGAAAGCCCCACGCAAGGCTCAAACATACAAACCAAGTCATGAGCTCATGACCTACGTTGAAGTCAAGAGTCAGATGCTTAACCAGCTGAAGCACCCAGGCTCCCCAGAATGATATTTAAATAGGTCACCCTTCTGTCTCTCTCTCTTTTGTTACATGCTTTTGCTTGTATTCTTTATGACACTTAGAGTGTACAATATATTATTGACTTGTTGGCCTAACCACTGGTATAATTTATTTATGGTACAAACAGTTGTTGAGGGCCTCCACTGTGTGAAACACTCTGCTGGGTGCTAGAAATGCAGCTATGAAATGAACAAGGAAAGCAAGGTCCTACTAGAATGTGAACGCCCTGAAGACAAGGCCTGGAGCCCAGTTGATCAGGCAGACATGGAGCCTGGTACCTAGGGAGGCGTCCCGACCATAGGAGAAGCTGCTGCTGGGAT
Source organism: Suricata suricatta (assembly GCF_006229205.1). Taxonomy (NCBI): domain Eukaryota; kingdom Metazoa; phylum Chordata; class Mammalia; order Carnivora; family Herpestidae; genus Suricata; species Suricata suricatta. Next base: position 45,800,995 of record NC_043706.1, read on the forward strand.
GAGATGGAAGCCTAAATTCATGGGAGCCTACTGGAAGCTTGGTGACATGGAAGCTGCTTAGGGTTAAAGGAGCCCGCCAGGATTCTGGGGCAATAGAGGTTGTCTGGAACTGTGAATGCCAACATAAGCCAGGGTAGATCAGCAGAGGAAGTTCATGGGGGCCCACTAAGATCCTGGTGCCAAGTAAGCTGCCTGAAGCTTTAGAGATACACCTGGGGCCTCTGGAGCCAGTAACACTGGGGTGACCTGGGGGCTGGGTTTGCAGGTCTGCGGGGAGTCTCCTCAGGCTGCTGGAGGTTGCCTAGTGCTGAGGTGGGCCAGCTCTGAGGTCTGTGGTCACTCTACTTCCCCCACAGTCCACACAGGGCTACCTCGCTCTGGGGTAGGTAAAGGATCAGGTGAGTGTGAATCTTTTCTTATTTCTGTGTTTCACCCAATTCCTGTGTAGCTTAGCTAGACTCCTCGGCTTTTGTGAAGGTATTTTTGTGAATCATGTTTTTGGGTGGGGGATGAGTGTTAGAAATTTTGTGCTGCCATTTGCTGACATCACCCTGCAACCAATACTATGACATTTAAAGTTTTTAATGTTTATTTATTTTGAGAGAGAGATAGAACAAGGGAGGGGTGGAGAGAGAGGGAGAGAGAAACCAAAGTAGGCTTGGGCTCTGAGTACAGAGCCTAAAATGGGGTCTGATCTCACAAACCCATGAGATTATGACCTGAGCCAAGACCAAGAGTGGTTAACTGACTGAGCCACCCAGGCCCCAACACTATGACATTTTATTTTTTAAAAAATGTTTTTTAATGTTTATTTATGAGAGAGAGAGAGAGAGAGAGAGAGAGAGAGAGACAGAAGGAGAGGGAGACATAGAATCTGAAGCAGGCTTTAGACTCTGAGCTGTCAGAACAGAGTCCAGTGCAGGATTGAATTCATGAGTCATGAGATCATGACCTGAGCTTAAGTCGGATGCTTAACTAACACTGCCACCCAGGTGCCCCAACACTATGACATTTTATTTTTTGGTTTTTAATAATTTTATATTTATTTTAATATGTGTCAGAAAAAAATAATGACATGTGAAACACTTGGTTTCATGGACAGAAACATTTAAGATGCACATCAATTTAAAGTTCATCTAAGAAGAATAATAAATACATTATAGTTTATTAATAAAATACAAATAAAACAATAAGATGAAGTGTCTGGTGTTTAGGAAACATGCGTTTTGGTATAAGGACAGGGTTTCTCAGCTTTGATGTTACCGACCTTTTTTTAATGTTTATTTTTTTCTTTGCTTTTTTTCTTTTTAATATTTTATCGTCAAATTGGTTTCCATATAACACCCAGTGCTCTTCCCCACAAGTGCCCTCATTCCATTACCAGCACCTCCCTTCACCCTCCCCCTCCCCCTTCAACCCTCGGTTCGTTTTCAGTATTCAATAGTCTCTCAGGTTTTGCGTCCCTCTCTCTCCCCAACTCTCCTTCCCCCTTCCCCTCCCCATGGTCCTCCATTAGGTTTCTCCTATTCTCCTGTTAGACCTATGAGTGCAAACATATGGTATCTGTCCTTCTCCTCCTGACTTATTTTGCTTAGCATGGCACCCTCGAGGTTTATCCACTTTGCTACAAATGGCCGGATTTCATTCTTTCTCATTGCCATGTAATACTCCATTGTATATATATACACCACATCTTCTTGATCCATTCATCAGTTGATGGACATTTAGGCTCTTTCCATGTTTTGGCTATTGTTGACAGTGCCGCTATGAACATTGGGGTACATGTGCCCCTATGCATCAGCACTTCTGTATCCCTTGGGTAAATCCCTAGCAGGGCTATTGCTGGGTCATAGAGGAGTTCTATGGATAGTTTTTTGAGGAACCTCCACACTGTTTTCCAGAGCGGCTGTACCAGTTTACATTCCCACCAACAGTGTAGGAGGGTGCCTGTTTCTCCACATCCTCACCAGCATCTATGGTCTCTTGATTTGTTCCACTCTGATTGGTGTGAGGTGGTATCTCAGTGTGGTTTTTGATTTGTATTTCCCTGATGATGAGTGATGCTGAGCATCGTTTCATGTGCCTGCAGGCCATCTGGATATCCTCTTTGGAGAAGTGTCTATGTCTTCTGCCCATTTCTTCACTGGATTATTCACTTTTTGGGTGTGGAGTTTGGTGAGTTCCTTGTAAATTTTGGATACTAGCCCTATATCTGATACGTCATTTGCAACTATCTTTTCCCATTCCATCAGTTGCCTATTCGTTTTGATTGTTTCTTCTGCAGTGCAGAAGGTTTTTTATCTTGATGAGGTCCCAAGAGTTCATTTTTGCTTTCATTTCCCTTGCCTTTGGGGATATGTTGAGTGGGAAATTGCTGCGGTTGAGGTCAAGGAGGTTGTTTCCTACTTTCTCCTTGAGGGTTTTGATGGTTTCCTATCTCACATTCAGGTCCTTCAGCCATTTGGAGTTTATGTTTGTGTATGGTGTAAGAAAGTGGTCTAGTTTCATTCTTCTGCATGTTGCTGTCCAGTTCTCCCAGCACCACCTGCTAAAGAGGCTGTCTTTTTTCCATCGGATACTCTTTCCTGCTTTGTCAAAAATTAATTGGCCATACATTTGTGGGCCTAGTTCTGGGTTCTCTATTCTATTCCATTGGTCTATGTGTCTGTTTTTGTGCCAATACCATACTGTCTTGATGATGACAGCTTTGTAGTAGAGGCTAAAGTCTGGGATTGTGATGCCTCCCGTTTTGGTTTTCTTCTTCAATATTACTTTGGCTATTCAGGGTCTTTTGTGGTTCCATACGAATTTGAGGATAGCTTGTTCTAGCTTTGAGAAGAACGCTGGTGCAATTTTGATGGGGATTGTGTTGAATGTGTAGATTGCTTTGGGTAATAATGACATTTTCACAATGTTTATTCTTCCGATCCATGAGAAAGGAATGTTTTTCCTTTTCTTGGTGTCTTCTTCAATTTCTTTCATAAGTTTTCTATAGTTTTCATCATGCAGGTCTTTAACATCCTTGGCTAGGTTTATTTTTAGGTATTTTAAATGCTTACCTTATCATTAAATTTTTACCAAATATCCTCATTAGAAACAGAATTATTATAGCCATTTTATAAAAGAGGAAGTTTAAGTCTGATCTTTGTTACTATAGATTAGTTAGCATTTTCTAGTTTTATATAAATGGAATCACACAGTATATACACTTCTATGTCTTCTTTCACTCAGACTAAATTACCTTGAGACTCATCAAAGTTGTTGGCTAATCCAGCTATGTGTTAGTGGCCATTTGGATCATTTCTAACATTTTTCTGTTACAAATAAACCTGCTATGGATGCTCAAGTACAGGTCCTGAAGAGATGTTTTCTCGTGGGCAGATGGAAATGGAAAGGCTAGATCATATGATAGGTATACAGCTTTTTAAGAATCTTCATACATATTTTCTAAAGTAATTGCACCACTTTGCTTTCCCAAGAGGAGCATATGACGGTTCCAGGTCCTCTACAACTTCACCAGCATTATAGTGAGTGTTTTTCATTTTAATCATTCTGATACTTGGATAGTGGTCTCTCATAATGGTTTTAATTTGCATTTTTATAATGCCCTATGATGTTGAACATATTTTTATTCTTATTTGCCATCTGGACATGTTTCTTGGTGAAGTGCTTGTTCACATCTCTGGCCCATTTTTGTTAGGTTGCCTGTGTTCATCATTACTGAGTTTTGAGAGTCATCATACATTCCTGATACAAGTCCTTCTTCAGATAGATGTCTTGTAAAAAATTCTTATAGTCTGTCACTTGTCTTTTCATTCTCTTTTGAGTGTTTTTGAAGAAAAGAATTTTTTCATTTTGATGAAGTCCAATTTATCAGCTTGTACTTTTATAGATTGTTTTTGACTTTGTATATAAGAAATATTTGCCTAACCAGAAGTCACAAATATTTTCTCTTACATCTTCTAAACATTTTCTAATTTCTTTATTTGGGTCTATAATAAATTTTTGTATACAATGCAAAGTATGGATCAAACTTCATTTTTTAAAACATATGGATATCATTTTTTCCACCACCATATATTGATGACTCTTCTTTCTCCATTGAGTTTCCTCTCTACTATTGTCAAACATCCACTGTCCCTTGAACAACATAGGTTGGAACTTTAAGAGTCCATTTATACATGGAATTCTTTGATAAGTACATTTACAGTACTGCAGAGTAAAGTACTATACAGAAATTATTTTAATATTTTTTCTAGCTTACTCTATTTTAAGAACAGTGTATAATACATATAATATACAAAATATATGTTAATTGACTATATTATCATTAAGGCTTCCGGTCAACAGTAGGCTATTAGTAGTTAAGTTTTTGAAGAGTCAAAATTTATACACAGATTTTTTTTTTTGACTGTGCAGGGCATCAATCCCCCTAACCCATGTGTTGTTCAAAGGTCAACTGTATATGTAGGTCTATTTCTCAATTAGTGATTATGTCTGTCCTTTCTTCTGTACATAAGACAGTTTTACTCCTTCTTTTCTAATTATATGTCTTTCTGTCTTATCTGATTCACGGGTCTGAACTAGTATAATGCTTAGTGATGAAAGTGACATCTTAGCCTATTTTCTGATCTTAGGGGGAGAAATTTAGTCTTTCACTATTAAATACAGTGTTAGCTATACATTTATTTATAGTTTTTCCTTATCAAGTTGAGAAACTTTCTTATTTTGCTGATAGTTTCATCAGGATTGGATATTAGGTTTTATAAAATCCTTATTCCTTTTTTTAAAGTTTACTTATTTATTTTGAGAGAGAGAGCAGGAGAGAGAGAGAGAGAGAGAATTCCAAGAAGCACCAGTTTAGCAGTACAAAGCCTGACATGGCGCTCGAACCCACAAACCATGAGATCATTATCTGAGCCAGAACCAAGAGTCAGAGGCTTAACCAACTGAGCCACCCAGGCACCTCAGCCTCTTTCACCATTTTTAGATTTCTTGTGTATGTCTTCTCACCTCTAAAATGGGCCATGTTTTTGTCATCAATCTTAAATGAGAATGTATAAAAATACTTATAAATGACAAATTTCTCTGAAATATTCTTACTTTTTTTTCTTGGAAGGCTGTATTTGTTTATATTTTCAAATAATTCTGTCTTTTAACTTATCAACTAAACTGGTAGGGAGATTAAGATATCAAACAATAAGTAAGAATGGAGCTGATTCCCATATTTTTGTTAAAATTTTATAGGCAAATAAAATTTTTGCACTGTATTATCATTTATCTGGGCTGAGTCTAGCTGGGGTGAATTATAAATACTCTAAAATATTGTGCAAGAATTATTTTTTACTCTAAAATGTGATTACTTTTGTTTAAAGAGGAGACCATAAGACAAAGATACATGTCAATCTTTGAATTTATTCTTTATTCAAGTAAAAAATCATGTAGTAAGAATGACAATGATGTTACATTCTTTTGGGGGGGGGCATGATGTTTCAACAAACATGTACTTCTCCATTTTGACTCAAAGCTTCAGTGACCAAAATTCTATGATTAGACAACGTTCAAAACTCTCAACTTGATTCAATTCATTAAGTTTAAAGTACCAAATTGCTATCAAAGTCTGAAGTTCTCATCATAGACTATGTTTCTTTTGTAAATCACTGTATCAAAGAGATTTCTATAAAGATCCAGGAGAAAGAAGTGCATTACTGTGTGGAACCGTATTTGTAACTAACATGCCTACAATCCCCTGTGGTATGTGTTAAGTAAATGATGCAGCCTTCATCACTTAGTCCTGCAATGCACACTGGGCATCTCAGTAAATTTTGTTTTCACACAAGCAAGTAGCCTTGCACTTTTCCTTAAGCAATTCGTGTCCACAACCAGCTGTTGTCTTCAAGGAATCACAGTTACTAAGGAGATCTTCATACTCACAGCTATTGGCTGTAAGGAAAACAAATTAGTTGCCTCATTATCATACTCCATAGTAGCAGCAAAACAATCCACACATTCAAAGTGCATGAGGTAGTTAGGAGACTGGACAAAACAAGTCAACATCACATACACAATGATGGGCTTTTCCTTTCTTGAGGGACATATCAGGTACCTTAGCTGAGCTCACTGATCAATCTATCACTTTTTTATTTTGAACGTGGTGATGTTTCTGAAATGAATTGACCTACATTTCTCCCTTAGCCAAAAGAGTAAAATGAATATAAATAAATCTCTCTACACTTGCAATCTTATATGGGAACCACTACTCACATGTAACTATTGAAAGTTAATTTATTCTGAACTAGATAAACTAAAAAATTCAGTCCCTTAATCTTACTAGCCACATTTCAAGTGTTCAAAGGCCACGTATAACTAGTGGTGACTTGTAAGACATATGCGGATAGAGAATATTTCCTTCATTTCATACTCTTTAACAACCTGTTTTAGATTCCAATGCTTTCTTTCTGGAGGAAAAGATTTCTATGGGAAGATAAAGATGCAAAAACAATGATAATATGCATTCTTTCCTTCTGGTATCTCTTGGATCCTCCCCAGGGGCCACAAGCTCAACAATTTCAAGCTAAACTCATCATGCTGCTCACAAGATTGGCAATCCTTGGGTATGGTCTCCTTGTACCCCTACCACAATCTCAGGGAATGGCTCTCTGACTACTCAGTAATTTAGGCCAGAACTGGGTCAGTCTGAACTTCATCTTTCCTACTTCTGACCAGCATTCATCCAGCACAGGTGACAAACCCTGGCTGTTCCATTCCTGGCTTTCTAACCCTATCCAATTCTCTGCATTCCTTTTTTTCAGTAATGCAGTAAAGAAATCTTTTATTTTTTAACCTATAGTTTTCAACAGTTTTCTATCTGGCTTCCATCCAATTGTTTCTATATACTATTGCTAGGAAGCTCTTTATAAGACATGGTTCTGACCCTGTCACTCTTCTGTTTAAAACCTTTCAGTTGAGTGTTTATTGATAATAGGATAAACTCCAAGCTTCTCCACAAATAGCATTCATCAGAGCTGCAAATATGCAACTCTTTTTTCTTCTTTAGTTGATTTGTAGCTTTAATATAATCAATATTATTAATTATAGCTATACAATTCAGTCAGTAAGAATGTTAACTAAAGGTGAATGCACCTAAAAAGTATAAATCTCAAAAATGATATTCATTCAACTTTATTATTCATAATAATTTTAATCCAAGCATCCCAACTATAAAGAGCTAACAGTTATTTTTACTACTACTCATTACAACTTTAGAAATCATATATATGACATTAATACTCTCTCCTGTTGCAACAATATTTTTGAGGGTCTATGAGCCAATGCTATACACAGATTTGATTTTGTCATTAAAAATGTGCACTAAACTATCAGAGGAAGAGTAATTTTTAAACACTGTGATTCCAATTATACTATAGAAAAGATCAGTAATCAGCATGATGAACTCATCAGCACACAAAAAATATAATTGCTTTGCCTGTCTAGATTGAGCTATCATGTGATCTTATACCCATAGATTTGCATTTCAAAAGGGACTTTTGGTATAATCATACTAACTTTGATGAGATGAACTATTTACCAGAAATATGTATAGTTAATGAGTTACATTAGTTACATAAATACATTGATGGTAGATCCTTCATTATGTTATATGTGGTAATAATCTTTTCATTGCCAATAATGTGTAGGTTACTAGTGTGTAAAATGTTTCCATAAACACACTCTGTTGAGTAACATTTGTCTTCTGCATCAAGCAATTATTTAAATTGGTTCCTTTAGGAGACTTATTATTATCATAACAAGGTAATCATTTCAAACTTACTGCATAGTCCATTCTCACAGTTACCAGGGCAACTGGCACAAGGTGCTCCTTGTTGGTAAGGGGTATTCTTTTTACTCACATTGTTACCGCTGAAATTTATAACACATAATGTCAAATCACTTTCAATTTACAGTTTAGTTTATATTCCCCCAAAGCAGTAAAAATCGCCAAATATACATGACTATTAAACGTTTTTAGGTATGTTAACAAAACTGAAAAATTATAATTCCCAGTGAGTAATTCAGGTAACATTCAAATTAAGAAAAACAGTTCACATATTGACCCATGTCCTTGACTATAATTTTCCAGGCTGAGCAACTAAATCACATTAATGGGAGCGCAAAGTTTTCAGGGCATATTTCAATGTGGCAACACTATCTCCTGCAACGCTTGGTCAAATTGGCAAGACAGTACACCCCAGTGTGAGTGCTAGGGGATACAGCATACTCGATAGAGAGACAGAAGAGCCTCTGGGACACGGGGATTGTAGTTTGGAAAAGAATATTTAATGTTACAATATCATTTTTTATTTGAAAGATAATAAAGTACCAAATTATATGTATATATATACATATATACACACACACATATATACACATTTTATTTTTAGATGGGGAGTATTTAAGTATTTATATTTAAGTAGTTAGTGGTGTGAGGGGGGACAGGAGAGAAAAAGAAGGTTTGTGAATTTCTAGAGGTGGTATGTGAGAGATTTTTAAAGGGAATGTTAATTTTAAAAAGTTTTGGCAAGCATGAATATTCAGAGTATAGTCACTAAATCAACTTATGATCATTACCTACTGTCCATTTAATTCATATGAAATACAAGGGAGTCCAAATATCAATAGTGTCAAGTAGGCCAGAGACACAAGACCATGCATCTAAATCTCAGCCCCTGCATAGAAAATACCTGAATGTGTGGGAGCCCCTGGAAAAATGTGAAATAGACACAAGTGTGTTCTCGAAGTTCTCTCACCCCGGCTTTCCCTCGTTATTCACGGCAACCCTCACTTCACATGTCTGGCTTCAGATCCTCATCTTACAGCCAGGCAGGGAGTTTGGATGCGTTCTCCTAGGAACTTTAATTCCTTCTACTAAACCCTGATAGGTGCTTTCAGGAAAATGACATTGGGAGTCATATTTCTCAAATGGGAGATCCACATACTTGGCTTATCTACATTCTCAAAATAAGCCTGAAGGAAGCTTGGTTTTAGGGGTCCCCCTGTCCTCAGTGGCAAGGAATTTCAAGCATTTAAAGAAATTAAGGTTAACAGATATGTTGAGATTAGATCTTCAGTATATGCCCAGAACTTATTCTGGGTAAGTTCAAACATACTCCTTAATGAAAGACATATTTCCTGTTACAAGACAGGACCTTAAAGGATTGTTCACAGTGGAGATTTTGTGAAAACTTCTGTAAAACCAAGAGCAAGGATGTTCTTTTCTGGACTCTGAGATACATTAAAGATCTCTTAAAAAGTTTTTGAGAGCCAAAGGACAAATCATCTGGGTTGGTAATAATGTAGGTGGTTTTTTAGATAAGTAGGGGTGGAACATTTTAGCAGAAAGAGCTGAAATCACAATCAGCTGTTCCCCTTATTTGCCACTCGACTATCATCCCTTGATTAACCATTGAGCTTCCACCCTCCTAGAGTATGAACTTAGTGAGCACGGACTATATCACATCTAAAGAAATGCACACTACCCAGGCTCATGGAATAGCTGCGAGCCAAGGGGAATGGCGACTGAGAGAAAAGATGTCACTCTGTAATTGAGGAAAGAGAGTTTCAGATTTTACACTTGGAATTGAGAATCTGGTCTCTTTTCTGATAATTGAATGTATCGCAACTTAAAAGACATTTCCAAAGATTTACCCCTTTTGGATAGACCTAGAGGGTATATTATGCTAAGTGAAATAAGTTAGAGAAAGACAGATACCACATGATTTCACTTGTATTTGATTCTAATTTTTTTATTCTAAAAACAAGTCAAGTAAATAAGCAAAAAGCAGAAACAGACTATAAGTACCAGGGAATAGGGATGGGTAAACTGGGTAAAGGGGAGTTGGAGCTATGAACTTGCAGTTATGGAATAAATAAGGGATGGATACAAAAGGTACAGCAATAAGGACTGTAGTCAATTGTACTATAATAGTTTTAATAGCATGGTGCCTGACTGATAGCTACACTGGTGAGCATAGCACATGGTATAGACTTGTCACCATATTATACAGCTAAAACTAATATGACATTGTGTAATTTATAAAAAAAAATACTTATTCCTTCCATTTACTGAAATGTTTTATATTTCAGTTTGTTTACTCTAAAAATTTTAAAATATTAAATCACACGTAGGATTATTGTTAAATTCTAAAATACATACTTACGCAGGACAATACTGGCAAACATAGTAGTATTTTAGACTTTCTTGATTGGGACAGTAGGCAATTCCACATCCGATGCGGAAAGAGGAGTACCAAACAAGCTGCAAATCCAAAAAGGAATATATGAGAGTACATTAAAGAAGAAGGAAAATACTGAGGAGAAAAAAACAAATGTAAAACTGAAAACATGGTACTATTATAGTTTGTAGCCAAGTACTTTATGGAAAGATTTAATTCAATTATTGAAACATGGTCACAAATTTTAAAATATTAAGTTTTAACATACATTCACTATTGTATTCAAATCTAATGCAGAAAAAATATGGAGTATGCTTCCTTACCAAGAGTTTTGCAAACTATGGGAAAAAAAGAGAGCTCTAGATGAAGTACCAGCTAATGCCAGAACTATTCTATCTAGTCAGGCTCTTACTCAAATTAAGTATTGGACTTGGTCATAATTTAAAATTTATTTATTTATTTTGTGAAAGAGAGAACACACACAAGTGTGGAAGGGCAGAGAGAGAGAGATAGAGAGAGAATCCCAAGCAGTCTCCATGCTGTCAGCTCAGAGCCCACCACAGGGCTTGAACTCATGAACCTGAGATTGTGACCTGAGCTGAAATCAAGAGTCAGACACTTATCTCACTGAGCCACCTGGCACCCTAGAACTTGGTCATAATTTAAAGATGCTTTCCATATTAAAACATTTGTGGCAGAAATATTTTCATTTGTTTCTCTTTACCTGGGTGTAATGTCCAACAACTGCATTGGAACTCTTAGGTCCTGTACCATAGGCAAAATTATTGCCTTCCTCATACCAGCTTTGGATTGCATTTGACCAGTAAGTAGGATCACTTGACATATAGAGATTCTCACCACATTTTGTACCTAAAGAGAAACATAATCCATGAGGAAACAATAAAGTATGCAATGGCAAAAGCAATCAACTATATGAACACAAGGATTTTGCCTTTCAAACATAGCATCTATACTTGCTGTTTCTTTTTGATAGTCATATTTTACTGTTTCTGCTCAGTTTGTGCCTTTTTATTTTTCACTGTATCTTTTAAACAATATTTGTAAGTTTTGATTAAATATAACTCATTTTTAACAGATTTTAACTGCTTTTTTCTTTCCCTTGTTTTCTTATTTATTTCTTATTTATTTATTTAAAATAGTTCATTGTCAAATTGGTTTCCATATAATACCCAGTGCTCTTCCTCACAAGTGCCCTCCTCCATCACCACCACACCCCTTCTCTCCTCCCCTTCCCCCTTCAGCCCTCGGTTTGTTTTCAGTATTCAATAATCTCTCATGTTTTGTGTCCCTCTCTCTGCCCAGCTCTTTCCCCCTTCCCCTCCCTATGGTTCTCTGTTAACTCGATAACTGTTAATACATAGTTAAAGGACTTCCATTCTTATCAGCTATAAAGCTGAATAGAAGACAGATCTGTCTAGCATGCTAAGGCTGGGCTCAACACGTACAACTCTGAGTAGGTTGAGAAGACCTTATGCTTTAAAACTCCTCTGGATTGCTAAAAATGCATTTGTTTTCATGCTAAATTCTTCATGTGTGCAATGTCTTCTATGCTCTCAGCTTTGTACTGTAAGTTTACAAAAAGCAGTGACCAACTTTTATTCTTTCTCACTTCTTGTTCACCCTCACCAGAGATTTGTTCACATGCTAGATCCTGAGTCAATGTGTATGATTATGATTTTGTGAGAACTTGGGAAAAGAGGTCTACAGGCAATTTTGAGAGCTCCAATTAAGAGGCAACTGACATCAGGGAGGATAGCAGTTTTCAAAAAAACTTTTATTTGGATCCTCTCTTAATCAATAAATCAGAATGTCATAAGGCCAAATCTTCCTCAGAGAAGTAGCTAAGAAGAGCCTTGCAGAGGGTGACATCAGTAAGATGGTGGAGTAGGATAGCCTGGATTCTCCTTCCCCTGACAGACACAGTGCTCCAGCAACAATTTCTGAACAAATTGCCCTTGTGAGAAATCCAAAACAAATCAAAAGGCTTCTATACTCTGGAAGAATACGAGCCCAGACTCACTGACGCCTGTAGGGAAACTGGGACACCCTCTTGCTAGAAAACCTACCCTGCTTGCCATATGATCAGGGAGAAATCCCATGTCTCCCATCTTCTCCCAGGGGAAGGAAAGAATTCGTTCATGTGTCCAGCCCCCCAACCTTTCCCTAAGAAAACTTCCCAGATGGGTGGCTTCTATCTTGTTAATCTTGGAGCTCTGGCAATCAGGCACAGACTATCCACCTGGAGGAGAATGGAGGTGATGGGTGGGGCTGGTAGATACCATATCTTCTCCCCCTGGTTCAGCACAGAACAAGCAAATGAAAAATTATATTTCTCAGCTACCTCCTAGGGAAGCAAAGTGTTTATTGGTGTGTCCAATGCCTTAATTTCCCCAAGGATCCCAAAGAACTGACATATGTCTTGCTAGTTTTAGAGCTCTGATGGGTTTGGCACAGTCACAGTTCTGCCCCCTGGGGACAATGGAGATGGTGGTTTGGATTGGTAGATGCCAATGGCTCCTCCTCCTATCTCAGAAGCAGAGCTTCTTTCTCAGAAAGGTGGGAAAGAGTTGGTCTGGCCATCCAGTGCCACAAATTTTCCAGATGCTGCCCAAAGGACTGCCTTCTGACTTGCCTCTCTGAGAATGTTAACAGATCTTGCATAACAAGATGTGGGGCTCATGAGAATAAAGATTTGCCATAACTTCTCTTCCTGGTTCAGCATAGAGTGAGGAGATAAAAATCCCAAGCTTCTAGCCTCTTCCTGTATAGGGAAAGAGTTGGATGGACTTCCTGAAGATCCTTTGTTTTCAGGGACCTGCCTGAGGACAGGACTATGGATCTTTTCTGACCACAGTTTGAATAGACATTCTCCAAAAATGTACAAATGACCAAAAGGTATATGAAAAGGTGCTCAATGTTGCTAATCATCAAGGAAATGCAAATAAAAATGATGAGATATCACCTTATACCATAAGGATGTCTACGATGAGTGGAGAAAGGACATCGAGTGGAGAATGTAGAGAAATTATAATGGTGTACACTCTCGGTGGAAATAAAAATGGCCTAGCTGCTATGGAAAAAGTTCTTCAAACTTAAAGATTCTTCAAAATATTAAAACTTGAATTACCAAATGATCCAGTAATACCACTTCTGAGTACTTATCCAAAACAATTGAAATAAGGTTCTTAAAGAGATATTAGTATTCTCATGTTCACCGCAGCACTATTCACAGTAGCCAAAATGTGGAAACAACCTAAAATCCACGTACAGATGAACGGATGAACAAAAGGACACATATACATACAATGGATGTCAGTCATCCTAACAAAAGAAGAATATTCTACATATGGGTGAGACAATATGGATGAATCTTTAAAATGTTAACTGAACTAAGCCAGTCATAGACAGATAACTACTACATGATTCCATTTATATGAAGTACCTAAAATAGTCAAATTCATAGAATCGAGGAGTAGAATAGTGGTAGCCAGAGATGGGGGAAAGGAGAAATGGGAAGTTACCAATCAACAGGCATGAAGTTTCAGATAAACAAGATGAATAAGTTTCAGATGAATAAATTCTGTTATGCAACACTGTACCTAGACAACAATATTGTATAGTACATTTAACTATCTATTAAGAGTATAGGTCTCATGTTAAGTTTTCTTACTATGATAAGATTAATAAAAAGAGAGAAAGAAATGTCTTGCTGCCTAGAAACTTTTCTCTTTCTTTTCAAGCTCTCAACTAATACTACATTTTGGTAGCTTGAAATATAAGGTCTACATACTGCTTAAAGAGAGTATAAAGTATTCTTGGCTATCTCCTTCAGTATGGAAAAAAATTAACTAAGACTCTAACAGTAGGCTTGCATTGCTAAGACCATTTGTTTTCATCTTCTATTGAATGCTGTCATTCTCTTCATAATTTCATTAACAGATTAGCATCAACAATGTAAGTGATAATTATAATGAAAATACAGGTAAAAATTCATTATTTTCAGGTTGAATTGCCTAAATGCATTATGTTAGATAATGTAAATAAATCTTATGTAATATCTATGCATAAAAGTATTTTTTCTTTCATAGTTTTTATAATCCTGGATAAGATATCTTATAGTTTTTTGAGTATAATAGATTATCTATGCATATGGGTCCACAGTCCATATAAAGTAGTTAACAAAAATTCAAAACTTAATCAATATATGCAGAGTATTCATCATGATTTTAAATGACTAAGTATTTTTAGAGTTAAATTCAGGGAAAAAAATCACAATTTAGTATATTTTATAAATATAAAAGAAGAGATATCAAAATGTGAAACAGTTACACAAGATCACAAAAAGGACAGTAGATTAGAAAACAATAAGCCTGGCTATACAATTTCAGAATGTGTTCTTAGGAACATTTCCCCCATGTCCCTAATCTTTAAAGTTAGAGAAATGATGACTGTTGACTGTTGACTCATGTGCTGGCTGAGAGAAACAAAGTAATGCTTCAGAAATTATTTGCATAATATAAAAAATCAAAAGGTACTTTGATTTTAAAAGGAGCAGTATATACAACATTTATTTACTAGGTCTTCTTACAAGGTCCCAGAATGTTCCATTCTATTTGTTATTCCTTAATATATTCCAATATTATTTCATTTGTTCATTTACTTAACAGGTATTTGCTTATTTACATACTAGTTTTTCGGTCCTCTGGATTGCTGTGTTCTAAAGTGCACTTGTTTGCCCATTTTTGGGCATTTGATGCTGCTTCTCTGTTCCATTCCTAAATGTCACAAGAAAGAAAATACATTTAAAGATTCAACTCCAAAGAAGCATATGCTTTATAATATGCTTGATCGGTTGATTTGCACGACTTTAAACTTCTGTAGATATATTATCTAATTGTCAGTGGTATGAAAGGCCTTTTTGTTATGTGTGTGTGTGTGTGTGTGTGTGTGTGTGTATCTACTCCAGTGCCAATTTCCACATGAAAAGAAGTTCATAAATGAAGTGTCTATTAAGAGAAATATCTAATACAATAATATCTGGCAACTTATGATTGTACAGGAACCACATGTAGGATTTTTAGAAATGGAACTACTGTAAATACTCAACATGTGAAGTCACTGAATTATATTTCCTCAGTAGTAAACAGGCCTAGATTATTCCCAGTTTCACGCATAGCCTATTACATTCAAATGGAAGATATCTAGCTTTTACAGACTATTTCCTGGAAAGTGGCTGTTATTTACCCTAAAGGCATTGATTTTGAAGGAAAGGGGACTCCTAGGGAGGGCCTGGCTGGCTCAGTTAGTAGAGCATATGACTCTTGATTTTGGGAGTCCTGAGTTCAAGCCCACATTGGACGTAGAGATTAGTTACAAAAAATAAAATATGAGAGGGAAAGGGGACTCCATTATTTTAGACTAAAGTGGATAGTGAACAAAAAGTGTAATGGCTTCACATTTGATGTCAAGATTTGGCTTCTAGTTTTTGCCCTTCCCAACTTAATAAGCCCTGTAATCTTGACAAATAATTTAACCATTATAAAGGAAAATTAATTTCTACTTTGCTCATAGCACAGCTCAAATTAAATAGCAAAACAGGCACAAAACTTTGTAAGTCACAAAGTTCTTAAGAAATTCCAGTCCCAGCTCCCTGGTCTTGCCACCGCTGGTTCCCACCCTAGCCTTTATCACCACTTCTTACCATCTTCAGCATGTTGCTGGCAGGCGGAGAGACTGATTTCCTTAATTCATTGTGTTTATTTACAATCTCTTTTTGGATTTCATTTTGAGTGGTTAACAAAGCAGTAAAGGATGGATCCTAAAAGGAAATAAAATTAAGGTTATTTTTTCAACATTTGTAAAAATTGCATATGGGGGGAGGGGTAAGTTAATTTGATGGAACAAAGGTCACTTTAAAGAGCTTTCAGTTCAAGTCCCATAGTAGTTGTTAAGTATTGCTGATGGACCTGAGCCAAAGTGATGACAAGTAGAAAGGAAGTAACATGAAGCTTTGAGAATGAGGATAAATTAAGGGCATAAGAACTTAAATCTCCTCTGAGGCCACAGATGTCAATTTCTAGTTTCAAAGGGACTCTTCATGTGCCTTTTCTCCTTTAATGATCCTTTCCAATCTGTTGTTATCTCTCTGGCCATTTCCTGGTCTTCATTTATAAAACTATTTAAGAGGGAGATATATTTTGCTTATCTGAATCACTAAATGTTTACTAATAAGATTCTTTCCATACCTTCTGCCCCATATGGTTTTCTCCACCCTCTCTATGCTTTTTCTAGACATATGAGTGATAATATTTTATAACACAAAGGCACGCAATAGGGACATTAAGACACTCTCATCTGTATTTGATCAGGCTGCAGCAGGTGGGATGAGGGTGGAGCTCAAGATTCATTTTGGACTTTAAGGGAATCTGAAGTCTGTATTACAGAATGCCGAATGGGTTTTGACCCGTGTCAAGATTCTCTGGTCTGATGAGTTCTAGTGTTAGTAGTGTCTGTGGTCCTGGGATGTCCTCTTATAAGACCAGAGTTAAAGAAAAATGGAAACAGCAATGACCATAGTTTCTCACATTCAGAGATTTTCTGATCAAGAGATAGACAGTTTATATGGACACATACCCTCTAATCATTGAAGAGGATGACTGGTTTTGTTCTTGGGATTATTTAAGCAAAGCAGCTTATTCTGATTGATTGTAAAAGCTGAGTTCAAGAGCACGGCTCTCATATATCAAGTCTATGAGTATGAATAATAAAGCAAAATAAACACTAAGACCTTTAGAGATTGTACATTTTTTTAAATTTAAAAAATAGGTATGCTGTAACCATATGGTAATGATGAAAATTAAACATGGTGATATATAAGGTTGTGTTAATTTAGGGTTATGGCAGTGCTAATTTCTTCTTGAGATCACATTGATAGGCTTTTTAAAAAGTAAATAAGAAGAGATCTTGCGGGGAGAAGACTATCATTTGCTTTTTAAATCATAGACCATGGGTCCATTAGAAAAACAATTCAAGCATAATATGTAACTTTAACTTTTTTTGGTTACATTAAAATAGTAAAAAGAACCAGGTAATATTGATTTATTTTGTATATTTTTAAATTTTATTCACCATGGTCATTGTACTCTTTAAATGTTTATTTATTTTGAGAGAGAGAGAACACACAAGTGGGGGAAGGGCAGAGAGAGAGAGAGGGAGGGAGGAAGGGAGAGAGAATTCTAAGCAGGCTCTTCACTGTCAGCTCTGAAACCAAAGGGGAGCTTGATCTCACAAACTGTGAGATCATGACCTGAGCTGAACTCAAGAGTCAGATGCTTAACTGACTGAACCACCCAACTATCCCAATAAGTGTACTCTCTAATTCTCATCACTTATTTCTCTCAATTCCTCACCCACCTTCCCGTCTGGTAGCCATCTGTTTGTTCTGTATAGTTAAGAGTCTGTTTCTTGGCTTTTTTCTCTCTCTCTCTGTCTCTTGCTCGCTCATTCTCTTTTTTCCTTTGTTCATTTGTTTTGTTTCTTAAATTCCACAAGTGAAATCATATGGTATTTGTCTTTCTCTGACTGACTTATTTCACTTAGCATTATACTCCCTAGCTCTATCTCTATTATTGCAAATGGTAAGACTTAATTCTTTTTTATGGTTGAACAAATATATAAATATTTATATAGGTGAATATATAAATATATATTTATTTATGCCACATATTTTTTATCCATTCATCTATCAGTGGATACTTGGGCTGCTATTACAGTGTAATCTTGGTTTGCATTTCCCTGATGATGAGTGATGTTGAACATCTTTCATGTGTTGTTGGCCATTGTCATGTCTTCTTTGGAGAAATGTCTGTTCATGTCTTCTGTCCATTTAGAAAAATTGTTAATGTTTATATTTTGAGAGAGAGAGAGAGAGAGAGAGAGAGAGAGAGAGAGAGAGAGAGACAGAGTGTGAGCAACGGAGGGGCAGAGAGAGAAGGAGACATAGAATCAGAAGCAGGCTCTAGGCTCTGAGCTGTCAGCACAGACCCTGATCTGAGGCTCAAACCCAAAAACCATGAAATCATGACCTGAGCCAAAGTTGGACACTTTAACTGACTGTGCCACCCAAGCACTCCTCTTCTGTCCATTTTTAATTGGATTATTTGTTTTGGGCATGTTGAGTTGTATCAGTTCTTTATATATTTTAGATACTAGCCCTTTATCAACTATGTCATTTGCAAATGTCTTCCCCTATTCTATAGGCTGCCTTTTAATTGTGTTGTTTCCTTCACTTTTCTGAACCTTTTTATTTTGATGTAGTACCAATAGTTTATTTTTGCTTTGATTTCCTTTGCCTCAGGATACAGATCTAGAAAAATGTCCCTATAGCTGATGTCAAAGACATTACCACCCATTATCTCTCATAGGACTTTTATGGTTTCAGGTGTCATATTTAGGTCTTTAATCCATTTTGAGTTTATAATTTTGTGTATGGTGAAAGAAAGCAGTCCAGTTTCATTCTTTCTCATGTGGCTGTCCAGCTTTTCCAACAACAATTGTTGAACAGACTGTCTTTTTCCATTGCATATTCATTCCTCCTATGTTGAGGATTAGTTGGCCATACAATTATGGGTTTATTATTGCATTTTCTGTTCTATTGACCTCTGTGTCTATTTTTATGTCAGTACCATACTGTTTTCATTACTGTAGCTTTGTAATGTAACTTGAAGTCTGAAATTATGATACCTTTAGTTTTGCTTCTCCTTTTCAAGATTGCTTGGTCCTTTGTGGTTCCATACAAATTTTAGGTGTTTAGTTTTATGAAAAATTCTGTTGGTATTTTGATAGGGCTTGCATAAAATATGTGGATTGCTTTGGGTAATACCCATATCATAATTCCAACCCATGAGCATGGAATGTGTTTCCACTTATTGGTGTCACCTTAAATTTCTTTCATCAGTGTTTTATAGTTTTCAGAGTACAGATCTTTCATATTTTTAGTTTAGGTTATTCCTAAATATTTTATTGTTTTTGGTGCAATTGTAAATGAGATTTTCTTAATTTCATTTTCTGTGCTTCATTTTTAGGGTATAAGAATGCAACATATTTTTGTATATTGATTTTGTATCTTGTGACTTTTCTGAATTGACCTATGAGTTCTAGTAGTTTTCTGGTGGAGTCTTTTGTTTCTTTTTATATATAGTATCTGTCATGTGCAAGGGAAGACAGAGAATAAGTGATACAGCCAGAAGCCTAGTAATCCTAATGATTGGTGGAAGCCACCTGAAGCTAAAAGAAAAACAGAACAGATTCCCTCCTAGATCCTCCAGAGAGGGTGTGGCCTTGCTGAGACCTAGATTTTAGGCTTCTGGGTTCTCTCCGGAACTGTCAGAAAATTAACTTCTGTTGTTCTAAGCCACATAGCTTGCATAAATTTCTTAACAGCAGCTCTCAGAACCCAATACATTATTTAACTATCTAAAATGTAATTTCATCATGTGTTGAATATCTATGTTATTAAATATTTCTTCTTCTTCTTCTTCTTCTTCTTCTTCTTCTTCTTCTTCTTCTTCTGAACTAAATCTTTGAAATCTAGAGTGTCTTATCTTGTTTTGGAGAAGCCACGTTGTAAGTGTTCAATAGCTACATGTGACTGGTGGCTACTATACTGGAGAGCTCAGCCTTAGAATGTCATTTAGATAATTGTGTTAAGTAATCTGAGCTACCAATCAGTACTTTGTGATGTCTAGCTTTGCTCTTTCTACTCTCAAAGAGCCTAGCCATCCCCAAAAGATGCCTAGATGGCTTTAGAAAGATTTTCCAATTTACCTTTCCTTCCGTGGGTAAAGACGGAAGCAGCACTGCAGCCAGAAACAGCACTACTGGGAATAAAGCCATTGCTGGAAAAGAAGTCAAAGAGAACAAAGTTCTGCATTAAAATATGCAGCACACAGACCTCTGACTATGAGGGAAAAAACAACAAAATGATCTTGGTTATTTTAATGGAACTGTAATTCCCAGATTAACAAAAAATGTAACAAGATTTCGTTTGGTGCCAGCAGAGTCATAGTGGAATCAACTTTGTCACTGATAGGGACAATAAAAATAAATGGAAACACTTGACTGATGCCCTTGAAGTATACCCATAGAGACTAGGAATCTATCACCATGTTTCTGTCCAGCTCTATTTCTCCTAAGTCCATTAAAATTATGGAAAAACAGATTTCTTCAGAGTTAATGTAGTGATTATTCATTCCAATCTTTGGGGAAAGTTTATTTTCAATGTACACCATCTCTTGGTGTTCCATAAAAACCAGAACTGTTTGTTCTTTTATTGATATATGACTTTAATCAAGATTCCAAGACTATGACTACACAGAAATAAATGTACAAACACTTTATTAGTGGTTATTTCTCCAGAAGAGGGATTAGAAATTATTTTTATGTTATTCTTTATACTTGTCTATATCTCAAACTTTCCAGTATAAAAGAAATAATATACAAGTAATATATAGAAAATCTAGCCTGTTCAGATTTGCTGAACTTATGATTTGGTACAAAAGTTGTTTAATATAGTCACTAACTTTTTAAAAGGCACTCAGTATTGGGTGGCCCATGTTGTCCATTCTCAGTATGTCAAAAAAATTCTTGGTCCTTGAGCCGAAGCAATAAGCCCCCTAAGCTTAAAAGGGACTGCTACATTGATTTGTGTTCTTCATGTGAGATTGGTCCTCCCAAATTCTTGAGGAGAAAGAAAACTCTAAACAATTTATCTGTGGTACTTCTTAAGACTTATTGATGTGTAAATAGTAGGCAATCAGTACCTGTTCCATGCATTCACTTTATGCTCCATAATGTGTTTATAAAAAGGAGAGGAATTAATGTTTATTGACAGTGTAATGCAAAATTTGATGTCTAACTTTACTCTTATACGTTGGTGAGTATGACTATATTTTACAGATGAAGAAATTGAGGATTAGGCTAATTTATCTATGCCAATGGTAAATTCTTAACTTCAGAAATTAGCTTTCAACCAAGTAAGGTCAAAGCCAATGCACATTGAAAGGAACATTGTTTCACCTAAGAAAAGCAATCATTTTGTACCACACTGAAGGCACTCATATCTATTTTAACAATACCTAACCTAACAATACATACCATACATGTTCATGGTAAAAATGATCAATCTGGAAGTATATACAATATATGTAATTTGCTATATGTTACATTTCTTCTAGTTAAAACGGCTCTAGAATTGTTTCAAAGTCATAAACATGAGAATTATTTATATTACCTACTTTAAGCTGAAGTGTAAAGAATGAATTTAAGTTTTAACTTGATGACATGAGTAAAGAGTAAAATTAACTTGATTCTCTTAATAAAAATATATCTATAAAGTTTTGAAAATAAACTGAAAAATAAATGTATTAAATATATCAATTTACCATTGGCAAAACATAGATGGCTGCCACATAAAATGTTCATATTAAAATAAATGAGTTATCATTTACTGTTGGTTCTCAGAGCAAGATGAAGTATTTGCTTTATCTGTAGAAAGAAGGGAGGTGGAGAGGAGGTTAGAGCATAATATATGTTACATCTACTTCTGTTTTAGCAAATTCTGGTTGTACAAGTAAATCTAGGTCAATAAATTTCTGAAACAGAATTTTTCACCACCAGTATCTTCAAATTTCATTGCTAGTTGTCTGACATTGCTTTTGGTATTATTTAGTTTCCATATAGCTTTTAACACAAGTTACTAGAACGTGCCTTCCCTCTCTAACCAGCCCTCGTGGGCACACTAAAATCTGGATGCTGCTTTTTTGGCCTGGTATTTTTATGATAACTAATGATGACTATTTAATCATTGTGAAGCTAACCAGCTACCTTACAGCTGAACTTCTGTGGCTCAGCTTTCTTTTACTTCCCAATTACCAACTTTCTACAGCTTTTAAGCATAGTTTTTGGAAACCATCAGTTCTGAGAAATCCTATGCTTCAATGTTCTCTTCTGTAAAATGTAGACTATCATATCTATAGCTTTGCTTTGCAAAATGCATTGCTCAACATACATAAAGCACCTAACATAGTACCTGGTATATAATACTTAGTAAATGAAAATTATTAATATATTATAATCCTTTACAATATGTGGTAGTTTGCTGTGTTTAAGATCTTTACATAAATGCATGTTGTTTGATTGAATTGCTAATTTTGGAAGTGTTATAAAATCTGTTTTTATATCTGAGTATCATAGGGGATAAATCAGCATAATCTAATCAGAGATTTAAATGTTCAAGGCCCAGTTCTACTAAGAATCATCTAACTTTAAGAAAATGTTCTAATATCTGAACTGTTGTATCCTCATCAGCTCATTGATAGACACATGCATTAGCCAGGTACACACGCATTAGCTGGGTAATTTTATATAGTTCATTCAATGGGATTATATTAGATGACCCACAGTTCCATAATTCAATAGACTATGATGCCACATATTTCTCCCTAGCACTCTCCTTTACCCTCACTCTCACTTACCCAACCTATAATCATCTTTGTTGCATCAATGAAAGCAATGGCAAAATCCACCCTCACACATAGTTGAAAAGTTGGCAGCCATTTTCTCCTTTGCTACTTACTAATAGAAAAGTACTGTCCCCTTCCTTGCAGGTGTTTTCAGACTGGGAAGACACAGTTCTAAGGTGTCTGTAGGAAGAGCATGGTGTTCAGTTTCATAATCCTAGAACAGGGGAAAAAAGACAATATTTCAAATAACGTTGAAAAGCAAAAATAGGTGGTATCAATCATCTCTGTCACAAACCTCAAGCTTAATGGTGTAGTATTACTAATACCATTAGTATTACTAATATTTTCTGTTTAGTATTATTAATATTAGTAATTTATATTTATTTGATCTTACCCATTAAGAATCCTTCTGAGATCAGATTGTGTTTTGATATCTTGGTATTTCCTTCAAACAGTAGCAAAGAAATGGACTTCTTAAACAAGTTCAATTAACTATTGATTGACTGACTTCCTTGGAATATCATGGTATATTTTATAGATTCCCAAATCCTTATAACACTCTTTAGAAGATAATTTTTATAAGTAGTCACCTACATAGTAACTTTTTGTTACATGGACTTGGGGTCACATCTACATGTCTTCATGTCGTTTCCTGGAAGCCAGTAGATGACATGTAGTCCAGAAGAGTCAACAGTCATCATTCTAATTGCCTGTAATATAGAGTTTCTAATAATGGTGTATTCAAAACAGAAATAAGAAACTAAAGTTCTTAATTTCACCTCATTAAATACCTGATTTACAAATGACTTCAGGTTTCCACTATGATTCAGAGCATTTTATGTAAGTGGAATGATTCATCTTTTAGGAGAGGTAAAGAGTTCCAACTGGATAAACATCTAGAGGCATGTTGAGAGTCTTCGGTGGATCAGAGATACGCAACAAAACCGAAACTCTGCGTCCATCTGCACTGATCAGCCGATGTGCCAGAAGAGGCACGGAGGGCCAGAAGACCCCTCACCCCACAGATCTTTCTCTCTCAGTCCTCACCCCACCTCCCTGACCCTGGTCATTTCCTTTCCCAGACTGCTCCAGTTCTTACCCTGGCTCCAGAGCCCAGATCTTCCTGCAAGGGGGACGGAGCCAGAGAGAGGCTGCTGCTCGCTGTTTGGACAGCGAGAGTAAAATACTCATCCAAGCAGGGGTGAGCAAAGAGCTACGTCACTGGGCTTTGTGCCCTCAGCGCAGTCGGGCTTTGTGCCCTCAGCGCAGTCGTCCTAGAACTGAATTTCCACAACTGCCTCATCTCTCTCTAATGCCGCGCTGAAAAAATCCTGCACACATTCCCTTGAGGGAGGGAAATGTTTGCCCTCACAATTGAACAGTAGGTAGAAGATGGAGATAATACCAGAGTTCTAAATGCAAAGGGGGTGACTGAAAAAGGATGCGTTCCTTTTCAGACAAGAATTCCTGAATTAACACAGGTCAGAATTTAAAGAGCAGATTGGTAAGGGCCATAAATACCTTAAGTTTTCAGTGCAATCCCAGTCTGGTACAACAGTGTATTCAGGGTTACATAAAGAAGGCATTTTGCAGGTTTGCTTATAAACAAATCTAGTATTCAAACTTAGTTTAGTTAAACAAAGTTAGTTAAACAAACTTAGTGTTCTTTCTCCTTTTCCATTCCAAAACAGATTTGTAGTGAAGAAATTCAACAAGAGTAACGGAAACAGGTCTTAGGAAAATGCCCAGAATTCCCGATCCAAGGCAAGTGGCTTCAAGTGCAGCAGATATACCTAGCCTTGGCTGAAGAGGTATTGTCTGTCTTCGCAGGAGGCAGATGAGTAATAGATGCATTTTCTTCCATGCTTAGTTATTTTTAAGATTTAAAGGAATGGATTAACTTGTCACACAGAGGATATGTTTGGTCAAAAGATGATTAACCAAGGATTAAAATGCATCGCTGTACCCCCTGCTTGAAATTTCTCATTCCAACCTTTGAGACTATAGCAAACTACCATTTCTTATCATGCTGAGTGTCATCTACCCCTGGCAATGTTAAAATTTCAAGTGCCCAATGCACAGACCTTATTTGAGTTCATTTGTACTGCTATTTCAGTTCAAGTACCACTAACTAAAAACTTTAGAGGTCATCCTCGCATGCTTTACTCTTATGGTTATATTCAATCAAGGTTAACTTCTGACAGTTAGCCCTTCTGAATGTTTACAAAATCCAGCCTCAGATCTGTCGTCCTCACTATTATATTCATGTTTTCATTGTATCTTGCTTTGATTATTAATTGAACATTCAATTATTTATATCCACATAGTTGCTACTTATTTACTTATAAATACAGTTGTTTAGTCCCTTTGTCTTTTATTAGTGCAACACAATTCACTGGTATCCCATATCAGTCTATAACCTATTGTGAATATCCGAGTTTTCATTCTGGGAGACAGCACGCCTATAATTATTACCTGTTCCCATTGATGATGTCAGAATGAGAGCACCTTGAATGTAGTAGTAATAGATATTGTGAGTAAATATTTATTTGAGAAATGGACTGTATCTCTTTGGATTATTGCTATTTATCAAAAGCCTAGCATGATACCAGTTACCTGAGTAATAGTTTGTAAATATTTGTTGAGCAAATAAATATATTGATTTGGCTTAGATTCTTAGGGAACACAGAGAAAAAGTCACATCATGTCTTTCCTCTAAGACATATAGTACTGTAGGAAAAATACACATGAACATTACCAGGTAGTCTAGTTTAGTGCTAAGTAGCTGAAACAGGAAGTACTTACAACAATTGGGAATTCTGAGCTGATACCATCTGGATAAAAATTAGATGGTAAGTGACACTTGAACCGCTTTGAAAAAATGTGTATGAATTGATCAGAAAAAAAGTTTGAACATATTTTTGGAAAGGCAGAAACAGACAAATCAATGTATCACAAGGTAAGTCAGAATGATAGGCTGTTGAAAATGTTGGGATAATTTTGTATAGAAGTCTAAGAAGATTTGCTTCTTTATATAACATGGGACTGTACTTTTATTGAGTGTTGGGAAATATTATGATCAAATATTCAGAATAGAATATTACTCAGCCATAAAAAAGAAAGAAATCTTGCCATTTGCAATGGCATGGATGGAGCTAGAGAGTATTATGCTAAGCAAAATAAATCAGAGAAAAAGAAATACTATATGATTTCACTCATATGTTGAATTTAAGAAAAAAACAAATGAGCAAAGGGGCTCTCAACTATAGGGAATAGACTGAAGGTTACCGGAAGAGAGGTTGGTGAGGGGATGGGTTAAAGAGGTGATGGGAGGGACACCTGGGTGGCTCAGTCAGTTGGGCATCCGACTTGGGCTCAGATCATGATCTCACAGTCCGTGGGTTCACGCCCCACGTTGGGCCCTGTGCTGACAGCTCAGGGTCTGGAGCCTACTTTGGATTCTGTGTCTTTCTCTCTGCCCCTCCTCCACTCACTCTCTGTCTCTCTCAGAATAAAATAAAGACCTAAAAATTTTTTTTTAAAAAAGAGGTGATGGGAATGAAGGAGTGCACTTGTTGTGATGAGCACTGTGTAAGGTAGTGTAATATATGTCATTATATTATATACCTGAAGCTAATATTTCACTGCATGTTAACTAACTGGAATATAAATAAAAACTTTTTTTTAAAAAAGCTACCCAATAACACTGCAGGTTGACTCACAGAGTAAAGAAATTGGTGACAGAAAAAATAAGAAGATGGTGACAAGTTCCCATATTAATTTTAGAGGAGTAGAAATAGAACAAATGGTTGGGATGTGAAGAGGTTACAAGAACAGTGTGGATGATGAATTTGGTATGGAGGGCAAACTCAGAACAGAAGAAAGCTTGTAGGTTTTGAGGCATTTCAAAGTACATCACTGTTGAAAGGAGAAGTACAAGTGCTTTCAAATATCAAGTAAAATCAAAAGTTAACAGTTGCTGAGCTCAAAGGAGTTGTGTTAAAAATGCCTGAAATGGAGAAATCCATTGTAATTCTTACCTTATTCCTTTATGTGTAATACGCTCACCTCAGTCTCCACTCTGTAAACAGGTGACCTTGCTAAAATTGCTTACTAGTTCTTATAGCTATTTTATAGATTCTTTGGTTTTCTACAAAATCATTTTAATTTGCAAATAAGGACAGTTTCTATCTTTTCTTTCTCTCTCTTTTTCTTAAATCCCTTATGTTTTTCACCATGGTCAGTGAACTCTAATCCCCATCACCTATTTCAACTGTTCTTGACAGCCACCTTTCCTAGGTAACCATCAGTTTCTTCTCTATATGTAAGAGTCTATTTCTAGGTTTGTCTCGCTTTTTTTCCCCTTTGTTCATTTGGTTTGTTGAATTCCACATATGAGTGAAAGCATATGTTGTTTGTCTTTGTCTGACTGACTTATTTTGCTTAGCCTTATGCTCTCTAGCGCTATCCCTGTTGCTGCAAATGGTAAGATTTCATTCTTTTTATGACTGAATGATAATCCAGAGTGTGTGTGTGTGTGTGTGTGTGTGTGTGTGTGTGTATCACTTCTTTATCCATTCATCTATCATTGGAAACTTGGACTGCTTCCATAGTTTGGTTATTGTAAACAATGGCAAAAATATAAGGGGGTGCATACATCTTTTCTAGTTATTGTTTTCATATTCTATGGGTAAGTATCCAGTGGTGAAACTACTGGGTCATATGGCAATTCTAATTTTAATTTTTTGGAAACCTCCATACTGTCTTCCACAGTGTCTGCACAAGTTTGCATTCCCACAGTGCACAAGGGTTCCTTTTTTTAAAAAAAACCTCTCAACACTTGTTATTTCTCTTTTTTATTTTAGCCATTATTGTGAAGTGATATCTCACTGTAGTTTTGATTTCCATTTCCTTGATAATGAGTGATGTTGAACATCTTTTCATGTGTCTGTTGTCCATTGGTATGTCTTCTTGGGAGAAATGTCTGTTCATGTCTTCTGTCCATTTTTAATTGGATTATTTGTTTTGGGGGTGTTGAGTTGTATCAGTTTTTTATGTATTTTGGATACAAACCCTTTATCAGATATGCCACTTGCAAATGTCTTTTACAATTCTGTAGGCTGCCTTTTAGCTGTGTTGTTTTCTTCACTGTTGAGAACCTTTTTATTCTGATGTAATTAACTTATGTTTTTATTTCCTTTGTCTCAGGAGACAGATCTAGAAAAATGTCCCTGCAGCTAATGTCAGAGACATTACCACCTGTGCTCTCTTGTAGAACTTTTATGGTTTTAGGTGTCACATTTAGGTCTTTAATCCATTTTGAGTTTATAATTTTGTGTATGGTGAAAGAAAGTGGTCCAGTTTCATTCTTTCTCATGTGGCTGTCCAGCTTTTACAGCAACAGTTGTTGAAGAGACTGCTTTTTTCCCATTGCATATTCATTCCTCCTTTGTGGAAGATTAACTGACCATCAATTATGGGTTTATTGCTGAGTTTTCTGTTCTATTCTATTGACCTAGATGTTTATTTTTACGCCAGCACCACAGTTTTTATTACTACAACTTTGTAATGTAACTTGAAGTCCAAAATTATGATACCTCCAGTTTTGCTTTTCTTTTTCAAGATTGCTTGGCTATTCAAGGCCTTTTATGGTCCCATACAAATTTAGGTGCTTTATTCTGGTTCTGCAAAAAATGCTCTTGGTATTTTGATAGGGCTTGCATGACATCTGTGGATTGTTTTGGGTAAGATAGTCATTTTAATAATATTTGTTCTTTCATCCATGAGCATGGAATGTGTTTCCATTTGTTGGCATCATCTTGAATTTCTTTCATCAGTGTTTTATAGTTTTCAGAGTACAGATCTTTCATATCTTTGGTTAAGTTTATTCCTAAATATTTTATTGTTTTTGGCACAGTTGTAAATGGGATTGTTTTCTCAATTTCACTTTATCGTGCTTCATTATTAGTGCATAGGAATGCAATGGATTTCTGTATATTGATTTTGTATCCTGTGAGTTTCCTGAATTGACCTATCAGTTCTAGAAGTTTTTTGGTGGAGTCTTTTAGGTTTTCTGTATGGTATGGTACTGTGTGGTACTCTTTCCTGTGCTAATAGTGAGAGTTTTACTTCTTCTTTACCAATTTGAGTGCCTTTCATTTCTTTTTGCTATCTAATTTCTGTGGCTAGGACTTGCATATGTTGAATAAAAGTATTGAGAATGAACACTTTTGTCTTGTTCCTGACCTAAGGGGAAAAGCGCTGAGTTTTTCCCTAAGGCCTTTATTTTGTTGAGGTATGTTCCCTCTAGACTTACTTTGCAGAGGCTTTTTTTTAAAATTTATTTTCTTTTAATTTTTTTTCCATAATATTTTATTGTCAAATAGTTTTCCATACAACACAATACAATGCAGAGGCTTTTTATAATGAATGGATGTTGTACTTTGTCAAATGCCTTTTCTGCACGTATGAAAATGATATGTGCCCTTACTGCTGCAGGAACCGAGGTCCAGCAAAACGCACGGGCTGGGAGCTATGGTGCTGACAGAGTTTGTGCTGGTCTTCTGGGGGAGGGGAAAGGGGACACACATGCTGGGAATGAGGCAAGCATGACTGGGAAGGGCGCATCCACGGATACATGGGGGGCAGGTTTGGTGCAAGCAAGTTAGGTAAGAGTGTTCCTTCCTATTTCCCACAGGTGGCCATTGTTTATGCTGGGGGGCAGGAGAAGGAAATGGCACTTGCCAGGTCCTTCATTCCTAGAGGGGTCTTCCTGTGATTTCTCTCTCTCCAGGCAGCGCTCTGCGATGAACAAATCACTCTCCCTCCTGTCTGCCACCAGAGTTTTTCAACCTGCTTGTTCTGTGCTGGATCTGAATGGACTGTTTTTTGTGCTATCTCTTTCCGGGCAAGGACTCAGCTTTCTCTTGCCCTCGGGGCTCTCCTACAGAAGAGCCCACTGATTTTTAAAATTCTATGCTTTAAGTCTTAATTCTTGCTATAAGAATTCAAAAACTTCAGTTCCTTTTGCTTTCAAAGGCAAATGTTACAGGGATTTGTCCTCACTGTGAAAGTCTGTTTCTGTCCTTTCTTCATGCCACTGGCTCCCTCCCCTCTGTGGATGGCCATGGTCAAACACTTCATTTCACTCTCTTCACCCTTCTTACCCTTCTTCGAGGTGGCCTCTCCCCTACTTTTAGTTGTGGACTTTCTTGTGCCAGTCTCTGGATCATTTTCTGTTATTTACACTGATGTGGGTGTTAACTAGTTGGATCTGTGGGACAAGGTGAGCCTAGTGTCCTCCTATTTTATCATCTTCCCCAAAGGTTATAGACAGGTAGTCCAAGGAGAGCAAGATTGGAACCTAAGTCTCTAGATACCTACCCAGTGCCCTTTACCACCCTGTATGTTTTTATTTTCTTCTTCTTTACTTTACTGCACTGGCAGTTTACTTACAATGTGAACAAAGTGGTGCAAACTGATAACTTTGCTTTATTCCTGTTAGGGGATTCCAGATTTAAAAAATACTCTAATATTTTTTTCACCTATTTTAATATAAAGAAAGAATTCAGTCATTCACTACTAAGTATAAGTTAGGTGGAGGATTTTGTAAAATATTTCTTATTAGGGTGAGGAAGTTACCTTCTATTCCTAGTTTTCTGAAAATTGTTTTTATTAAAGGTGTTGAATTTTGTCAAGTGCATTTTTTGCATCTTTTTATGCATTTTTTGAATATCTAAATATATGATATCTTTATTTCCAAATGGTATAGACATTGATTTTTGAATGTCGAAACAACATTTTATTCCCGCAATAACTTCACTTTGTCATGGTGTATAATCCTTTTTAAATGTTGTGTCTATGTTCATGAGAAATAATAGTATGTAGTTTTCTTTTCTTTTGTGATATCTTTGCCTGGCTTTGGCATAAGGTAGTGCTAGCCTGAGTTGGGAAATAGTTCTCCTGTTTTCTGTCATGACATAAACAAAAATAATCCTTAAATTGCATGATATGCACTGTATACATGGTATATCTATAATATAGTGCAATTTAACTTAATCTCTCTTCTAGTCAATAATCTCTTAACTGGTTTCTTGCTTCTACTCTTATTCTCTTACAATCTATATCTAATCATCTCACTCTCTTCTTCAATATACTTTCATGGCTTGCTATCTTACTTATAATAATATCCCAATTCTTTATGTGCCCTCGAGCATACCATAACTCTTTGACCTGCTTTCAAAATGATCTTTACCTTGCTCATTCTGCTTCAATCATTCTAGTCATCTTGCCTTTCCTCGAATATGCCAACTCTACTCCTACCTTAACTTTATACTCACCATTCTGTTTTTGTTTTGATCAAATTATCTTATCCATTATTCTCTCACTTCTATTATGATTCTATTCCTTTCTCAGAGAGGATGTGCTTGACTCTCCTATTAACATTTTCCTAGTCTATCCTCTTTACTCTCTATTCTGCTGCCCATTTTAGTTCATAGCACTTACCACTTCCAATACTAGCTTACGTATTTATTTGCAAATACTTTTCTTCCTCTTATCCCTATGAAAGTCTGAACTCCATGAAGTTTGGAAGTTGGTCTCTCTTGCTAATTCCCTTATTTCAAACACCTAAGTAAATACCAAAGACATTTTTCAAAAAATATTTATTGAATACAGGAATGAATTATGATACATTGCAATGATTATTGTAAAAGAATTGCAAAGAAGCTATAAGAGAAAATGGGGAGGGGTTCTTCAGATTAAGTAGTCAAAGGGATTTCTTGGCTAAAATGCCATTTAATGTGAAGGAGTTATTCTAGCAAATAATAGAAGGAGGACTCTTCTAGATAGAGCTAATAGCAAACAAAAATGCCTTTAGGCAAGGTAAGGAAAATCTTGAGGAGCTTGAAAGAATTTGATAAAATCATTGTACTTGGAGCATAAGAAATAAAGGAGAGAGGAATGAAGTGAGATTAGAAAGAAAAGTTAGAGATCAGTTTAAGAGTATGAATATCCTAAGTACGTTAGGTGTCAATGGAAAGGTTTTGAAAATAAGCTAAGAAGTCTTTCACTTTAGATATTAAGGAATGTGCTGCAAAAATACCATTCAGGGGCACCTGGGTGGCTCATTCAGTTGAGCATCAGACTTCAGCTCAGATCATGATCTCTCGGATCGTGGGTTCAAGCCACACATTAGGCTCTGTACTGACGCCTCAGAGCCTGAAGCCTGCTTTAGATTCTGTGTCTCCCTCTCTCCCTGCCTTTTCCCTGCTCATTCTCTGTTTCTTTCTCCCTCAAAAATAAACATTA
Organism: Suricata suricatta; assembly: GCF_006229205.1. NCBI lineage: Eukaryota > Metazoa > Chordata > Mammalia > Carnivora > Herpestidae > Suricata > Suricata suricatta. The sequence goes on from NC_043706.1 coordinate 45,833,078, forward strand.
ATAATTTTTTAATAGTATTCAGGAATTGCATTGGTGAACTCATATCTCTCCCTGTTTTCCCTTTACCCCATGACTATTCCTGTCCTTGAAATAGTGAATCTTGACACTGGATAAGGATATGAGTCTAACTGGACAGTCCAATCATTGGTATTATCTGAAAAGTCCATGAAGAAGATAAAATAACACATTTAGCAATGGAGTAGAGACACTGGGGGAGGAGTGTCTGAGAAAGAATAACCAGATAATCAAGAGGAGAATTTTCCAAGCATTATGGAACCAAGAAAACTGTTTTTTTAATGCACTTTTTATTTTGGGGTATTTTTAGATTTACAGAAACTTTGCTAAGATAGTGCAGAGGATTCCCATATACTCATCACCCAGTTTTAGTTTCCCCGCATGTTATCTTCTTGTATAACCTAGTACATTTGTCAAGAATAAGAAGGAGACATTACTATCAAAAATAATTCAGACCCTATTCAGATTTCACAACTTTTTCCATTAGTGACCTTGTTGTGTTCCAGGGTCTCTGAGAGACCACATTCCATTTAGTTCTCATGTTTTCTTTGTCTCCTCTGGTCTGTAATGGTTTCTTAGTATTTCCTTATTGCTCATAATTTTTACATGAGTAACAGATAATATAATTATAGATTATATAACTTTTTAATCCTCTGATGAAAGAGATTTCTATAAAATAAAAAGTAGATCCAAGAGAAAAAGACTCATTATTCGGAATCAAGTTTGTAGCCAACGTGCTTACAATATCTTTGCTAATGTCAAATCTAAGTAGATGGTGTTGCCCTTCTCCACATAGCCTTGCTCAGTCTGTGTTGGGTATTTAATAAATTTTATCTTGACAATTGCAGGAAGCCTTACAACCATCCCTGACAGTAATATGGTTACAGGTTACTTTTTCCTTCAAATTATTACAGTTGTTATATTTATCTTCATAGTTGCAAACATTGGCTGGAATAAAAACAAAGAAATTAGTCAGTTCATTATAACTTTCCTCTATAACAGCAACACAAACAATAAATTCAATGCAAGTAGGGAGAGGATAATTGAGCAAACAAGTTGGCATCATTATACTATGATGTGAAGGAACACATTAATCCATCACTTCTTTTAAAATTTGAGCTTTTTGAAATGCTTCTAAGATGAATTGACCTACTTTTCTCCCTCAGAAAACAAAGTAAAATAAATATAAATGAGTCTCTAAAATTACACTGTCCAAAATTATAGGCTCTATCTAAGTGGTTGTTAAAATTTAAACTTAAATTAATTAAAATGAAATAAAATTAAGAAAATACAAGTTCAGGTTATTAGTGACACTTGTTACATTCTCGGTGCTCCATGACCAATCTGATTAGGGGCTACTTTACAGGACAGTGCAAATATTGAACATTTACATCATTGCAAAAAGTTATGTTAGATGCTGTTGCTTTATCTAGACTCTAGAGCCACTAATTTTTCTTTCAAGAGTAAGAAACCATTATTACAAGATGTGTATGTAAAAACAGGAGGAAATTTTACTATGATTATCAGACATTTACTATGATTATCAGACATTGAAGTCTCTTAGTGGCCACAAACTCAATTAACTCTCAAAGTAAATTCATCATTCTACCTGCAAACTTGGCATTCCTTTGGAGTCCCTCCTCAACTCCCAACTCAGCTCCCCCAATATCAGAGAAATGACACTCTTAACTACTAAATAATTCAAACCAGACACCGGGAATCAATATGAGCTCATTGCTCTCTGCTTGTTATCAGCACTCAACAAATAGTGGCTATTCTACTTCTTCCCTGTCACTCATTACTGTCTATTTCTCTTTATTGATTTTGTCCTAATGCAATAAGAACATCCATTTGGTTTTTGAACCCATGTTTCCAACAGTCTTCAAGCTTGCTTTGATCCATTTGTTTTTCCAAATTCCTGCCAGATCTTGAAAAAACACAATTCTGATTTCATCACTCTTGTGGTTTAAAATTTTTTCAATTGGTTGCTCATTACTAACAGGATAAACTCCAAACCCATTAACAAATAGTATTCATCAGGGGTGTATTTTCTTTAATTGATACCAACTCTTTGTATTTATATTGATAACAATAACGAAAATGAGATATATGACACCAAACGTACTCCTTTTTGCTAAAATAGTTTTGAGATTTCTGTGAACTAATACTGCTATATAAGGATTTGATTGACATTTTAAAAGCATACAAAAATTACGAACAAACACAAGTGCAAATGATTATTAAATTAAAATTGATTATTCTAACTATAGTATGGGAAAAATGAAGAATTTAGTATAATGAACTCACTGGTATAAGGAATGTTTGGTATCTGGACTGAACCATATCTGTGGTCTCACACTTTTATGTTTGTAGATGTTTTCTCTTTTTAAAATGCAATAGTGAAAATCTGCTATAACTACATTAACATTAGTATTTCCACAGAAGCATTTTTATATGCCAATATGTACTGAGTCCAACATAAGCACAAATATACATTGATGGTAGATGTTTATTTAGGTTATATATGGTTACAGGGTTTTCATTACTAATAAACATAGATACTGGGTTGTATAAAGTTTTTGATTAAACACACTCTGTTGAATATTTTTTTTTGTCTTTTGCATGAGGGCATTGCTTAAGTTGGCTTACAATCAGAGGATTTTATAATTCTTTTTTAAGTTTATTTACTTATTGAGAGAGAGAGAGAGAGAGAGAGAGAGAGAGAATCCATAGAGCCCGACATGAGGCTTGACCTGAGATCATGACCTGAGCCAAAATAAAGTCAAAGGCTTAACTGACTGAGCCACTTAGGTGCCCCAGATTTTCTATTTGTTAAAGAAAAAAATGCCAGTCCATTTTATTAGATGTTCTAGCAAGTTAATGACTTCAAACTTACTGCAAAGTCCATTGTCACAATGATTAGGGCAGCTGGCACAAGGTTTTCCTTCTAGGTAGGGTGTATTTATCTTGCGAAGATGATTACCACTGAAATTTGAAATAACCAAATGTCAGACGTTCTTTTATTTTTCAGTTTAGTTTATGCTACCAGGGTAGCACCTAGTACCACATATACCCGAATATTTATTCAATGTTTTTGATCATGTCAAATAGCTGAAAAACTAAGATTCCCAAAATGTACTTAGATACCAACGTAAAGTAAGAAAATAACTCACACATTCACTTACTTTCTTGACCATAATCTCACAGCCTGAGCAACTGAAATGGCATAAACAGGGTCTAAAGTTTTTGGAGTGTATTTCAACATGGCCACATTCTTTCTCATCCAGACTTAGCCAATTGCTAAAGCAATGTGCCCCAAGGTGCTGGCTACTGATAAAACATATTTCTTAGGGAGACAGCAAGTTCCTGGGAAAGAACGAGTTTCTATAATATGAACTAGAGAAGGTAAAGCCCAGGATAATTTTGTCCTCTAGATGGGGGTGATGATTTTCAAGTGATTTTTGATGTGTGTATTTGGAAGGTAGGGGTGATAGGAAGATTTTGAATGTCTAGAGGTTTTGTGTGTGAGATTTTAATATTTGAAAAAGACAATAATGCTAGAAAAATGGTTTTATTAACACTAATCTCTAAGGTATATTGGTCTTACAGTAACTAGCCTACACCTCTTTGGTGAATATTATTCAATTGATGGTTACTGTCTTACAATACAAGACAGTCAAAATCCTGATTGCTCCAAGTGGGCCAACAACACAAGGCCATGCAGCTAAATCTCAGCCCCTGCACAGAAAATACCTGAATGTGTGGGAGCCCCTGGAAAAATGTGAAATAGACACAAGTGTGTTCTCGAAGTTCTCTCACCCCGGCTTTCCCTCGTTATTCACGGCAACCCTCGCTTCACATGTCTGGCTTCAGATCCTCATCGTACAGCCAGGCAGGGAGTTTGGATGTGTTCTCCTAGGAACTTTAATTCCTTCTACTAAACCCTGATAGGTGCTTTCAGGAAAATGACATTGGGAGTCATACTTCTCAAATGGGAGATCCACATACTTGGCTTATCTACAGTCTCAAATCAAGCCTGAAGGAAGCTTGGTTTTAGGGGTCCCCCCGTCCTCAGTGGCAAAGAATTTCAAACATTTAAAGAAGTTAAGGTTAACAGATATGTTGAGATTAGATCTTCAGTATATGCACAGAACTTATTCTGGGTAAGTTCAATCATCATCTTTAATAAAAGAATACATTTCCTGCTACAAGTCAGGATCTTAAAGGGTAGTTCGTTATGGAGATTTTGTGAAAACTTCTGTAAAATCAACAGCAAGGATGTTCTTTTCTGGACTCTGAGACACATTAAAGATCTCTTAAAAAGCTTTTGAGAGTCAAAGGACAAATTATCTGGGTTGGTAATAATGTAGGTGGTTTTTTAGATAAGTAGGGGTGGAACATTTTAGCAGAAAGAGCTGAAATCACAATCAGCTGTTCCCCATTTGCCACTCCACTACCCATCCCTTGCTTCACCATCAAGCTTCCACCCTCTTAGAGTACGAAGTTAGTGAGAACTAATGATATCAAATCCAGAGAAATGCATACTACCCAGGCTCCGGAAATAGCTGTGAGCCCAAGGGAAAGGCGACTGAGAGAAAAGATGTCACGTAATTGGGGAAAGAGAGTTTCGGATTTTACACTAAGAACTGAGAGCCTGGTCTCTTCTCTGGTAAATTGAATGTATCTCAACTTAAAAGGCATTTCCAAAGACATACTTCCTTCTTTTTATTGAAAAATGCTTTATAGTGTAGTTCGTTTAATATACAAAAATTTCAAAATTTTAAATTGCAGATGGGAGTATTGGTATTCAACTCTAAAATGTATACTTACGCAGGACAATACTGGCAGACATAGTAGTATTTTAGACTTCTTTGATTGGGACAGTAGGCCATTCCACATCCAACGCGGTAAGAGGAGTACCAAACAACCTACAAATCCAGAAGGGAACATAGAAAAGTACATGAAAGAGGGAAAATAATGAAAAATAGTAGCAATTGTGAAACAGAAAAAAAATGTTATCGTTATGATTTGTAGTCATGTGCCTTGTGAAAATATTTAATTCATTTATTGAAGCAAACCACACATTTTAAATACTGAATTTTCATATACATTCATCACTTTATGCATTTATAATGTTGGGAAAGTGCAGAGCATGCTTCCCTATGAAAAGTTCTGCCAGCCAAGGAATATATGACAGCTGTAGATGAAGTACCAGTCAATGCCAAGGCTACTAGGTCTACTCATGCTCTCACACAAATTGAACACGTTTTGATCATCATTTGGAGAAGCTTTCTATATTAGAGCGTCTGTAGCAGAAGTATTTTCATTTGTTTTCCTTACCTGGGTATAATGTCCAACAACTGCATCGGAAGTCTTTGGTCCCTTACCATAGATAAAATCGGTGTTCTCATTATACCATGTTTGGATTGCGACTGACCACGATTGAGGGTGAGATGACATATAGAGATTCTCACCACAACTTGTACCTAAGGAGAAACAGATCATAAAGAAGCAATAAAGCCTGCAAATGGCAAAAGAAATCTACTAAATGAACACAAAGATGTTACCATTCAAACAGTGCCTATGCTTGCCGACTCAACACATAATAAAACGGCTTCTGTCCTTATCAACTATCAAGCTGAATAGAAAGCAAATCTATCTACCACAGTGAGGCTCGCCTGAACATGCAAAACTCTGAATAGGTTGAGATCTTATGCTTTAAAATCCTTCTCCTTTTGGATTGTCAGAGATGCATTCTTTTTCATGTGAAGTTCTTCACATGTGTAATAGTTTCTGAACTCTCAGCTTTGTACTATGAGTATGCAAAGGGTAGTGACCAACCTTTATTCTTTTTTGTCTTCTGGTCTACTCTCACCCAGATATTTTTATATATTGGGCCCTGAGTAAATGTTTGTGATATGATATTTGTGTGAACTGGGAAAAAAGTTCTACAGGCCGTCTTTAAGAGCCCCAATTAAGAGGCAGCTTACATCAGATGGGATAGCAGTTTTCAAAGCCTTTGGATCCTGCCTTAATCAATAAATCAGAATGTCATAAGGCCAAATCTTCCTCAGAGAAGTAGGTAAGAAGGGCCTTGCAGAGGGTGACATCAGCAAGATAGGGGAGTAGGAAGCCCTGGGTTCTCCTTCTCCCACAAGCATACTGATTCAGCAACAACTCCTGAACAAATTGCCCTTGCTAGAAATCAGAACTAATTGCAAGGCTTCTATACCCGGGGAGACTATGAACGCAGACTCACTGAAGCCTGTAGGGAAAGTAGGACACCCTCTTGCTAGATGCCTACCCTCAACCCAATGCCTGCCAAGGGATCTCGTATCTCCCAGCTTCTCCCAGGGGAAGGAAAGAGTTGGTTTATTTGTCCAGCATTCCAACCCTTCCTTAAGGAAACTCCCAGATGGTTGGCTTCTGTCTTGCTAGTCTGGAGCTCTGACTGTCAGGCACAGACTAGCTATCTGCAGGAGAAAGGAGATGATGGCTGGGACTGGTAGATATCATATCTCCTCCCTCTGGCTTAGCACATAGCAAGCAAATAAAAAAATCTCAGCTTTGAGCTGCTTTCTCCTGAGGAAGCAAAGAGTTGATTGGTGTGTCCAGTGCTATTTTCCCAGGGCTGCCCCAAAAGCTGACATCTCTCTTACCAGTCATGGAGCTCTCATGGGTTTGGTACAGTGCCACCCCCCTGGGGGGAGAACACAGATGGAGTTTTGCATTGGTAGATGCCATGGTTCCTCGCTTCAGCTCAGCAGAGAGCAAGCAAACAAACACCACAGCTACCTGGTTCTCCCTGGGCTGGGGAAGAGTTGGTCTGGGTATCCAATGTCACAAACTTCCCAGAGGCTGTCCCAAAGCCTGGCTTCTGACTTCCCACTCTGAGAATGCTAACTAGACCTAGCACAATCTAGTTGCTTGGGGCAAATGAAGACAGATAGGGGTTTGGGCTGGCTGTAGCCATAGTCTCTCCTGGGTCAGCACAGAGTGAGCAGATACAAAACCCTAGCTCCTAGCCTCTCCCTGGGAAAGCAAAAAGTTGGATGGGATGTCTAAATTTCTATCTTTTCTGGAAGCTGCCTGAAGAACTGACTAAAGATCTCTTCTGAACACAATCGACTTGGACAGACATTTCTCCAAGGAAGATGTCCAACCAGCCAACAGGTATATAAATGACTTTGGGTAACACGGATATTTTAACAATACTAATTCTTCTCAATGGGCCCAAACCCCCAATCTCTTCAGTAAGTGATGCTGAGAAAATTGGACAGCCACATGGAGAAGAGTAAATTTGGACACCTAAATTACACTATGCACAAAGTTTACCTCAAAATGGATTAAAGACTTAAACATGTGACCTGAAATAATAAAACTCCTAGAAAAAAACATGGGGAAAAAGTTCTTTGACATTGGCCTAGAAATGATTTCCTGAATGTGACACTAAATGTACAAGCAACAAAAGCAAAAATAAATAAGTAGGACCTTTAACAAAGTGAAAATAACTTACAGAATGAGTGAAAATATTTGCATAGCATATAATTGATAAGGAGTTAACTTTCAAAGTGTGTAAAGAACTCATACAACCTAATAGCAAAAATTAACTCAATTTCTTTTTAAAAAATTTTTTTAAATGTTTATTTTTAAGACAGAGACAGTGCGAACAAGGGAGGGGCAGAGAGAGAGGGAGACACAGAGTCTGAAACAAACCCCAGGCTCTGAACTGTCAGCATAGAACCCGATGCGGGGCTCAAACCCACAAACTGTGAGATCATGACGTGAGCCAAAATTGGAGGCTTAACCCACTGAACCACCCAGGTTCTCCCAAAATTAACTCAATTTAAAAATTGGCAGAAGATTTGTTTTTGTTTTGTTTTGTTTTCTATATATATTTTTATTTACCATTTTCATTTAGCATTTTATTTTATATTTTTTTCCAATACAGGTAACATACAGTGTTTTATTAGTTTCAGATGTACAATATAGTGATTGAACAATTCCATATGTCACCCTCATGTCATCATATTGTACGCATGATGACAAGTGCACTCCTTAATCCCTATCACCCATTTCACCCTTCTCCCATCTTCCTCCCCTCAGTAATCATTAGTTTTGTCTCTATAGTTAAGACTCATTTATTGGTCTCTCTCTCTCTCTCTCTCTCCCTCTCTCCCTTGTTAGTTTTGTTCCTTAAATTACATATATGCGTGAAATCATATAGTATTTGTCTCTTTGTGACTAATTTTGCTTAGCATTATACTCTTTAGCTCCATCCATGTTGTTGCAAATGGCAAAATTATAAATATATGTATAAACTAGACCTAACATATACATACACACACAGAGCTTATAACATATACAGCATATAGCATATGGGATATATATATATATATATATATATATATATATATATATATATAACATTTTTAGGTAATACTCAGTAGTGCAATTATGGGGTTGCAAAGGAGTTCTAACGTCCACTGTTTACCACAGTGGCTGCACCAGTTTGCATTCCTACCAACAGTACACAGGGTTTTCTTTTTCCCACATCCTCTCCAACACTTGTTTCGTGTGTGTGTGTGTGTGTGTGTGTGTGTGTGTTTATTTTAGCTATTCTGACAGCTGTGAGTTGATATCTTATTGTGGTTTTGACTTCTATTTCTCTGATGATAAGTGATGTTGAGCATCTTTTCATGTGTCTGTTGGACATCTGGATGTTTTCTTCAGAGAAATGTCTGTTTATATCTTCTGCCCATTTTTTGAGCAGAAGACATGAACAGAGTTTTCTCCAAAGAAGACATACAGATGACTAACATGTATGTGAAAAGATTCTCAACAAACATTACTAATCATCGGAAAAATGTAACTTAAAATCACCATGAGATATCACTTTACACCTGCCGGAATGTCTACTATCAAAAAAACAAAAGACAGCAAGTGATGGTGAACATGTGGAGAAATTGGAATCATAAACACTGTTGATTCAAATGAAAAATAGTGTGGCTGCTGTGGAAAACAGTATGAAGTTTCCTCAAAAAATTGAAAATAGAACTACAAAATGATCCAGCAACACCACTTCTGATTATTAAAGAATTGAAATCAGGATCTTGAAGAGATATCAACACACTCATGCTCATTGCAACACTATTTAGAATAGCCAGCATTTGGGAAAAACATGAATATCTATGGACAGATGAATGGATGACAAGGTGAGAAATATACATACAATGGAATATTATTCATCTTTTAAAAAGGAAGAAGTTTTGCAACATGTGATAACAGGGGTGAACCTTGAGGACATTATGCTAAGTGAAATATTCAGTCACAGACAACTACTGCATGCATATACTACATTTATATGAAGTATGTAAAAGAGGCAAATTTATAGAATCAAAGAGTACAATGGTAGTGGCTAGGGATGAGGGAAAGGAGGAATGGGAACTTACTAATCAATAAATTTCAGGTAAGCAGGGTGAGTAAGTTCTAGATATCTGCTGTCCAACATTGTACCTGAAGTCAGCAGTTGGTATAGTACATTTAAAATTTTGTCAAGGATGTAGGTCTCATGTTAAGCGTTCTTACTACAATAAAATTTTAAAAAAGAAGTGTTTCTATGATAAAAATAATTTAGAAAAAGAATGAAATGCCTTGCAGCCAAGAAGCATTTGCCTATTATTTCAGGCCTTACTTAATATTTACATTTTGGTTGCTTGAAATATAATGTTTACATGCTGCTTAAAGAGAGTGGAAAATATTCTTGGGAATCTTCTTTAATAAGCAAGGAAAGAAACTAATGATGTAGTAGAATTTGATCTTAAGACCATTTGTTTTAAGCTTCTACTGAATATAGTTACCTCTCTTCATAATTTCATTATAATGCTGGCATCAATAATATAAGTAACAATAGTTCTACTGAAATTACAACTAATTATTCACTACTTTCAAATTGGGTTTGACTATCTTGCTTAATAATGTAAATAAATGTTTCATGTAAAGTCTTTGCACAGAAATTTTCTGTCTTGGTTTTTATGATTCTTGAAAGTTTTATAGTTTTTTGCATGTAATATATTATTCTATGCATTATGGGTGCACAGTCTATATAAAGTATTTGACTATTATCAAAAACTAAAAACTAAATCAACATACACAAAATATTCATCATGATTTTAAAAGTTTAGGTATTTTTACAATAAAATTCAGGAAAAGTTCAGCATAATTTGGTATATTTTATGAATACAAAATGAGGAGATAACAAAACACCAAAGAGCTACACAATATGACAAAAAAGGGCAGTGGATTAAAGATCAATAAGCCTAGTTAACTTTCCAGTAGATGACACTTCAGAATTGTGTCTTGGAGAAGTCATTCCTCCCCTGCCCTTGTCTTTTAATTTATAAAATTAGAGAAATGATGATATATGACCTGTTGACTAATAAGCTGGTTCAGATTTATAAATAAAGTATTGCTTCAGAAATTCTTGGCATATTGCAAACAATCAACAAAGACAAAATGGTGCTTATAATGATCTCTTCCTATACAGACACTTTGATTTTAAAAAGAGCAGTATAAGCAACACTTATTCACTAAGCCTTTTTTCAGCATCCCTGAATGTTCCAGTCTATTTGATTTTTCCAATATTATTTTATTTGTTTATTTATTAACATATTTGCTCATTTACGTACTGGTTTTTCGGTCCTCTGCAATGCTGTGTTGTAAAGTGCACTTGCTTGCCCACTTTTGGGCATTTGATGCTGCTTTTGGGTCCCACTCCTAAATGTCACAAGAAAAAAAATACACTTAAAGATTCAACTCCAATAAAGCATATGCTTTATAGTCTGATTGGTAGACTGATTTGCACTATTCTAAAAGCTTCTGTAGATATATTATTGTCATTGGTATGGAAAGATCTTTTTGTTGGTTGTGTGTGTTTATCTGCTCCAGTACCAATTTCCACATGAAGAGAAGTTCATAAATGATGTGTCTACTGAGAGAAATATCTAATACAATAATACTGACAATTTATGATAGGTGAGGAATCGCACCTAGGATTTTTGGTAATGGTGCTACTCTAAATACTCATAAATATATGAAGTATTTAAATTATCCTTTAATAGTAATAAGCTGGCCTAGATTATTCCCAATTCCTCTTATAGCCACTTGCATTCAAATGTCATGGATTATGCCTTGGAAAGTGGGTTGTTATTTACCCTAATGGCATTGATTTTGAAGGAAAGGGGGCTCCTTTATTTATTAGACTAGGGCAGATAGTGAACAAAAAGTGTCATGGCTTTGCAATTGATTTCTGAAAATTTGGCTTCTAATTGTGCCTTCCCAACCTAATAGCCCTGTAACCTAGACAAATTATTTAATCATATTAAGGAAAATTAATCTCTGCTCTGCCCATAACACAGCTCAAATTAAATAGCAAAATAGAAGCAAAATTGTGTAAGCACAAGGTACTTAAGAGACGCCGGTTACCAGCTCCCTGCTCTTACCACCGCTGGTTCCCACCGTTAGCTTTTATCACTGCCTCTTACCATCTTTAGCATGTTGCTGGCAGTTGGAGAGACTGATCCCCTTAGTTCATTGTGTTTATTTACAATCTCTTTTTGGACGTGCGTTTGAGTAGTTGACAAATCAGCAAGGGATGGACCCTAAAGAGAAATAAAATTATGGTTATCATTTTAACATTTGTTAAAATTGATCCCCCAGCCCCTGGAAGGATCCTCCTGGAGTTTACCTCTGGTTTGACTTTCAGGAAGCCATACAAGGCCTGAAGGGTTGCAAGTTGGCCGACAGAGTGGTTGTCACAAAATACTGTGACCCTGACTCCTTCCACCCCCCAGGACTTCTGGTAGAGGATGAGGGGGAGGGTGGGGACAGGGCTAGCTGTGGGCCATTCCCTTTCTGCCCCCACTCCTTTCCCCCTCTGAAGAAGTTGGGCAGAGGAGTGCAGCTGAATGACAGTCAGCAGCAACTGAAATGGCAGCGATTAGGGTGGGGGTGAGGCTTGGGTGGGGAGGGGAATAGGGAAGTCCATGCACAAGCCTGCATAGACATATGCACACACAGACACAGAGGTAAGGAGTCGGGATGTGGAAGGGGTTCACAGCAAGACAATAGGAACTTCATAGCCTCTCCTCATAAGAGCTTCTCCCTTTTACCCTTTTTCTCCCCTTTCCCACTGCAGAAACACAGTGTGTTTATGTATTATGGCCAAACTATTTGGATAAAGTCTTTTTTTTAATGTTTATTTTTGAGAGAGAGAGAGAGAGAAACAGAGCATGAGCAGGGGAGAACAGCGAGGGAGACACAGATTCTAAAGCAGGCTCCAGGTTCTGAGATGTTGGCAGAGCCCAAAGGGGGTTTGAACCCATGAACTGCAAGGTCATGACCTGAGCCGAAGTTGGACACTCAACCAACTGGGCCACCCAGGCGCCCCATGGCCAAACTATTTTGAATTTTATTATCCAATCCCCAGTGCCCTGTCTTCTCCCTATCTAGGCCCACAGCCCCCACCCTCCTGGCCTCTGGTCCTTTCCCCGATACCTGCCCTCCTCCATTTCTTATGTAGTTGATTCTCTCCTTCTTAGTCTCCCTGGCCTGAGCCCCAGCCTGGTGGCCTCCTTCCCTCCCTCTGTGTGGCAGTTTCATATTTGCTGAGACAAATTTGCTCATTAAACAGTTTGTTGCATTTTACATTTTAAAAATTTCATTGAAGAGTGAATAAGTTAATTCCGGGGAGCAAAGATCACTTTAAAAAGCATTCAGTTCAAGCCAATAGTAGTTGTTAAGCATTGCCAATGAACCTGGGCCAAAGCTGTGACAAATAGGAAAAAATAGTTTAAAGCTTTGAGAATAGTGATGGAATTCATAGCACGACAAGTCAAAATCTCCTCTGAGGCCACTGTCAATTTCTAGTTTCAAGGGAACTCTTAATGTGTTTCTTCTAGCCATATGAGTGCTAATATTTATAACCACAAAGGCACACAATGGAAACATCAGGACACAGGGATTCACATTGGATTAGGCTGCAGCAGGTGGGAAGAGAGAGGAGTTCAAAATTCATCCTAGACTTTAAGGAAATTCTGACCTGACATGTCCTGTATTTAGAGAGATACTGTATTTATAATGTGTTCAGACAAAAGAATGTTCAAAGTTTATTCAATACTTCAGTAAAGAGCGCCTGGGTGGCTCAGTTTGTGAAGCCACCAGTTGTTGATTCCAGCTCAGCTCATCATCTCCCAGTTTATGGTTTCAAGCCCCACATCTTTGGGTTCAGCGCTGATTATGCAAAGCCTGCTTGAGATTCTCTCTCTTCTACTTCTCGACTCCTCCCCTGTTCAAGCTTGTGTGCCTGTGCTTTCTCTCTCTCTCAAAATAAGTAATCTTAAATTTTTTTTAAATAAAAAGTACTCTAGTAAAATAGTAAAATTATTTTGCCAATTATGATATGTATTATGATCTACTTTATTATGATCTGATTTCATGGGGTCACTCAAAAGGTAATTTTGCAATATTAAAAAAAGACTTTCAAGGCCACTAAGAGAGAGTAAAGTCATCCAATTAATGGGCCATTGCTGGCTCTGATCCTTTTTAATAAAATATTAAATTAGCTGCTGAAGTTCTTGTTATATTTTATCATTGTATGTGTGTGTTGGGAGGGGGGGTGTCTAGACTGGAGGAAGAGTATGGTAGGTGGATTGTTCCTACAAGGTTAAGATATTTGATGACTTCATTTAATACATGAATGTTTTGTTGTATGGGCATGAGCAAGAGTTTGAAGTCAAAGTCTAAACAGACAGGGCTTTTGTTGATTTTCCCTGATACATTGGGGTAAGTTATTCTCTCCCCTACCCCAATAATGAGTTCCCTCAAAGCCCTCCAATTAATGCAAACTTAGGTTTAGCCACTTTTATCACCACTATTTATTTATGCATCCATTTCTCCTGCTTGCTTGTATGTAAGTAACTAAGGCAGAAACCAATAGTGAATGCCATTGTACCCACAGATCTGTCACATTCCTACCTAGTAACTCCTATGCTAGAAAGGATGTACATGTGAAATATGTCACCAATCTCTGCTTTACACTAAAGCATAAAATAACATCCTTGGATATTTCCTATAGACCCTCAAAAACCTTCTTACCAGAATTTCATTTCAAAACACATAAAAATTTGGTCCCTGAGAAAAACGTCATTATTTCCTCCTTCTTATTCTATATTGCTTTGTATAGATACAAATCCTACTAACGACATGTCTTTGTCATTGTTTTTTAAATGAGTTTCAAGAGAGCTTTTATTAGGTGATAGGAAATAGGAAGAGTGTTGAACATAAAATAGATCTAACATAGTGTCTATCTATCAATCTTTAAATGTTTATTTAGATAGACTATATAACATAAACAAATAATTACAATTTCTTTTAGTTACATGGTAACTAAAATGATAGGTGTATTCTGCTAGATGTACAAAAAAACCACAAAGGATCAATTCTTGATTGAGGTTAGGAAAAGTTTATAAAAGATGGTCTGCATTGGGATTGTAAAGGATGCTTAGTGTTTTCTAGCATTCTTGAGAAGGTGCATAAAAATCCCTATGGGGCAGAAGGTATGCAGAGAATCTGATTAGCTAACATTTAGTGGTGCAAAAGAGAAAAATATCTTTCTTTTAAATAATTTCATAAATGAAGACCACGAAATGGAGAGTTAACAGGGGATTGGTAAGGACTATATTTCCGAATGCCATATGAGTTTTGACCTAGTGTGTGAACTCTCTGATCTGAGGAGTCTTATCTATTCTTGTATGCTCATGTTAATGAAGAATGTGCAAATAGACAGCAGTGGCCAAACTTCACATTTGGAGTTTTTCTGATCAGAAGGTAGACACATTGGATGTGCACCTACACACCAACACTTAAGTGTTCTTCGAATTATTAAATAAATTAGGGGCACCTAGGTGCTCAGTCTGTTGAGTGTCTTACTTTGGCTCAGGTCATGATCTTGTAATTTGTGAGTTTGAGCCCCACGTCAGGCTCTGTGCTGACAGGTCAGAGGCTGGAGCCTGCTCCAAATTCTGTGTCTCCTTCTCCCTACTACTCCCCTGCTCACACTCTGTCTCTTTCAAAAATAAATAAATGTTAACATTAAAAAAAAAAAAAAAGAAATAAGGGGCACCTGGGTGGCTCAGTCAGTTGAGCATCCAACCTCAGTTCAGGTCATGATCTCACAGTCCGTGGGTTTGAGCCCCATGTTGGGCTCTGAGCTGACAGCTCAGAGTCTGGAACCTATTTCTTATTCTGTGCATCCCTCTCTCTCTGCTCCTCCCCTGCTCATGATCTGTCTCTCTGTCTCTCAAAAATAAATAAATGCTAAAAAAATTTTAAAGAAATAATTAGAACATCTTATTTTTACATACTAATAATAAGACCATGAAAAAGTCCAAATACTTAATATCATTTCTAAAGTTTCTTTGTTTTTAATTTAAAAGATAATTATAATTATTCTCACAGGGAAACTATGAAAATAAATGTGATGTATGTGAAGAAGTTTTGCTAATTTGAAATTATATAATAAATATATTGTTAATTCTCTGTGGAAATCATTTTGTATGAATGAATGAAAAGGGAATCAGAAAAGATCTTTGGACAGCTTTTAAACCTCAGATCATTGCTGTCAATATAAATATAATTAAGTACCAAATTTAATTAAAAAATTTTAAGTTTATTTATTTATTTTGAGAGAAAGAGAGTGAGCAGAGGAGGGACAGAGAGAGAGGGAGATAGAGAATCCTACGTAGGCTCTGTGCTGTCAGCACAGAACCCAACACAGTGCTTTAACTCATGAACCATGGTGATACCATGACCTGATATGAAAGAGTTAGATGCTTACCTGGTGCCCCCAAAAAATTTTTTTAAGAGAAAGAGGGAGAGAGGGAGAGGGTCACAGGACGAGAGAGAGAGAGAGAGAGAGAGAGAGAGAGAGAGTTTTAAGTAGCTTCGTGCCCAACATGGAGCCCAATGCAGGGCTCGATCTCATGAGTGTGAGATGACCTGAGCTGACATGAAAAGTCAACCGCTCAACTGACTGAGCCACCCAGATGCCCTGTATCAAACATAATTTTAATTTCTGGGTGGCCACTTTGAAAAAGAAAAAAATAAAAAGATTAAATTGATATTTAGAATATATTTATTTAAGTAATAGATTCAAAATATTATACTTTTATCATGCAATCAATATTAAAATTCTTGGTGAAATATATTAACTTTTTTTTTAAATTTACTAAGTCTTGAATTCTCCATGTATTTATGCAGATCTCAGTTCCAAGCATCTGTATTTGCAGTGTTCAATACCCTCCCTCATGTGGCTAGAGGCTACAGCTGGTCATCATAGCCTTAGAATTAATTGTGTTAAGTGCTTGAGCAACCAATGAGTACTTTGCGATATACCAGATGCTGTAGTACTTTTCACTTTTGCAAATTGATCTAATAGCTTGCTATTCCTCAGAGTTACTTCTATCGTTCTGAAAATATTTTTAACCTTGACCGTACCTGTCCATTTGCAGGAAAGAATGGAAGCAACACAGCAGCCAGGATCAACAATTCCAGGGATAAGGCCATTACTGGGGAAAAAAAGAAAAGAAAAAAACACACAAAGGAACAAAGACCTGTGTTAGAATGTTTAGTACATGAACTTCTGAGGAATACAGGAAAAACAAAACCAAACAATGTAATTATCTCAGTTATTCCAAATTCATTAGGAATATAACAAGAGCTTTGTTACATGATGCCAATAGAAAGGTAATGGATTCACCCAGAAGCAACCCTCCAATAGGGATGTAAAGAACCAAAGGAAATACTTGGTTGAAGCCTTTGAAGAGCACCTATACACTACCCAATTTTACCCTAGTTCCACACTCTGGTCTATGTAGCTTCTCTCTTCAGATTCTAGGAATGGCTTCTTCACATTGCCCACTGGGGATAAGTAATAGCTCCCAACTCTTAGTAAAGCTGGGATACCACTAGATTTGTCCTGGCTGGTTTCTTTAAATCCTTCTTAATCCTTTATAAATATATCCTCATTAAGATCTCTTCAAATTACTAGTTGTCAGGTGCCATTTCTTTCCTGCTGTGAATCTGGCTCAGATACTTGACATTACTAGGTAAATCCACTGAGAAGTAAACCCTTTTCTCTAATATTTTCAACTATACCCATGTAGCCAGTGTCCTCATTCATTTCCATTCAAACCTTTCACTATTACAATGCCTCGAATTCCAAAGAAGGCAATATTCTCTTTCTATATCTAAAAACAGAAGGTAGATGTATCACTTTTAAGATTAGATTACCAACACAATCTGTACTCACTTTTGCCTCACTAATTTAATTTCTTGGAATCCTGAGGAAATAATAATAATATACACTGGAAAAACTTTAGGCTTACATTTTTATTACAGTAATATTTATAAGGATAAAAATATTACATTTTATTACATGTTCAATAGCAGGGAGATAAAATGTTCAAAGAAATTAGAATGCATTCTCTTGTTGGAGTATATTAGATATAACAGTTATATCTCTGATGGTGTTATAACGAAAACAATGCTTATATTTCAAAGTTAAAAAATGGTATACAGGAAATTCTTAGCTTTTGTTATGGATGAATGTTTGTGCCCTCCCAAAATTCATATGTTGAAGTCCTAGTCCCCAGTGTGGCTATATTTGTATTGGGGCTTCCAAGGAAGTAGTTAAGATTAAATGAGGTCATAAGAATGAACTCTGATCCAATGGGATTAGCCTATATATAAGGAGAGAAACCAGAGAGTTCTTTCTCTCCCTCTCTCTCTCATTTCTTTCTCATATCCACACATACAAGAAGATGCTATGTGAAAACACAGTGAGAATGTAGCTGTCTGCAAGTCAAGAAGAGACGTCTCACCAGAAATTGACTACACTGTCACCTTGAATCTTATTGAGAAAATGTCTGTTGTTCAAGACACCCAGTCTGTGGTATTTTGTTATGCAGCCCAAGAAATCTCACACACATTCCTGTATTTGGTATTTGAGGGTTAGGTTATTTCTGAGTGAATTTGAAGGTCCATAAAATGTGGTAACATGAAATCTTCTGGAGCTACAGATCTGCATTCAGGCAACAGAAATAGGACCTCATACCCTTGTCCCACAAAATAATGTTCAGACAAAAAGCCAGGCAAAGAATAAATGAGAAATACTAGAGAGTGAATTTATTTTCATGTAGTAAGACATTCTTTTCTGAATTTTCTCTAAGTCTGTGTTACTGTATTTATAGTAATTAGAAAAAGAAAAAACCCTTATTACAAAAGATTATTAACTTTTGGGAAAGTGTGTCTGACTTGTCAAGCATGTTACTTGCCTTTTTTGCATCCTGGTGTAGCTAACAGTTTATGTTTTATGGTGATCATGGAAGAGAAGAATGGAGGTATTAAGTGGCCTTCGGACAACATCATTGCCAGTTAGCATGTAGCTGGTACAGAACCCATGCTTTGTTTTTTGTTTTTTGTGATAAATAATTTTTTAATATTTATAATAGTTTATAGTCAAATTGGTTTCCATATAACACCCAATGCTTCTCCCCACAAGTGCCCCCCTCCGTGACCATCACCCCCTTCCTTCCTCCCCCTCCCCCTTCAGTCCTCGGTTCATTTTCAGTATTCAATAGTCTCTCATGGTTTGTATCCCACGCTCTCCCCAACTCTCTTTCCCCCTTCCCCTCCCTATGGTCCTCTGTTAGGTTTCTCCTGATAGACATATGAGTGCAAATATATGCTATCTGTCCTTCTCTGCCTGACTTATTTTGCCTAGCATGACACCCTCGAGGTCAATCCACTTTGCTACAAATGGCCATGTACCCCAATGTTCATAGCGGCACTTTCTACAATAGCCAAATCATGGAGAGAGCCTAAATGTCCATAACCTGACGAATGGATCAAGAAGATGTGGTGTATATATATGTGTATATATATATAAATACAATGGAGTACTATATGGCCATTTGTAGCAAAGTGGATGGACCTTGAGGGTGTCATCCTAAGCGAAATAAGTCAGGCAGAGAAGGACAGATACCATATGTTTGCATTCATAGGTCTAACAGGAGAGACCTGGCAGGAGACCATGGGGAGAGAAAGGGGGAAAGAGAGCAGGTGAGAGTGAGGGAGGGACACAGATCAAGGGAGACTACTGAATACTGACAATGAACCATGGACTGAAGGGAGAGGGGGAGGGAGGGAGGGGGTGATGGTCATGGCGGGGGGCACTTGTGGGGAGAAGCACTGGGTGTTATATGGAAACCAGTTTGACAATAAACTATTAAAAAAATAGGGAGATAAGTAATGTTAGAGCAAAGGATTCCTGTGCCTTCAGGTGGGGGTGTACCCAGCAGAAATCTCTCAGCTTGCAGGCTCTTTGATTGATTGGCGGAAGTCTCCGCTGAGACTATACCACAGTTTGGTCTCTATCTTGGAGCAATCTTGTTTCCCTTCCCTCCCTTCCTAGGGAATTGATCCCAAATATATTCTTTTACCTACTGTGTCTCAAATTTTGTTACCATCACCTGTGGAACCCAACCTGATACACCATTCATCAAATAATCTTTTTTTTCTATAACTCTAGTTATGATGGACTCCTTGTTTATACCTCATTATCCTTTGATCATATGCCCTTTATTCCTTAGGTCATGTTAATTCTTAACCTGAATTTTAGCCATATCCTTCAAGAATGTGAACATCTCTGAGTGCTTCTTTCCAAAGAAACTCACAGACTAGCTCCAAAACCACGGATCTTATCTCTGGATGGGAATATTTAAAGCCCACCCAGTCAATTTTTATTTTATTCAATTTTTCTGATTTATGTTAATATTCCAATTTCCCTCAATTTCTGTACATTTGACTTTTCCCCCATAACTACATTGTGAGTAGCTATGGATGAAGATGGTTCACTCTGTATTTGGTCAGTGATGGAGCTTCAGAAGCTTACAAAGTCTCCAGGGGACTGCTCTACACTAGTGTCCTTGGGGCATGCACATCCCTCTGTCATGGCCTCAGGTGGGCCTCCTAGAAAATTTGAGAACAAAAGAGGAAAAAAGAGCCTCCCTTGTTTTTCAAGTCAATGGCAATCAGGTATTCCACATCCTATCCATGATAGCCTGCTAGATATTGTTGTCAATGGTCAAGGGAAAAGGACAGGATTCCTGCCCGCCCTCAGACCTAGCATGTTGTTAGGGGAGCCTACCATTCTAATGCCCACAGTGTGAGCTGGTTGGACTTCCCCAAGTGTGCAAAAGTGAAAGGTAAAGTTTTATTTTCTTCTGCCTTGACCCATTCTGGGACTTTTGGAGAAAGACAAGGAAGAATCTAGGATACAGCAAGTCTCCGGAAATAAATATTTCAGATATTTTGTATTCAGATATATTGTAAGACCAATGCATTTAGCTCCACCTCACCTCTCACCCCCAGGGGTCTCCACAAATAGCAGGTGCAGATAGGATATGTTTTATTTGCATTTCCATTTGGTAGAGTTACACAGAAAGCATCAAAAAGAATTAGGAAAGTAACTACATATTTCTGTTATTTACTTGTATGTAGAAAAATTTTAAATGTGTGTCATGATGTATCTCTTCTGCTATTTCCCTAGGAACAAACTTTAGATTCTTTCTAAATCATTTCCCTTAAAAGAGTTATTTTGCTACATGCAAGTCACCAAGTCTCTCCAGTTTTCTGCTCTGCCATTCATAATTTTCCCTTTTTCAAGAGATCAGGAATTTCTCAGAAGTGTGATGAGGGAAAATTCAAAGGGATTCCAAGGTTTACAAATCCAAGTGTTGATGGTTTACTGCTAATTATCAACATGAGGGCAAATTGTGTCTTTCTAAACTATAAATTTATATATACAATTAAATTATACCATGTTGTTGGTCTACATAGGTGTTAGGACCACCACTAAGTTTGAAACACTCACTTGAAAAACATAAGTTATTTTCTCTAATGATATGATATCACTGCTTACTAATTAGTGAAAAACATAAACTTACAAAAATTATATGGGCATATCTTGCATTAAAGTCCATTTTACAGAAATAAAGATTTTCATATTATACAGTAGGGATAATTTGCTTAGTTCCTCATAGGAGAATTCACAAAAGGGTTAATTTAAAAAGCAAGTTTTTCAGGGCACCTGGATGGTTCACTAGGTTGAGCACCTGACTTTTGATTTTGGCTCACGTAATTGTGGGATTGAGCCCTGTTTCAGGCTCCTTGCTGAGCATGGAACCTGATTAGGATGCTCTCTCTCTCTCTCTCTCTCTCTCTTTCTCTCTCTTTGCACCTCTCCCCCACTGGCACACACTCTCTCTCTCTCAAATTACATATAGCATCAATTGGTTGAATTAGTAAGTTAAGTGTCTGACTTCAGCTCAGGTCATAATCTCATGGTTTGTAAATTTGAGCCCTGCTTTGAGCTCTGAACTGACAGTGCAGAGCCTGCTTGGGAGTCTGTCTCTCTCTTTCTCTGTCCATCCCCAGGCACACAGTCCCTCTCAAGACAATTAAAAAAAACCTTATAACAATAAAAATAAAATTAAGCATGTATGAATGAATGAATAAATAAACATAACAAGTAAGCATTTAGGCTTCTATTCAAGTCAGGCTGTCAAAATAGGCAGGCTTCACATTATCACCATGACATGAACTCTGGAGGAACGATGGATGCAAAGAGAGAGTGAGAATCTCTGAGAATGAAGCTTCTCGTGACCTCAGACACTCATAGTATGTGTGGGTGTGGGTATGGTGACTGTGAAGTGGAGGAAGGTGTTGCATATTTCAAACAGTGGCTGGCCTGATCGTGTGGTGGTAGTAATGCCTTTTGGTTGCTACTGGCCTCAAAATAATTATTGTTCCTCTTTATTGCAAAATTCCGTAGCAACAGAACAAGCCACCTGTCCCGATGTCATTTGTCAGCAAGATAGAGCATCAGAAAAATGTAAAAACCTTCATCTGGTGTGAAGAATTAAGGAAAATAAAGATACACGGAGTATTCTACGTTTGCTAGTACACTCATACCTCCCTCTTTTCCTTCCCACCCCCTAGGCTGTATGAGTATAAGTTAGTGTGGCTACTTCTTCTCAGTGCTGTATCTTCCTCCAAAAGTGGCCACAAATGGAAATAATTCTGGGATTTACTTCTTTTTTTGGGGGGGGGATTGACTTGTACAACACATAAGGATAATAGTAAATAATTTGTAGGCCCAGTTCATAAGTGAAATGCAAAAATCCTAACAAAATATTAATTCACCAATTTAAAAAATGCATTTAAAACTTTACAATAGCCAAGGCATGGAAGCAACCTAAGTGTCCATCATAGATAAATGGATAAGGAAGATGTGGTGTATATATATATACACCTTTCCTTATATATATATATATATATATAATGAAATATTACACAACCATAGAAAAGGGATAAGATGGGGCCATTTGAGACAACATGGATGGACCTAGACAGTATTGTGCTAAGTGAAATAAGTCAGACTGATGGACATAAGTGACTCTACTCATAAATGGAATCTAAAAGAAGAAGAAGAAACAAACAAAAAGCAGAACTAGAACTAAAAATATAGAGAACAAACTGATGGTTACCAGAGGAAAGGGGAGTGCAGAGGGACAAAGTGGGTGAAGGGGAGAGGGAAATCCAGGGGTCCAGTCATGGGATGAGTAAGTCATGGGAATAAAAAGCAGAGCATAAGGGACACAGTCAGTGATACTAGTGATTAGATATTATCACTATTACAGTGATAATAGTGATGTAATGGGACACATGGTAGCATATACTTGAGGTAAACATAATATAATATACAACTTTGTCAAATCACTAAGTTGTACATGAGACTAATACAATATTGTGTATCAAGTATACTCAAACTTAAAAAAAATGAAAAGAAATCTATGATCAGGTGAGTTTTATATCAGGACTGTAGGAAGAATTCAAAATTACAAAAAGAATAATTCAAAATTAGAAAATATATTGGTCAAATTCATCATATTAATGGACTAAGGAAAAATCATGTAGCAAAATATGTTATTAAATTCAACCCCTACTTATAGTTAAAAATAAGAGCAAAGAAGATTAGAGATTATTAATTTGATAACGGCAATATTGCTAAATATGTCTAGCAAATATTATAGTTATTGGAGAAACTCTAGGTGCATTCATTTAATATTGAGAACAATAACAATAACAAAAGAATGACTAATGACCCTGGTATTGTTCAACATCATAGTAGAGAGGATCTTATCAAAGTCATAAGAAAAAAGTACATATTTGTTAGTCTTGTAAAGGAAGAGGTAATATTAGTATTATTTTTAAATGATATGCCCATTTATCCAGAGAATACACCATAATTGAAAGTTTGTAAAATGTAATTGTCGACCTATAAAAAATACTATTGCCATAAACTAGCAACACTCAACTAGAAAATAAGATTTAAAAGAAAACTTAGAACTCACAGTACAAAAACTCGGGGCACCTGGGTAGCTCAGCTGGTTCAGCACCCCGCATTAGCCATCATCTCACAGTTCCTGGATTGAGCCCTACATGGGGCTCTTCACTGACAGCACAGAGCTTGCTTGGAATTCTCTCTCCACTCTCTGTTTCTGCCCCTCCCCTACTCATGCTCTCTCTCCTCAAAATAAATAATAATCTTAAAAGAATAGTAGAATATATAGAGCTTATTTATGAAATAACCAAGAATTTAAAAAAATGTTTGGAGACTACTTTAAAACTCTAGTAAATGACACAAAAGAAGATATGCATAAATTGAGAGATTTTTATTCTCTTATGGGATGTGTGAATATAATTAAGATATCAAACCTAATTAAATTAATATGAAAATTCTTTGTAATAATAATAAAAATTCTGA
Source organism: Suricata suricatta (assembly GCF_006229205.1). Lineage (NCBI taxonomy): Eukaryota > Metazoa > Chordata > Mammalia > Carnivora > Herpestidae > Suricata > Suricata suricatta. Next base: position 45,857,040 of record NC_043706.1, read on the forward strand.
TTGGCCTCTGAATAACAATATACTTTTCATAAGAAGAATTAATTTGGTCATCTTTTCATATTAGTTATTAAGTAGGCTTAAGACTTGTGTTGACTAAATCTTGATATTGTAGTAGGAAGAAAAAAATGGGCAATGAAGGTGAATAGAAAATTTAAGAGATAGACCAAACAAGGTAGCACAGAAAAGCATTAGAGGAAGAACAGATTATCTAGCATATGGCTTTGGGAAAATCTCTATATAGAGAAAATTTTTAAAAAGCAAGGAAAGCCCGCCCCCACAAATCCTTCTTAAGCATTACCTATAAAGGTGAATGCAGAGGGATTAAATTCATAAATAGTTAAAATGTTTTACATGCAAGTTTCCAGGACCATATCCCTTTGCCTTAAGTGAACCAAATGATTATGCCATTATATGGCGACCTGTGTTTTGTGGGAAGCACTGTCTTACTCATTAATGGGCCCATTAAGACTTCTAACAGTCTAGATGGTAAATGATGTTACTCAATACCCTCGTTTACAGATCTGCAGTCCCATGATCAGAGGTTTCACAATGAAATGCCATACGCTTGCATGCAGAAGAAACGGAGGAGAGCCCAGACAGTTTGGCCTCACAGCTCTCACTCCTGAAAGGCAGCGATGGAAATGTTTCAAACATTTGGACCAGAAAAAAAAATGTCATTGAAAGCATCAACACACATACGTATAATGTGTGCATTGTGGGTACAGACACATCTGCATACCAATCACAGCACAGAAAAGTATTTTAGGCAATCTTTTCGAACTTCAGATGTCACATTAATCTTTATTCTGGTCACTTTCTTGATCTCAGCCATTGTCTGTACTACAGAAAGCAGCCTACGACACCACACAACGTTTGCCAAAGTTCTAGATGTCATCATCTAGGAAACCTGTAAAGATATCTAAATAATAGTAGCTGCCTTGACAGTTCCCAAAGGCAAGTTTTTTTTTCTTTTCCACCTTTTTCCTTTTCTCATACTTGAATTTACTAAAGAGCATTGCTGGAATTTTTAGCAGTATCTGATTTAGACATTATGTTAGATGTCAGACACCCTTGTTCCTAATTTGCCCCTTCCTCTACCAAATCTGAGCTCAGTTCAGGGGTTCCAACTGAGCTCACAATGCATCACTATAAAGTAGTTCCTGCATTTGCCACTTGTCATAGCTTTAATTTCCTTTGATGCTCCTCCAGAGGGCGAGTCACACAGAAGCAGATGGAGATCTGCATTTTAATTGACAAAAGACGCAACACCAGATCTTCCCAGGAGTGTAAACTCTGTGGATGGTGGTTTAGCCATAGAGGGGAGGATTAATAAAATATTTTGCAAATAAAATCTTCCCTCTGCAGGGCAAATAACTCCTTGCATGTTGTGATTAGGTACGCTTCTTATTTGCCAGAAAAATTCTTTTCGGAAACCGCTTCCTTATATAAAATACACACAGCATATATTACATATGCTTATGTAAATTAACTATGGATCAGAAAACTTCTGAAAGTCTTTTGTTTTCTTTTTGATTCGAGGGAATTTCACGAGGGAAATTGTTCTGCTGATAATCATTCATGATCATTTTTTATCTCTAGGTCAGTGCTATAATTTTGCTTTGATGGATTTAAAATTATTAGCAATAGCTTCTGGTCCTTACTTTAATAATGTCTATCAAGGACATATCCATATATGTGAATATTAGTGAAATTATTAATATGGAAGTATGTGACACAGATATCTTCAGTTTTTCATTTTTCCATTAAAGGAAGTTCTGATATAATTATTTCTAACAATCATAAACATGGAAATTATATTACTTACTTTAGAATGCAAAGTAAAATTTAATTTAAATATTAAATTCATAAAAGTGCTTTTGGAATAATAGAGCCACATTTTCTCAGCTTAAAAAGAGTATAAAAATTAAGCCCATTATTCTCAATGTAAGTTATTAACAGCGTTTTGAAAAGCATAGATTCTTTTACAATGTGTGATTTACCACTGAAAGGCATCAGTGTATTTGCATCATACAATGTTTACCTTAAAATAAATACATTACTTACTGCTGATTCTCAGAGCTGGCTGGAGCATCTGCATGATCTGTAGGAAGAAGGAAGGCGGAGAGAAAGAGGTTAGAGCAGTATATATATATTACACTTATTTCCTGCTTTTGGACAATTATGGTTGTGCAAGGGAATCTAAGTCAACAGGTCTGAAACAGGATTTGTCATACCAATAGTTTCAAATTTCATTGCTGATTGTCTAACTGCAGTTTTGGCAATATCTTGTGATTCTCCACATGGCTTTTTTTTTTTTTTTTTTTTGAATAGCTTTTCTTCAGCTCAGGTGATGTCCTTAGATGTCACTTTTGGTGTGCATTTATTCTCAGTGGCCATTTAGTTCCTCGAAGTGAATTCTCTGTAGACCTTGAGTGGACGTTATTTAATGTTTCCTTATGTCCAGAGGGAGGCAGGTTGAAAGCCTTATGAAGACCGTTTTCTCCGATGGAGCTGGGAAATGCAAAAACATTTGCAAAAGCAGATGCCTATCTTCCAGATATTTCCAAAGATGTAGATGAGTCCATAAACTGACACATTTACTTGCTGGGAGCTATGATGTGTCCAGTATTGTGGGAAGTGTTTACATAAACTAAATATAGATACATGTTCTTGTGCAAGCATTACTGTAAGTAAACCTAACATTGTTCAGTGTGAGGGCTAGGTGATCATTCTTTAGTTTATTGTAGCAGGACTCGATTTGTACAGGGTATCTAAAATTAATACTGAATTTACTATAGTTATTTTTAGACATTTTAATTTGTTTATATTAGAACTTGGTCCATTCTCTAATAGAAAGAGTGCCCTAGAAACCTTGACTTAGGGAATGTAGGCAGGGATGGAAGGTGCACCTCACACAGGTTCATTCCACTGTCATCTAAAGCGAATTAATGCCCATCAGGCCTGGTCCTGGAACATGAAGCTATGTCAGCATTAAATTAATTTTTCACATGTAGTTTGTAGCTTTCTGATTTGAAAAATTTTAAGGAAGAAAGATTTTACCACCTTTGTATGAAAAAATTTAGCTCCTTAAAATGGATAATGAAATGCATTCTGATACTAATTGGATAAACTTGCTGCTTATAAAAGATGAGTTTAGTTGTAACTATGTGAGTTGGATGTAGATGCTCTGCGGGTGCTCTGACTTCTTTGCATCTCCTTAGGAGGGTTTGGCTCCAAAACATTTTTTAAACCTCATTCTTGATTTCCTGATTTTCTAGTTCTGGATTTCTTCTTAGCAAATAATATTAAAAGTCCTGACAAAGTATGTGGTGATGTGAGGGGCCTACCCAGAAGGAATATCAGCCAGGGTATCTTTTTTATTCTAATTTTTTAAAGTTTATTTATTTTAAGAGAGAGAGAGCAGTGGAGGAGCAGAGAGATAGAGAGACAAAGAATTCCAAGCAGGCTCCAGGCTGTCAGCACAGAGCCCTATGCGGGGCTCAAACTTATAAATCCTGAGGTCATGACCTGAGCAGAAGATGAAGAGTCAGATGCTTAACCGACTGAGCCACCCAGGCGCCCAGGCCCTGTACTCCGGCTCAGATGGCCAAGGTCAGGCAGGGCTTCTGCATACCAGTGTTCCGCAGGGTTCAGGCCACATCTGCCCAGGGGTGCAGCCCCACCCAGGGTTTTGAGAAAACCCTCCTTTTCTGCTGCATTCCTGACAAGGAGCTGGTGGTGTCAATTATTATGTGCAGCTAACTGGACCAATGGAGACGTTTGCTATTTGGGCCCAGGCTTGTTCACTGTCAAGACTCACAGAGTAATTTGAGATAAACTGTCAGCATGGATGTTTGCTGTACCTTGTTGCTTGTTATAACCTCTATACTGGAAGTAAGTTGTAGGCCTTTAGAATCAGGTAAAACTAGCTCAAGAGTTACTGGAATGTTAATACAAGGGATTGGCTCAGGGTGACGCGTGGTAGAAGCATGTCACTGACCATGTTTCTTCCTCTTCTAGAGCTGGTACATTGTGACCTGTGCCTTGGGAATCTATCACCTAAATCTTTTCATAACCTCCTTTTCTCCAAAGGTGGACCCTCCCTTAGTGGAGGATTCAGGTAGAGTAGAAACTGTCCACTTGGCTCTGTTTGTTTGGGGAGAATTGTGATAATTCACAAGATTGCCCCTTTCCTCTCTAGGAACATTTAAAATCCAAGCGTTGGGGCGCCTGGGTGGCTCAGTTGGTTAAGTGTTCGACTTCAACTCAGGTCATGATCTCACGGTTTGTGAGTTTGAGCCCCGTTTCAGGCTCTGTGCTGGCAGCTTAGAGCCTGGAGCCTATTTCAGATCTGTGTCTCCCTCTCTTTCTCTGCCCTTCTCCCATTCATTCTCTCTCTCTCTCTCAAAAATAAATAAACATAAAAAAAATCTAAGCTTCTGAAACTGTCCTCTTTGTGTTTAAAATGTATCTAGAACTTTGATAATAGTCACAAATTTGTGTGTGAAATGACTCATTAAAGCCTCGTCACAACCACATAAGGTGAGTGCTCCTATTACCCCATTTTGCAGATGAAAAACAAAGGCACACAGAGTTATGGGATTTGTCCAAGGTCACATGGCAGAGTGTATGGGCCCAGGGATGGCCTTACGTTGTAACAGCCGTCTGTCTCTGAGTTCTGTCTACGCTTCTCAGTTAGGTCCCCTTCCCACAGTGGTTTCAATGGGCAACTCACTGTGACTAATGAACACCACTGGGATCCTGACTGCCAACAGGAGTGACCTGTGGAGGGCAGTGTTCTCTCATTTCCCAGGATGATGGGTTGAAAAATTCTTTGCTTATACTGCTCTTGGCCATAGCTGGGCCAGGCAAGAGTGCCCAAGTTCATACTGACTGACCAGCTGGAGGGGGAGGGAGGGGGAAGAGGGGCATGCAAACAAATGGGGAATCAATCATCCTGCCAGCACATCTGTTGCCACCATTAAACCCAGAGTTGCCTCCTGCAGTGGAATCTTCCTGGTGACAGGAAAGACACATTCCTGTGTACAAGATGTCTTCTCAAGATTGTTCAAATTGTGCATGTGGATTTCAAAATAAAATTGCTATTTCAGATTTAGCACTTGTATATTTATTCTTTGGAGCTATTTTACTTTTATAATTTATCCACATGTTTGGCAATCAGTACTTTCACAATTCTTTTTTTTCTGGATGATTTTTACTTATTTTTTGAAAGAGAGAGAGTGAGCAGCAAGAGAGGGATTTAACAGTAAATCCCAAGCAGACTCCTCACAGTCAGCATGGAGTCTGACATGGGGTTCAATCGATCCCATTAAACAAGAGATCATGACCTGAGCCAAACAAGAATCAGATGCTTAACTGAAGGAGCCACCCAGGCGCCCCATACTTTGATAAATCTTAACCAAATTATTCTCTTTGCATCTTGAGACTCTTCACGATTACTTCTGTGATAGTAAAGCTAATTAATTAATAAGTTACACTATTAGATATTACTCTAAACTTTTTTTTATAAGAGAGCTTAAAACTCAAGGTAGATTGTACTACAAAATTAAAAAAAAACCTGTTAACCAATCATCTGCCATGTGTCCAGTTAATCCCTAAAATGTTTTTTATTTTATGTATATGTGAAGTGTGAGTTCTCAATAAGCTGAATCAGCCACTTGGACAAAATCACCTTAGAATCATCCTCTATGCAACCATTTTCTATGAGACCAGATCCAGAGGCGTCCAGAGCATGTTCTCCTCTCTATTTATGGTACAGAACATTGTTAGGGGCTTGGGATTTGTGATCTGGTGGCCGGGGGTTACATATCTATGCCAATGTATATTGAGAAATTGTTTTTCTGTCTGTAAGTTTTCACTGTAAGTTTTCCCATTGCAAAATGAGAATAGCATTATTATTTTAATTAGCTGTGATAAAATGGGATTACATGTGTAAGTTGCCTGCCCTGTAGTAAGAATTTATACAGTGTTTCCTCCCATTTTTTTCCTCTGTGTCTGGAAAAACCTGTCCCTAATACTTTAAGCTGTGTGATTGTACTTAACTTTTTTCCATGGATGGTTTGACTTACCAAGGTATAGGTAGTTATGTGAGAATTTACCAAAAGAATAGGATAGAAAATGATATAAAAAGGAAAAATATGTTTTTGACTTATAATTAACACTGAATAGATGTCCTCTAACTTTATATTCATTGTTATGACTACATAATCATAAGTGCCCCCTGATATATATAAGGTTTTATGCTTGTCATATATTAGCATCCCTATTATTAAGTTAAACAAATGTAAAAACATGTGGTGACTTTGGGCCACAGAATACCATAAACATATTGGATTAACAGATTGACTTTAATCTTTTAAAATTGTTCCCTCACCTGCCATGATTGGTTTGTCTTTTTCTGTATTTACAGCCACCACTGTCATTGTGGGTCCTTTATGATGCACACATCCCAACTTGATTAGTGAGCATTTTTCATCTTGCCTTTATTTGCATATCCAAGCTTTATGTTAAAAGGGCAAGTCATTTGTTCCTATGTTTATATTTTGAGTCTATTCCAACTGTTTTTCACCTTTGAGTTTTTAAATAAAATAATCTCATGCGGCAAGAAAAAGAGAGGGTCAGGGGTTGGAATCACTGCCTTTCTGGTTTTTGCATGCCAACTCTTTTAGTGTAACTTGTAACTGAGCATCCCAGTGACCACTGCTACATTCTGTTTAGAAAATGTTGCATTTCTTACTTTTTTTATTAAAAGTTTTTAATGTTCAATGTTTATGTATTTATTTTGAGAAAGAGAGCACAAGTGAGGGAGGGACAGAGAGAGAGAGAGTGAGAATCCCAAGTACTCTCCACGCTGTCAGCACGGAGCCGGGCCTCGATCTCACAGACCATGAGATTATCAGCTGAGCCAAAATCAGGAGTCGGACTCATAACTGACTGAGCACCCAGGTATCCCACATATATTTGTAAAATGAGTCTTCTTTTCTTGGGTTTTTACCCAGTATACTCTGACCAGATTGGCTATAATATAAAATAAATAAAACATAAATGTCAAATAAGACCCTCCTTCCCTGACCAGCTCTCTTAACCTTAGACACAGTAACAACTGTATGCTGCCTTGTCATTTTGGGGCTGATCACTTAAAACTAACTAGTTACTGCAAAGATGAATAGGATCTCTGCCTTGAAGCTGACCTCTCATGGCCCAGCTTTCTAGCACATTCACTTCCCAGTTACCAACAGACTATAGTTTACTGGCTGAAAGCATAATCTTTGGAAACTGAGGCTTAGGAAATCCTCTCCAGGCCTCAGTTTTTATCTTCTGTAAAATGTTGATTTTCATATAATGGATTTGCTTTGATGATTAAAAAGTGCATACTAATCATTAAGCTTGTAAGACATACCTGAGATGTGATTCTTAACAAATACAATAGACTTTTTTATTGTCTTCTCCCAAGCCTGTTCTTTGTTGAACACATAAAATATTTCCATAAATGCATTTTTGTTTGGCTGAATACAGATCCATTTCTTATTTTAGATGCCATGGAAGAGAATCTGTATTATTTAAACAGAAGTTCAAGTGTTCAAGGCCCAAGTCAATCAGACACCATCAGGGTGACCTTAGGAAAATGAATGACCATCTCTGTCGTTGAGAAGAAATTGAAGCCCTTAAGCCTAGGTGCATTTCTAAATTAGCATTATATCATTATATCATAAATAAAGACATGTTGCAAACAGTAACCAGCTAATCATCTATAGTGACTCTTTCCTTTGTCTTAGAAGATGTTGAAGAAGACAAATAAACAAGCTGAATACCAAGACAGGTTTTACTGGTGTACAAGGAAAGTGAGAGAGTGAGGAAGGGAAGGAAAATAGCTTGTTCATCCTCTACCCCCTTCACTAGCATACGTGGGCTCCCCATTGCTGAGTGCATACTTCTTTTAATAAATACTCATAGGTCATAGCAATCAAACAATTTATAAAGACTTTTATGATTGACTTAATTCCATTGTAAATTTTCTGTATAATGAGATTTGAGAAGTGCTCAGAAAAGCCATGTGGGCCTCTATAGTAGCTACTATACTAATTTACTGATGCTGGACATTCCTTTTGTATGAAATTCCATTAAGAAAGAGCACAGCTATCTGTCATCTCATTGGAGACAGACTAGTGGAGCGTGGATGTCAACGATGTATTGAAGGATGACTGGGTCAAATTTTTCAGTTTAAATCCATGCTTATTTTTAATTTTGACTAGTTAAGTCACTTACCCTTGAATAATATTCCTCATTTCACAAGTTATCACAGTAAGAAAAAAGATATGTGTGAAAGTAGGTATTTCATAAAATTTTGCTTTCAAATCAGAAGAGGTAGATGTCACTGGGACATGTTACCTAGTAAGAAATGATCCCATCAGAGTAAAAATTACAGATCGTTAATGTTTTCTCTAAAAGGAGAACGGCAAACCCTATGGGGAAAGTGATCTTTTGTCTGCAGGTGATTCTTTTTATTTATATTAAAATGGCTGGGATCCTGATATGACAGTGTTTGCCCTTTCAGCTGCTTCTGCCAGAAAGGCCCCACCCTTATCCCCATCTCAGCTTTATCAGATGCAGTTAAATCCAAGTTATTCTAAGTGGAATGCTAGGTTAGGATGGAGAACTTTAGCCTGCAATAAGTGATAGTTCTCAGGAGCCTCTTGAACCTTATTTAAAACCCTGAGATTGCCTCAGTGCCAATAGAGCATCCTCCACAACTTCTGTCAAGGGCAGTCTATGTTCTGCTCTTTCGCTGCCTGGGTTCTTTGACTCTAATGTATATCACTTCATTACATCTCTCCTGGGGAAGAGCGGTCATGTTCAGAGTTTGCTCAGGTGACCGGACATCTTGTGTTCTTTCCACTGGGCCCAGTCCATTTAGTCACCACAGGTACTGCTTATTCATGCAGAATAAGGAACAATTATAGTTGTGTGGATTTCTATAACAATTACCTAAAAATAACTTCAAATATTTCCCCAAGGGGAATTTTGTTCTCTAGCCAATTTCTTCAAGTCAAAAAAATAAAAGTTCATGTAGAATTGCCTGCAGTTCCCAAGTTCTCTATTAAATTTCCTCATCTCTTAGAGCTTCCCCTACTCCATCCTGTCATTCTTTCTATTGTTCTTATTTATCTTCTCAAGCTGTAAGAAGAGAATGATTACAATATCCTTGAGGATTTTTATGCAGCATTATATGGTTGATCAGGTCACAGTAGTTTTCCCCAGGAACACTGTGGGCTATGTATTCAATTCTAGGTTATTTTGCTCAATAAACACATATATACTTGAGCAATAAAGGCAATAGACGAGGGGCACATGGGTGGCCTACTTGGTTAAGTGTCTAATTCTTGATTTGGGCTCAGGTATGGTCTCACAGTTCATGAGATGTAGCCCTGGTTCATGGGATCAAGCCCTATGTTGGGCTCCAGGTTGACAGCAGGAGCCTGCTTGGGATTCTCACTCTCACTCTTTCTGCCCCTACCCCATGCACATGTGCATGCTCTCCCTCTTTCTCTCTCTCAAAATAAATAAATCAACTTTAAGAAAAAAGCAACATATGATTTAATGAGCACCTATTGAATGTATAATTTATTCTGTCTTCTGTGGAGAGAAAGAGAAGAGATAGACAATTTATTTGGACATATTCATTTAGTATTCCTAATGATGTAATCAAAATTAACAAGGGTACTCAATTTAAAAAAAAGCTTATGGATTTATGTATTGTTTTGTGTTTTGTTTTGCTTTATTTCATCCTAAACATACAGAATCAGAGTTACTGGAAGAGGAGCTCAGATTTCAGCATTTTGATAAGTCTTAGATTTGGGGAACTCTTTTAATAGCCATACATATGTGGGGTCACTTGAAAAGTTTTCTAAAACTGGCTAAAATGACCACATGATTTGTAATACTTTGAAGTTGAAAGAGGAAATTAATAAAAATTATTGTTAAGGCTAACCTATGTATATCACAGACTTCCTAGACCAAGTAGTACTATTGTTCTAGGAAGAGCTGAATACTAAGGCATATGCTTTGAACATAAAATCCAGGACAGACTAAAAGATTTGAAACATATCCTAGATGGCTGTCTCCATATTATGCCTACTCATATCCATTTAGAACAGCAGCATATCTGCCCAAGTTATTGCTACCACCAGCTCATCTATTACATTTGCAAGCACTATTCTAGATGGAGCCTTCATTATTTATCCTCTAGATTATAACTGCTCTTGCTCTCCATGCTCGTCTTTCTTCCATTATTTCTTCCCAACTGATGCCAGAGTAATGATGCATAAACTATCATTGTATTGTCATGCTTGGCATTTGTTAATGTATCTATATGATTTAAACTGTAATAATAGGCAGAATAAGCAATAAATTACACACCATAATTATAATGATCAGAACAAGAAAATACATACTGGTAAAAAGAGCAGTTATTTAACCATTGTAAACCAGTGCTTAAAAATACCAAGTCGCAGGGGCAGCTGGATGGCTCAGTGTTAAGCATCCAACTTTGGCTCAGGTCATGATCTTGCCTGTCCCCAGTATGAGCCTTGTGTTGGGCTCTGTGCTGACAGCTCAGAGCCTGGAGCCTGCTTCAGATTCCCTGTCTCCCTCTCTCTCTCTGCCCCATCCCTCACTCATGCTTTTTCTCTCTGAAAAATGAATAAACATTAAAAAAAAACTTAATAAAGAAAATACCAGGTAACAAATTGCCACTGCTCTTACTCTCTCAAGTGCTTCTTGCCTCACTGCAGAATCACCTCAGCCTCACAGCCTACGTGGACATTCCCGCAATCTGGTGACAAACAAGGCTAGGGCTAGGGTGACAGTGTCCTCCTAGACCGGCTCCCCTGCAATGTCTTGAAAGAGCTTTAATAGGTCCGCACTTGAGTGGTACACTTAGAACAATTTCCCTCCCATGGTATGCAGGTCTCATAATTCGGCTCCTTCATATCTCATGTGCTCCATGGCCTCTCCTTCTGCTTTACTGCTCTGAGAAACCACATCTTCACCCATGTCTTCACACTTGTGCACTTGCTTTCCTTATTTTCCTTCTTCCTGAAGTCTTATTGTTTGTATTTAAGCTTAATTAATATATATTATTAGGACACCTGGGTGGCTCAGAAGGTTATGCATCTGACTTTGTGACTTTGAGTGCCACATCAAGTGAGCTCATGGGTCCCTGTTTGGGATTCTCTCCTCTCTTCTCTCTCTTCTCTCTTCTCTCTCTCTCTCTCTCTCTCTCTCTCTCTCTCTCTCTCTTTTTGTCCTTGTCCTTCACGGGATTCTTTCTCTGACCCTCACTCACTCATGTGCTCGCTCTCAAATAAATAAATAATAAAATAAAATAAGATTAAAAAATATATACATATAATGTAAATAAATTTGTCAAGGTTAGCTAACATGCAGTGTATACAATGTGCTCTTGGTTTTGGGGGTAGATTCCCATGATTCATCGTATTTTTTTTATGATGGTCTTTCTTAGGTCCTGTAGGCGTATTTGAACATGTTTCTTATGCTCACATTTTATTTTGTACATATCTCTAACAGTAGTTTTTAAATGTGGCTTTTTATATACATGTTAATTTCCTTCTAAACAATAATATTCTTGACCCTTGGATTTTTGTATATATTTATCCCCAGTTCTTAGCACTTTTCCTGCATGGAGTATATGTCAACATATATTGACATATAACAAATAAAGAATACATAATAAAGTACTCATTTGAAGGGAAACATAAAATTTTTTTAATTTGGTTAAGATTAGTCAGTGAGGTGTTCATGAATACAGTACATTTGGGGCTCAACTTTGAAGGAGTAGGGCACATGGTGGCTTGGAGGTAGATGAAGGTGATTCACATTCCCAATGAGGCCAACAACAAAAAAAGCAAAGCACAGGAAGAGATGAGGACATAGTGAGTGGAAAATGGTACACTGGGTTAGTAAATGAATAATAGAGAAGGAAGAGAATTATGCCAACATACTGTAAGACAGTTTGAGAAGTTTAGAGCCATACTACTAGAACCAGTAAATCTAAAGCTTTATCTCTTCACAATAGACTTGGGTTTGTAACAATTGGAAGTTTGTTCTTCTCTGGGGCTTGTTTCCAACTCCAAACAATGTCATCATCTGTGTCCCAGAAGGATGAAAATCATGTAAGGCATTAATTAATCTTTATGTGCATGTACTTTCCCTGAGCTCATTATATTCTCTCAAAGGTCAACTGATGGCTACTTGGGCCTGCAGGTTCTTTGTTCCCTAAGCAAGCGACTCTTTGTCTAGTGTTAATCCCTGGCTAAATTCAGGCCAAAGGAATAAAGAAACCCATTTAGATATTTATGTGGATTTGCTACACCTGGCACCAGTTTCTTGCTCTTTGGCATGTGACCTTTTTATGCTGCTTTTAATAATCCACTGGTGTTCAGATATCATCTATGATGCCATAGAATCCAATTTGTATGACTGTATTTCTTGCCTCTCATTCTGGAAAACACCTCATCTGACTTTTTAAATAAATTTTACAATTTTTATTTTATTTTAATCTTTGAGAGAGAGTGAGTGCAAGCACGGGAAGAACAGAGGGAAAGGGAGAGGGAGAGAGAGAATCTCAGGCACGCTCCACCCCCAGCCTGGAGCCCTTCCCAGGGCAGAGCGGGGAGCTCCATCTCATGATCTTTAAGATTATGACCTGAGCCGAAATCAAGAGCCAAATGCTTAACTGACTGAGCCCCTGAGGTGCTCCTGCTTCATCTGCCTTTCATAGGAAGTTTATAGATTAATTGCAACTGTCAGTATTATTATTTCTACCTTTCTCAGATTGTTATCTCTAGTATACTCATGGAGTGAAAGCAATCCAGCCTTGATTAGGTTAAATTCTAACTAAAGTTTTTATTATTTCTGTCAAGTTATACAAGATTGTAATGATCTAGGTTCATTTCATTTTAATCCTAAGCAGAAACAAAAGTTTTTATGACATTAGGATTCCTGTCGGGGGATAGGAAACAATTTATAACTATGGAGGTTTACTTATATGAATAATTAGTGCTAATCCCTTTGTGTGTCAGATTACATTATTTACTCAAGTGATACTGTCCTAGGTAAATTTCCATCTTACAAAGGGTAAGGAAACTTCTCTTCTGCCTGTTGGACAAGCTTTCAGAAATAATTACCACATGCTGTTCTCCAGTTTTCTCAATTTAGCTTTGTGTTGAGTTGGGTCTCCACTTCTTCTTGGCATTTATGTTTAGTAAAGATTTTCTTTCCTCTGAGAAAAGACTTAAAGCACAAAGTATGTGACTATTTTATCTCTAATTTTTCAGAACTTCTCTCATTGATTGCGTGAAAGGAAGTTTCTTTAATTATTTTTAATCATTAGATCTTTGGGTGAATGTTCCTTGATCTTTGGCACTCTTTTTAGAGTTTATTTACTTAGTTTGAGAGAGAGAGAGAGAGAGAAAGAGCGAGAGAGAGAGAGCAGGAGCAGAGAGAAAGAGAGAATCCCACACAGACTCCATACCTTGTGTGTAGCCCAATGTGGGGCTCAAACTCAGAAACGGTGAGATCATAACCTGTGCCAAAATCAAGGGACTTCATGAGACTGAGCTACCAAGGTGCCCCTATCCTTGGCACTTTTTTTTCTAAGTTTCCAGTCAGTCCTAAACAGGAATTACTAGAATGAATTTATCTAACTGATCCTACATTTGTTTTGCAACTACCCGTTACAAAGTAGAAGGTTCTCACTGTGAAATATATCAGAACTTAAGTAAAACCATAATATTTCAGTGATTGAAAAGACACTAACCATCATGTGATTTATAACCCAGTCCCCTTAGAATGAGCAGACACACAGTTCTTCATGTCCATTTACAGCAAACACAGAATCAACGCAATTCTCTGCACTTGGAACTTTTTGATGCGGTATGGGTTTTGTTAACTCTTTCTAATTTGTTTTACTACAATTACGTTTGCTTTTCTCTCTTCACATTGTTTCAGAGTAGATCCTGCTCATGGATTTCACTAATTTGCAATTACCTTTTTAATACAGAGGCCCCCAACCGGGAGAATAGAGTGTACTGGAAAACATTAGTGCGGTACTTAGTAGAGAGAACTCTTGACCCGTTTCCATGGCGTGGCTCTATTTGAAAGGCAACTGTTAGAATTCCTAGTATGAAGCAAAGAGCATGCTTATATTCACTTTAGAGACTTTACACTCAGAAACCTCCTCCTCATGCTCTGGCCTTCCCTATTGCAGAAATAAGAAGAAAAGCCTTCCTATAGAAAGTTTAGTAATACGAGTCTGATACATTGGTGCTCAGTCCTATTTGACCCAATGCTCCCTTTTTGTTTGTTTGTTTCTTTGTGGTATATTACATCTCCATTACTTGTTTATTTTACAACTAGAAGTATATACCCTTTGTTCCTAGTACTTCCCCCTTTTATCACAATTTTTTAAAACACCTTCTTTACTATTCTAAAAAAGAAAAAAAACCTTCATGGAATAATATTACCAGAGCTTCCCCTACTGTATGTCAAGCCCTGAGAAAATCATTTTTGTGGGACACTTTTCTTCATTTACCATTTATCTCACCTAAAATAAGCATGTAAATGCCATTCTTTTGGCCTAATACCTTTTGATCCCATAAAAAAAAAATACTTCACTAACCAGACAGCCCACCTGGAACTAAGGCCTTGCCACAGACCCGGAGGCACACTCTAGGCTCAGTGGTGTTGCCTTCAGAGGCATCTAGACCCCATGTCTGGGGCTGAGGGTGGAGAGCAGTCTATGGGGAGTAGCAGGGATTGGGGCCCACACTTCTGGGAGACTCAGCCATGATCAAGGATGTTACTCCAAAGCACGGTAGCACCTCTGAGGCCAACTTTGATGTATCGATGGGGTAGGAGTCCTGCCAGCCCATGTCTAAGAATAGGATCAAACATAAATTATGTCTACACATAACTTTTTTGAAAAGTTGTTGTTAATAATGCCCATGCATCATGTAATAGGAAAATAAACTTAAAGTTATTGATAATACATTACATATATTTCAATACAAAAATTTTGGCTCAGGACTGTGCCGGAAGACTTAATGACATTGTGAGATTGTCTCAACCTCTTAATGAATATGTTTGTAGTTAAAAGAATAAGAACATCATAAGCCAATCTGTACAAGAAGTACAGGGAATGATAGAACAGATGTGTAGATGGACCCCAGAAAATATAGAGTTATGATAATTAGGAACCAAATATATCCATATTGACTAAAGAAAGAGGTAAATAACCTTAATGAATTTGGAATTACATGGTAAGACAAATTAAAAGCTGGCAAACTGAAGAAATATAAAAAGTCAGAATTTCTTATAAGTGAATTCACATTACTTACAAATATGTTGTTAAAATAACTCTGTGCTATGAAATAAGTCTCAGGGGGACACTGGGCTTTGAAGCAAAATTTTGAAGGCTCCTTCCAGGGTCTAGAATGGACTAAAGTTTGCAGCCCAGGCCCCGTGTGGTCCCCAGTACCCGCTCTCTGCTTTGGGTTGCAGCCCAACCCACTACAAACAGAATGGAATTGATGAAGGACCACAACAATTTTTTCTATCTTGAAATCCCAGCACATACCTAGACACACTCTCAGTCTCTGGTGTTTATGGGGTGCTTGGGTTGGTTAAGTTTCCAACTCTTGATATTAGCTGTGCATCTTGGGGTCCTGAGATGGAGCCCTACATCCGCTCCGTGCTAAGCATGGAGCCTACATGGGATTCTCTCTCTCTCCCCACCCCTTCTCCTTCCTCTGCTCTCTCTCTCTCTCTCTTTCAAAATAAATAAATAAATAAACTAAAAAAACAAAAAACAAAACAACCTTGGAGGCCATATTCTTGAAGAGGTGTAGAACACTTTAAAAGACTAAACAGTAATTCAGGAGGCTACCGAGAATTTGTGTAACTCCTTGCTTGCAATGGTATCCAAATAAGATGGAGTATGACCTCTGAGTCTAGCAAGACTGCCTGTGTTGTATTATTAGAAAGTTGACAGGGGCTAATGATTTCAAAGTAGAAGTAGTGTGGGGCAAAGACACAAATATCTCCCGGTTTTGCTATTCAGTTTGTTCCTGTGTAGATAGTGGAATCTCTGATTCCACTGTGAATGCCTAATTCACAGTCTACTAAGTCATTTCATATTTTGTTTTTAAGCCCTGAGTTTTCCTTAAAACTGTTTAATTAGTGGGTGTCTGGATAGCTCAGTCAGTTAAGTATCCGACTTCAGCTCAGGTCACAATCTCACAGCTCATGAGTTCGAACCCTGAGTCGGGCTTTTTGCTAACAGCTCAGAGCCTAGAGTCTGCTTCGGATTCTTAGTCTCCCTCTCTCTGCCCCTCCCCACTCCTCAGTCTCTCTCTCTTTGTCTCAAAAATAAATATTTTGAAAAGTTAAAAAAAAGCTGCTTAATTAGTTACATGTCATTAGTATATAGTACTCATTGCACATTTTAAAGAAAATATACACTATTTTTGAAATCAGAATAAAGGTGCTATTTGCATGATTTGTTTTTATCCAAATGAAAATACCTTGAGAACCAGGGGTAGAACACAAAAGAAAAATCAAGATATTTTGTCTTCAGGATATGATTTTCTTCATGATATTAATTATTCTGCTTTTGGGTAAGTATAATTTCCAATTATTGAAAATTCTGTGAGGCAATAAATGAAATAAAAGTTTACATATATAAATATATATAAAAATATATGAATAAAAGTTTATACATATAAAATATATATAAATGTATATGAATAAAAGTTTATATGTATATATATATGAAGATCTAGACAAATAATTGCCTCATTTGATTCTCTATAGAAGAGAAATATTTCCTAGTCTCATTCTTATTGTTGAGAATGTCCTTCAGCCTGACAGTATTCTGATTCGTTGAACCATATTCATTAACCAGTGATAATGTATGATAGTTCGTTGTGTTCTTGCAAAAAAAATGCACTTTTATGTTTTTCTGGCATTTCCCATGTGTTTAGTGAATCTGGAAGAATTTTGCAGTTATTTTGAGACTTTCCAAGTTTGACACGTCATTTAAATAACTACTGAAATTACTTTTCTAGATTATTTTGTTTCTGCTTTGATAGAAACAAGGAAGGTACACACAGCTATAATTTTAAGAAAGCTACATTTCTACAGACTCATTTTAAATAA
Source organism: Suricata suricatta (assembly GCF_006229205.1). Taxonomy (NCBI): domain Eukaryota; kingdom Metazoa; phylum Chordata; class Mammalia; order Carnivora; family Herpestidae; genus Suricata; species Suricata suricatta. The sequence goes on from NC_043706.1 coordinate 45,874,296, forward strand.
GCTACAGAAATATTGGCTCCAACTACAGAATTAACATTATACTACCTAGTGCATTGCAGCCTTGGTTATATAATGCAAGTCATACAGAAAGATAGAAAGGAGGTATAAACAGTATTTCCTAGTTTAGAAGAAACCTTATTTTCAGATGCAATACTGTGGTCCTGTAAAAGAATCATTGTAGCAGTACTTACACAGCGTGGTTGATTCAGGAAGGAACAGTGTTTTCTTCAGTTAGTTCCATAAGACTATACTGCTGCAAAATAGGCTATCTCCATGCCTAAGAGATGAAATGAAATAAAACCGGAGTCAATGACTTTAATACATGTCATTACAAATACTGTCATTATAGTATAATGAATACTGACTTCATACACACTGTCGTGTAGTGTAATGAATATGCATGTATCAAGAGTTTAGAATATAAACTAAGAAGCAATTACTTATATTATTATAAGCTACTGCAAGAGTGGTTCTGAAACACCCGATGCCTTCAGGATGTTCACAGCCCAAATATTGACAAGGTAGCAGTAAACGCTCTAACTTCCTTGTTAGTCACACCATTCATGTTTTCCAGATATTTGTTACATTGTTCCTGCTGACATCTTTGCTCTGTCTGTAGTATCTTATCATGACCCCTCAGAACAATGTGACACTTAAAATGTAGCCTTAGAGAAAAACAGTACACAAAACTATAATGATTAATAAATGATTAATATAGCTCTAAGAAAACACACATTGTAATGTCTCTCTGGGAAAGTGGCTGATTTATGACACAGGAGCCGAGCAGAGGGCCTTTCAGGGTGGAATGCCTCCCGCTTCTTTTGTGTTGATTTCTCTGCTTCCTCAAGACCACCGGATCTGATTAAGACTCATTGATTAAGCCTGATCAACCATAATGTACTTGCCTAAGCAAGTTCTGTTTTTCTCATGAGATCACTCTCTGAACAATCTTGAAGTCTTTCATTGATGATTATCGCTTCCCGAATAAATACGGGAATGCAGAGTTGTCCTTCCTGCTCCCTTTCTCTTGCACCTGACATGTTTGTGCCTCATTCTTCTCCCATGCGCCTTTAAGGAAGGCGGAAGTATCTCATTGTATTTAATGAAGTTTGACTCACCTTCTCAGTCTGACCTCTTTCCCCGAGTGGGATAATAGGTAAGCATGGATTTTTGTTCAGAAGATCTTCTGCAAAATAAAACCTCTAGATCACATCCTTTCATTTTTTCCCCTGACTTGTTGGCAAGATTTTCTGCTAAATCTCACCTTCAGCTTTGAAATTCTTAGTAACCCTGTAATCAAGCTTGTATTAATTCTGGTGTTCTTTCCAACCTAGGAAAACTCAAAACCACAGGACACACTCCTAAGGTACAACTAGTTCACTTTGGGTATTTAACATTCAAAAAAATTAAGAAGCAATAGTTTATGTCAGTTTTTAGGGAATAATTCTATTTTTCCAGGAGACCTTTGCCTTATCCTCTAAGCTAATTACACCTTTTCTCAGATTTAGACTGTTAGGCCCGTTCTATTCACAGTACATCCTCCCATCCTTTGCTTTATTAGAAGCATAATTTGAGGGAGGAACACAATGGTTTCTTTAACTGTTCTATAGATTGTCAGTCTCCTCACTAAACATTAAGTCTAAGACGACTCTGTTTGCTGAATAGTTTTATTCTCTGCCGTTCCATAATCATCTAAATCCTTAAAGCTAAGTAAGTGGTTTGTTAATGTTCGCTGCTACCTATGTGGGAAATAGACATAGATCAGTTTGGACCATTTACAATGGTGTTTTCCCAACTTCAGTAAATGTAACAGGGCTACAAGAACAGTTTTGAGAGAAATGTAGGCCCAGGTAGTTTTATGGAAATCCTTCAAAGCCACGTGTAGACTCTTTCCTAAAAATGATCTTACTGAGAATGTATCTATAGTTTCTTGCTAATTCTGTGTTGACTGAAACTTTGTGATTGTTTTCCTTTTTCTATTTACCATTGTGGGCTTCCCCTTACACAAGCAAAGCATCTCTTGCACATCTCGAATGGTGAGTTGCCTCAGGAGTTAGAACTTCTAAGGACTCAGTAGAAGGGCAATCTGAATTCTAGGTATCAGGGAAAGCCTTCCTTAATTAAGGCTCCCAAACCCTGGGTGAGTGTTTACAGCTGTTCTTGCAGTATGCATATTCTTTAATGGGCAGCCATGGGGTTAGAAACAGATATTTAGGCTGAGTTACAGTGTCCTGAATTCTGAGATATTGTGGAAGGGAGGCAATGGGAAAGATGACAATTTTCAAACCAACTTTGGTGACTTCTATCCTTCTTCTATCTTCTTTGCTATTGCCAGTGATTGTCCTGCTGTTTCAGGTGAGTCCTCTAAGAACGATGAAAATTTTGGTAAAAAATATTGAAGTCTAGGTGAAAAAATACAGCATGTCTCCTACTTGTATCCACTCAACTATATAGTAATCTTAGAATTAAATACAAAACATTTATTTTAAAAGACCTACTGTGAATTACTGATTTGCAATGAATTTGTCCCTTCTCCTTTTTTACCATTTTTAGGTGGAAAAACTTTGTGGGTTTTCATTCATTGGTGCCTCAATTGAATGTTTGACATGATTGCAACACAGAGAAGATGGAAAGTTTTATATTTATATCTTTGATTAAAAGAATGTTCTGGAGATGAAGTTTTATAATTTCTTAAGTATTTACATTCAAGTATTAATAAATATTATAAAACTGTAAAAAATCTACATTTTTCTGAAGTATAATTGATGCTCAATGTTACATTAGTTTCAGGTAATTGTATATTAAAATCTCTGCACACAGGTTTCTTGCTCATACTTATGTTAGATTATGTTAAAAATTTGTTATCCTAAACAGTTTTTTTAAACAAAAACACATTTTCACAGATAGTGGAAGCCTCCATTCTCAAAAAATTATAAATGTAACAGCAATCTCAAAAAGCATTTTTTATTCCTGGAACAAAAAGAACCTTTCTTTCAATGGAACCATACAAACAAAAATGATCAATTATTATCAAAACTAAAAGCAAAATATTGGAAAACCAAGGTATATGTACATATATACACAAATATATATATAGATATGAATATGGTTTTTTTATTTTGTATTTTTTATTCAAATGTAGTTGGCATACAATGTTACATTAGCTTCAAGAATATGGCTTCTTAATTTTTTCTCTCAATGTCTCTGAAATGCTTTCTGAAACATTTAGTCTGCCGAAATTAAAAAAAGATCCCATGGAACGGTGCTCCCTAATGGTTAGAGCATAAATTATAAGTCTCCAATATTTAACCCTGAACTAGATGCTCAGTCTCTCTCTGCTTAAAGTTTTTTATTCATAAAATGGGATGACTTGCCTTGTAGTACAGTTCTAAGGATTAAATGACTTACCACTGGGGCATCTGGGTGCCTCAGTGGGCTAAGCGACCGGCTTTGGCTCAGGTCATGATCTTACCGTTCGTGGGTTCGAGCCCTGCATCGGGCTCTGTGCTGACAGCTCAGAGCCTGGAGCCTGCTTCAGATTCGGTGTCTCCCTTTCTCTGACCCTCCTCTGCTTGTGCTGTCTCTCTCAGTCTCTCAAAAATAAATAAAAAGATATTTAAAAAAAAACTTATCATTGGCAAAGTGCTTTGTTCAGGCGTTAAAGTGAGTTCTCATTAAGTTAAATATATTACTAACCCAAGTGAAAAGGAAGAGCCGTTTTAATGCCATTTAATTAGTTGAATCACTTAATAAGAACTTGTTGAGCTCCTGCAGCGTGTGAGGCAAGGTGTTATGTGTTGCAGATGCCCAAACTCATAAAGTGTAGTCAGTCCCTTCTTCAAAAAATTATGTGGAATACATGCAAACCCAGATAAAAATAGAGTAATGCACTGCGCGGTATCACTTACGCAGCTCTCCACTAAACATGAGTAGTCCTTACGCTTCCTTTTGCTACAAAATAATGGAAGGTGTACTATACCTTTAAGGTATTATGTAAAAGACAAAACCCAAACAAAACAAAAGACTGTATGTCAAAACCGCAGTAGTGATTTATTTATTCGCCCGTTTCATCACTAGGGAAAAGGATGTGTTAAAACCTTTACAGTCCAAGCAAGTGTTAAATACTGAGCAGATACCAAGGTGAGCATACTTCAGTGTCTTTCAGAACATAGCCAACTCACACTTTGACAAGGATATTGCAAGACTACAGGTGAGCAAAGGGCTTGACGCATTTATGGGACTGGACTGAATTTATGTAATCTATACGGTTTCCTTGAACTACTTTTTTCCAATGGAACTTTGTTTTTATGAAAATGTTCCTAATCCTAAAAGTGATAGTGTAGATAAAGCGTCCTTCTACTCTTAATAATATAGATGTTAACATAATTGGAACTTCCTTCAAACACTGGCAAGCACTTTAGAAAGACTGTCTCCTGTAGCCTTCACACACACACACACACACACACACACACACCTGACATATCCTAATATCATTTCCATTTTGTAGACAAATAATTAAGGATGCATGTGTCTTCCTTTGGTTAAAGTTTGCAGAACATTTATAATCAATTTCCTGGGACTTTCAATTATGACTTCTCACTGGTTGTACAGGAATTCAACGTTCTGTTTTTTCTCTAATGACTGATTATCCTGTTTCCTGACTAGCTTGCTTTCTTTTCTGTAATATGTGATGTTAATATTGACTTTCTATTGACAGAAAAAGAAACTTCCTGGTTTTGAGAATGAAGCTCCTGACTTGTAGCTGTGGATTTGGTTACATTTCTGCTCCTCTCATTGTGCAGTTTGTACTTTATAGTTTGTCTTTGAATATCATGTGTGTTAGGCTTTGTTCATAAAATGCCATAAAATGCAGCATCATCAACAAATCATGTCCTGTGTGCTATGTGCTAAATACTGAGCTGGGTCCTGGAATAGAGCATTGAGTAAAATGTAGTTTCTGACCTTCAAGATCTGCAGGAGATGGATATGTAAGCAAAGAATTCCAATAATGTAAAGTAAAACAAGAGGTTTGCATGCAGAAGAAAACACCTCAGAAGTGAGTCATTCATGTGATTATGTGGATTGAGAGGCGCTAGAGGAAGGCAGAAAGGGTTAATATCCAGTTAAGTCAACTTTTTTCTCAATTGTAGATAAATGTTCTTAATTGGAAAAGTTATCAATGCACCAATTTAAACTGTAGGAGCGTATATGATGAAAACTAAACCTCTGTCTTACTCCTTTGTTTTGTTTTGTTTTTGCTATGTGCCCAAGCAATAAAATCATAGCTTTAAACAAACAAACAAAAGCAAACCAAACTCTTAAACGTGTAGATATTTTCTGAACTATCAATTTTCTCCCTTGGACACCAACTCTGGATTCACCTTCATTTTATCTAAGTGACTCTGATAAGACAAAAAGTAATTAAATCTATTTTATTATATTTTATTCTACTTATATTTCTTTATGTTCTCAGACACTGTAGTTTGGAGGAAATTTGCTTTCATATATAGGAAGAAAGAAAGTTCTGCTGTCCTTTTTTTTTTTCTTTTTTTCTTTTTTTTTTCTCTCACTTTAGACCTCTGTGTCATTTGTCTATTAGCTCCTGGGCCATTTTTCCCTATTTGGCAGGAGTCTTTAGATAAAAATGTAGCCAATAGTCTCACGTATACTTGTTTCAGAGTGTTTCAGAGACATATAATTTAGGAAGTGGAAATAACCTCAGATTATATATAGTTAAATATATCAGTTTTCAAATAAAGAAGTCCAGAGTAGTGAAATGTTCTGCCTCAGTTAAAGCTAGATAGTGACAACATTCTCATTAGAACAAAGAACAGTTGTTTCCTTACAAAGTGATCTTTGTTCTATACCAATGGCTTTCAAATTTTAACTGAAATAAAAACATCGAAGAACTTGTTAAAACACATACTGCTGGATTTCCCCCCCCGGAATTCGTGATTTGGTAGATCTTGAGATGCCCAGTAATCTGCATTTCTAACAAGTTGCTGGGTGCTGCTGCTGGGCTGGGAAGTACATATTAGGAACCTCGATTTGACAGCCGGCACTTGAGGCCTCTAGTCAGTTTTCATGTAACTAATGTTAATCCCAAACTCCTGAGAATTTACTGCCAGGTATTTCTCACTGCAAACCGATAGTACCTTTTTTCTCCTGATGAGACATTGTCTTTCTATAGTGTACCTAAAGGCTTTATTTGAATATGGCTTGGTCTAAGAACTGAAGATTTTCTGGCCAAGTAATTGATTATCTAATTTTAGACCAGTTAATGTATGCATGCTTCTTAAAATATAGAATAATTTTTTATCACACCACCCTCATTTTCTTTATTGATCAAAATTATTCTCCATCATCATTCATGCTTACTTCCCCATAACTATCTAACTGCTCGTCAGGGTCTACAAATTATTTTGTCACAGTTTCTAAACCACTGATAGGACTTCTTACCTCCAGCTTCCTTTCCCCACCGTCTTTTACTACCTGAGTTTCGGGGGCCAGAGCAGACCTGCAGAAGTTACACTTTTGCTTTTCTCTTGCCTCAGATGCAAACTGACAAAAATCATCCTTCTAAAGAAATCAATGTCAACTAGTTTCAGAGTTTTAGGAATATAGTAAGAAAAATTAAATGCCTTGAGCAAATATAACTGCCTTATTTTAAAAAGAATGGTTTAACACTATGAGGTAATTTTTACTTTTTTAAAAATGCAATGTCATAATCAACAGCTATAATTAACACATTAAACTTATACCAATTACTTTCTATTAAAGGAATTACGTATGTTTTCAGAGAAAAAAAACACCTCTAACATTTAGACAAAATTTAACTAGGATTTTTGACAGAAATATTCTGAATCAACTACCTGTTCTGCTGGTCTCTGGACGGATCTGTACAATACATGAAAAATGAAGAATTATCATAAGACTTTTATAGAAACCCATCTTGGGAACATTGAAGGGCATCATGTTCTTTTTAATTGCTCTTTTCTTCTTTTATTCATAAATATAACGAAGAACAACATGACCACATTTTAGAGCAAGGGTGGAGTCATTATGGAAGCTAAAACTGATCTCTTTTTTTTCTTTAGCATTTAAACACATACATATTCAGAGCCATGTTTGGGTAGAGATTTGCTTTGAAATAAGATTTATTTGGGCAGGGTGGGAGGTTGCACCTTCCGAAGCACTTTGTGAGGTTTGAATCAATAGTCGGTCTTCAGGAGAGCTTCTGTATGATTGTGAAGAATTAGAGAGACTGAGAGCATCCAATGAGTGACATGAAGTCTCAACTTCTGAGTCTCCTTAACTCTGGGCTCAGAGCAGTCTTCAGCATGCTTGGCCACCTAATTTTTGAGGGGAAGTGGGTTCGGGACAAAATAAAAACGTTAGCCTCCATGTCCAAAAGTATTAAGAATTACAAGATGGTAGGGGTGACTGGGTGGCTCAGTAGGTTAAGTGTCCAATTCTTGGTTTTGGCTCACGTTTGTGAGTTTGAGCCCAAAGTCAGGCTCTGTGCTTCCAATGCGGACCCTGCTTGGGATTCTCTCTTTCCCTCTTCCTCAGGCCCTTCCCCACTATCTCTCTCTCTCAACATAAGTAACTAAAGTTTAAAAAATTTCAAAATGGTAGAGCATTAAAGCAAAAATAGAGCTCTTCTGAGTGTGGCTGACTGCACGGGTCACCCATCTGTGTCACAGAGCCTGGCTTCAGGTTTCCTCCTGGGTTGAAAGTTCAGTTTATCTGCAGAGGAAAAAAAAAAATCTGGAGATTCAGAGCAGAAACTATGCAAGAGTAAAGAAACTATGTGTGGAGAATGCACTTGTAACTTTTGGCAAATCAAATACAAAGTATCTCAGTGATAGAAGTTTTTCTTTATTAGAAAATTCACATGGAGAACAATGAAGGAGCAAAGTGTGATTCTATTAAAATCTAATATGGTCTTTTGAGGTGCCCAGGTGGCTCAGTCAGTTGAGTGTCCGACTTCGGCTCAGGTCATGATCACACAGTTTGTGGGTTCGATCCCTGTCAGGCTCTGTGCTGATAGCTAGCCCAGAGCCTGGAGCCTGCTTAGGATTCTGTGTGTCCCTCTCTCTGCCCCTCCCCTGCTCATGATCTGTCTCTCTCTGTCTTTCAAAAATAAATAAATGTTAAAAAAATTAATAAGGTCTTTTGGAAACCCAATTACCCACATCATCCCATAAAGAAAAGGGTCACACGTCATAAGCCCATTATTTGTCAACTCAGGTAAACACTTCATCTATGTTATGTAGTACTGACCACAATGAAACAAAGGCATGTGCTTATTTTTTCTTTTATTCATAGGTCTTTGAAATCTTAGAAGAATGGACTATTTTATTATAGCATTAAGGAGTGATACTGAATACTTGAAAGTGTGAGTAAGTTAACCTACCTTCAGAACAAGACTATTATTTATAAGACACATTTAATGTGCATAGACAGTTTCAATCCTTAGGAGGAAAAGTGTTTTTCTTTTAATATGTTATAACACATGTAATTCATTCATATAAATAAGGAGACCAGTGACATATACTCCTAATAGATAATGCGTTGTTGTTTTTTTGTCCTTGAAGTCAAGCTTGATTTACTCTTGCATGACAAATGGCTTCCATAATGTAACTATAGCCTCTCAATCCATCTAAGTCACCTGTGCTATTATCTAATCATTCCTGAAACTGCCCATGGCCCTACACAACTCTTCAAAACTTCATGTGTGGCCCTTGAAGGAAACACTGGAAATTAAAATGTTTTTTGCCAAGTGTATCATGTGGGGTGCCTGGGTGGCTCAGTCAGTAGTGTTGGACTTTGGCTCAGGTCATGATCTCAGGGTTCCTGGGTTCAAACCCCATGTCAGGCTCTGTGCTGGCAGCTCAGTGCCTAGAACCTGCTTCAGATTCTGTGTCTCCCTCTCTCTCTACTCCTTCAAGCTCTGTTTCTCTGTCTCTCAAAAATAAACATTAAAAAAAAAGCATGTCCACCTAGTGATTTAAATTTTTTTAATGTTTATTTATTTTTAAGAGGTTGAGAGAGACACAGCATGAGTGGGGGAGGGGCAGAGAAAGCAGGAAACAGATTTTGTAGATTTTGTAGAAAAAAAAGAAATGGTATATAGTTTTAATCAAGAAAGATTCAATATGAACATTTGGACATATAGTGATTTATTTCCACATGAGAAAACTCATATAGCCCATGCCATCAGAGAAAATACATGTGATATTTCAAATTTAATGTGCAAAGCCAGCCTGGCATTGTAGAAATAAAAAGGTTCCACAGCTGAGTTATATGCTGGCCCTAGGGGTTGCTATCTGCTGACTGAAAATAATCCCATACATGAAATTTCTAGTGGATGAGTTTTGCTTGAAGAATGAATAATTTTAGCTAACTTAAAACCTATATTTCACTGCCCTAATTGTAATGGATTCCATAATATAATATCTCTAAAATATGTTAAGAAATCAAGATATGTTTGAGTCTAAACACAAAAATAAAACCAAAACCAAAGCTTCAGTTTGCTGTCCTGCATGGAAGAACCGTACAAAGTTGTCTAATATAAGTAAGGCTGAATGAACTGAAAAATAAGCTCTGCTTAATTTTTTTAATGTTTATTTATATTTGAGAGAGAGAGAGAATGTGAGTGGAAAAGGGACAGAAAGAGAGGGACACACAGAATCCAAAGCAGGCTCCAGACTCTGAGCTGTCAGCACGAAGCTTGAATTGGGGCTCGAACTCATGAACTATGAGATCATGACCTGAGCCGAAGCCGTACATGTAACCGACCGAGCCACCTGGACGCCCAGGATAAACTCTTCTTAGCTATGTGAGAGCTGTGAAGCCGCAGGACAAACCACTGCCTCCAAAACTGTACAGAGAATGTAGACAGATAGATACAGATAATCACAATTTGCCAGAGTGGAAATCCATTAGCAAAACTGGGGCTGTAGTTGAGGAATTGCCAAAGGCTCGGGGTAGACAGTCCGAGAGAGGAAGACTTCATCTCAGCCCCTAGCTACTTGGTCCCCACACTCCCTTCTCTGTTTTAACTCCAGAAGGTCTGTCAAGTCCTCACAGTAAAGATCAGAGAAAAATCCCCTCACGTTTCTGGCTAGAGGTGGGAAGAAACTAGCCATTTCAAAATATGACAGAGCATTCTGATCTACTTAACAAAGCCTGCCTTCAAGAGAATCTGTTTTACCAGGGTGTAATTTGTGGGGGATTTCTCAGAACCTAGTGGACTTAGGGGAAGAAAAATACCCAATTTACATTGTTCTGGCCTTCCATATAAGGTAAGTTCCATACCAACTCAGCCGCCTAGAGCTCCTTTGTACCACCGAAGGGGTTGAAAACAAAACAACAGTCACTAAAAGACTGACACTGAATCATAGGTCTATAGGAAAATTCCTCTATGGCCACACCTTACCAGTATATTACTGAAGGCCTATTTACCACAGTTCCTTTTACTTAGTACATCCTGCGTGTCTTTCCACACAAAAATCTACACATAGATTATAACAGTTTTGGTCATAACTAACCCAAACTGAGATGCAGTCAGGATGTGCTTCAGCAGGTAATGGATAAATTAACTGTGGTATATCCTTAAGAGAAAGGAGCTGTCAAGCCATGAAAAGCTCTGGAGGAAACTTAAATGTATACCGTAAGTGAAAGAAACCAACACATCATGATTCTACCTGTATGGCATTCTGGAAAGGGCAAAACTGGAGATAGAGGGGGTGTCTGGGTGGCTCAATAGGTTGAGTGTTGGACCCTTGGTTTCAGCTCAGGTGATGACCCCCGGGTTGTGGGATCAAGCCCTGTATTGGGCTCCACACTGAGTAGAGAGCCTGCTTGGGGTTTTCTCTCTCTCCCTCTCTCCTCTTCCCTGCTCTTGCACATGCTCTTTCTCAAATTAAAAAAAAAAAGTAAAAATAAAAGAAAAACAACAACTATGGAGATAGTAAAAAGGTCAACTGTTACCAGAAGTTAAGGTCAGGGAGGGATGAATAGTCTGAGCACAGAGAATTTTTAGGGCAGTGAAACTATTCAGTATGATATACTATAATGATGGAAACATATCGTAACAGTTTTCAAAACCCTTGGAATGTACAACATCAACAATGAACCGCAATGTAAACCACAGACTTTGGAAATCATAATGTGTCAATCTAGGTTCATTGATTGCAACAAATGAACCAGGCAGTTGCTAAACGCTGATAGTGGGGTTGTGTATGTGTGTGGAGACTGGGGTCCATGCATGCTCTGAACTTCCGGTTCCATTTTGCTGTGAATCTAAAACTGCTCTAAAAAATATGTTTTCAGTATGCCCTCCCAAAAAAGCAAGTGACTCCGACCAAGAAAAAAATATATATTTGCTTACCAAAATTAGACAAGAAAGGATGACAAATTTAAAAGCTGGATTTTTAAAGACTATTAGTGTAAAACTCTGAAAATAAATGATTCAGCCCTCACTTCTGATTAAGATAAAATAGCAGGGAGTAGATACAGCTTCTCATCTGAACGAGTGAAAACCAGGCAAAATATAGGAAACACTCAAGGGAGAAGAAACAAGGTAAGCCCGCCCACAGTCGCGCTGTTTACTGTCAGGCCATGAAGGAAGGAAGGAATCTTGGGGTCTCTAAGACAAGGATAAGTCAGCTAAAGTAGTCTCTTTTATATATAAACTCATACGCTTTTCTAATTTGTCACTTTCCAAATATTTTACTCTTAATTTTATCAGACATCCCCATCTTTCTTGATTTGTTATCAACATGCACTAAATTAGGAAGCCCAAACTTTGTTACAATCCCTAGGAGAGACTTCTAATAACTAACTAAAATACGAAATTACTTAAAAGCAAAGTTAATGGAAACGTAAAGCCATGAAATATAGCACGTACTTTTTAAAACAATGTTTCTTCACAGCTTTAATACTTGATGTAGCTTGAAATAAGCTATTTAAATATAGGATTTTTAAGTAAAAAAAAATGCGCAGAAAATGGGGCACCTGGGTGGCTCAGGTGGTTGAGGGTCTGACTCTTGATTTCAGCCCAGGTCATTATCGCACAGTCGTGGGATCAAGCCCGGCATCAGGCTCCTGAGTGTGTGCAGCCTGCTTAAGATTCTCTCTCCCTCTGTCTCTCTCTCTCTCTCTCCCCTCTCTCTCCCACTCTGTCCCTCTCCTGCTTGCACTTTCTCTTCTTTCTTTAAAAAAATGCACAGAAAATAAGTGAATAGTACCCTTCATGTGTGTGTTAAGTAACTCAAATTGCAACCCTGTAGGAAACAAGCAAGTCCCACACTTTAAATTTGAACTAAAAACCCAAGGCAGTCCCACCATCCTGTGGTAATAACTTTATTTTTGGCTTCTTTTTAAAATTGATTTTGGGCACCTGGATGGCTCAGTTGGTTGAATATCTGACTTAAGCTTAGGTCATGATCTTGCCATTCCTGAGTTCTAGGCCCATGTCGGGCTCTGTGCTGACAGCTTAGAGCCTGGAGCCTGTTTCAGATTCTCTGTCTCTCTCTGTCTGTTCCTCCTCACACTCTGTCTCTCAAAAATAAATAAAACTTAAAAATAACTAAAACAATTGATTTTAACAAGTAGGAAACTAAGTATTTTTATGTATGTAATTACTAAATGTAACTATAAAATTGGGTCAAATATGTGATGGAGATCAGTGCCCTTTTTGTGATGAGCACCAGGGACATATGGAAATGTTGAATCGCTGTACTGTACACCTGCAACTAATATTACACTGCATGTTAACAAACTGGGATTTGAATAAAAACTTTTAAAATTTCAAAGAAATAAAAATTAAGTAAAAAAATAAAATTTCCATTACAACTATACACTATATACTATTTGTACACATATATGACATATATATGTATGTATGTGATGTGCAGATATGTGTATGTATATTCACACACACACAAATATTTCTTACTTTCTAGGTCTGCTTGAATTCTCTTCTTTCCCCCAATCTTCTAATTCAAGGCACTGATTCTTTCCCCTGCAGTTTTAATTCTTTCATTTAAAGGCTCTAACACCATTTAATACTTTGTACTTGCAGTATGTGAATTTGTTGCCTCTTTGACCTTTTGCCAGCTTATTTTCAACTTCATGTTGTCTTCTTAACTCATTTTACTTCCTTTATAATTTCTTTGTCCATGAAGTGTACTTAGTCTCTCAGTGTACAGAAACATGACCTCCAAGAGCTCTCAGTGTCTTCTAAAGTTTTAAACTCACCTTTCCGTTTGATGTTGTTTTAAATTCACCTTTAATTCTTCTTCTTTTTACTAATAGTTTCAACTGAGCCCATGATGATTCAGCCAAAGGTTGCCTTGCCCTTGTTCTCTGTGAGCTAGATATGATTACATTGCTAAGTTCAGGGCAAAGGAACTTCTCGTTCTCTTTCTCAAAGACAGGATGCTTGCTTTGGATTCCACTTTCTCTAACCAGCTGACTGTAAAATGTCAATAATTGAATTGATCTTCCTGCTCTTAGAGAAGAAAGCCAGGTGCAGGGGTTAACAGAGCCATTTTCCTAGCCTGAATCTTCGGATCAGCTCAAGAAGTGCCTACGTACCTGTAACCACCCTGGGAAATGTCACATGAGAAAGAAAGAAATCTTTGTGTTGACATTTTGGGCTAGATTGTTCTTTGTTGTGAAGGTTGTGATGTGCATTGCAGGTTGGTTAGTAGCATCCTTGGCCACAGCAGCAAGATGCCTGTAGCTAGTTCCTCTTCTAATCCCAGTTGTGACTAACAAAAAATGTTTCCATTCATTGGCTAATATCCTCTACAAGGGAAAATTGTCCCTGGTTGAGAATCAGTAGTGTAGAGACTAATGTAGAAATTGCTACTTGTAGGTGAGATGCTGCCTTAAATAAAAAACAACTTATACAACATGGCATTCGCATAGAGGTCAGGTGGAAGGAAGTGAGTAAAGTGGCATGGAAGGCTGGGAGGTGCTGATCATTTTTCTCCTGTGGCATTTGGTAAAGCTGTGTAGTGGGCACAACACGTTCCTGTAGAGCTTAAAGCTACAGAGAAAGTGTTTAGGAAGAGGCAGAATATCAGTACATTTTGGCTATTACATGTTGTCTTAAGCAAAATACTGCAATCCCCAAAACTGAGCATGTCCAGGAAATATTGGACAATCTCTTAATTGCCTGACACCCAAATTGGCTAATACACCAGGACAGTAAGTTCTCTCAGAGTTGGAAAAGCTCACTGTCTCACTCCCGCAAACAACACGAGAAAGACTGTCACTTGTTTTAATCACAGGTCTCCCTCCCATTTGGACTTTTCAGCCAAAAATAATGAGGGCGCCACAGGCAAATATTAGGTGATAGGTGTTGCCTTCCCACTGCCTACTTCTTTTGGAGGGCCACAAGTTAACTAGTCTTAAAATGAAGAAAAAGGAAGTGAGCCCACCAAAGTAGCCAATTAATTAAAAGCAAGAATCAGGAGAATATGAAACATAACTGGAAGATATTTTTGGGTGAGCTTCTTTCACACAGAGATCTTGATTCTTAAGAAAGTTGAAAAGTCACTAGTCTGGCCTTCAAAGGATTTCAGCTGTGTGATATATGAAGAAATCTTTGATTTCTTAAAACCGCAGCAGCAGAGAGGAAGCTAGGAGAGCCATGCGGTAGCCTGACGTGGCCCAACCCTCCAACATCGGCTTCAGAAGGGGAGATGGGGGATTAGGAAACAAGGAAAATTTCCTAGGGGATCAAACTTGGGGCCATAAAAGGGACAATGGAAAAGAAAGTCCCTCCCAGAGAAGAAAACCAGTCTAACCACAGAAGCTGTTTCACTGCCAGGTGAGGGAGCTTTTGAAATTCTGAGCCAGTACGCCTTGTTTCACAATCGTAATGAACCAGTGACTTTTTTTAGGTGAGGGTTTTTAATTCCAGCTTTCCCGTTGCTTTTCTGCCATTGGGTTTTGCGTGTGTATGAGTGTTGGAGGTAGGAGAGAAAAAAAATGACTGCACTAGACTGTTCTGTTCACTAGACTGTTGGGCTCCCCATGGGATAGCGAAAAGATTGTGCATCACCCAGAGATACTCAGTTTTGAGTGGGATGCAGTAACTGGACATTTCATTATATCTCTTGGAAAAAGGATATTTTCTTTATGTAGGAAGAAGGAAATATGGACACTCACACATGGATACTGGGGTGGCCAGAATGAAAGTCTATCAGGAGCCATTACTGTTCCCTTGATATTTATTGCCCCTCCACTTCCTTTTAGTAATAGAATCTGTTGATTTTTATTTATTTTTTAACTTATTTTTTTAAATTCAGAACTAAGTTAGCCTATAGTGCAACCATGACTTCAGGAGCAGATTCCTTAATGCCCTTTACCCATTTGGCCCATCACCCCTCCAACAACCCCTCTAATAACCCTCTGTCCTCCATATATGAGTCTCTTATGTGGATTCTGTTGACTTTTAGTTGAGTACAGGTATCTAGCTACAGAGAATACATTCCAGGCCTCTCTTGCAAAATAGGCTTCGTCATATAAATATTAGCCGACAAAACACAAAATGGTCAATAAAAAAAAATCCTGAACTTTTTGAGACGTGTGTAAGAGAAACACATTGCCTTTTTCACTAACTTCTCCTTTGGATTCAAGTGGTAAAAATGCAGACTGACATCACACACACAAAAATGTAACTTACTTATTTAGAATAACAGATTTGTTTCACTAGGTTGGTTTTCTAGGTGAGCTCATGGAGGAAAGTCCGCCTCTTTGCCCTGGACTTTTATGCAAGAAAATGATATGCTATAACCTTGTTTCAACTCCTGTAATTTTGGTTTTTTTGTTTTACTTCTTTTTAGGTCTATATCTTAAGTCCTATATTTTTCTCTGGGATTATCATGGCACTATGAATATTGTCCTCCGAAATATGCTGAGTTTGGGGCATATTAACATTATATTTTAAGTTTAATTATTTAATTAATTTTAGTGTAATTTATTTAATTTCTAGAATTGACCTGGTGCTATGGACCATGGGGCATTGCAACTGGGATAAGTTACCCTGAATTTTTACTCTAAAACTGTTAACAGCATTGCCCTGGAACAGCTCTTTGTCTACGGAGTGAGGTAAAATATTTTCCAGCAAGTATTTTAATTTCTTCTACATTTCCAAATATTTTCTTATTCTATTTTCTAAAAGGGAAGAATTTTTATATCCTTGTTTTTTTCATGACCATAAATATACATTTTTATGTTAAAAATCTAGTTTTAAGATTTAGCTGTTATATGTTATGTATTTATTAAAATAATATCTGCTTTAAAAAATAAGCAATTTTTTATTTTAAACATGGATTGAATTTGTAGTTCCCATACATGAGAGTACACAGACATATATGTGTACTATAGTGCATCCACACATACAGACATAATTCCTTTCTTGGGTTTCATTTCTTTCCTTTTTTTTTAACTTCTTGAGTTTAATAAATATCTTTTATTTTCTTCCTATGTAGTAAGAAATTTCCTTTTAGCTGAGCTTTGTTACTGATTATCATTTTTCTTGATTTATTTAGATACTTTTATTATTTAAAAGTTTTTTAACTTCTACCCCATCCTTCCCCAACAGTTTGGGTTTTCTTTTGTTTTCCATGTTTCAAGTAGTGAAACAGTAACAATGCTGAAGTAAAATTAAAAAGAGAGAGATTAAGCTTATTCAACTCACTTTAATATGCAATGTAAGAATATGCCCTTCCTATAAACCACAGCAGTAAAGTTCAAATGAGATCTTGAAGAGAGCAGGCAAGTGCATGACCAAACTGAGGTGCATTGCTGTACTGATGTAAAGAGTTCCTGATAGCTAATCTCTTAGTCATTGTATAGGGCTTGATGTGCGGGTAACTAACAAAAGTCAAGTTGAAATGTAAAGGACTAAGTTGATTTAAAGCCTATGGACAGGAAATAGTAGAAAGAGATATTGTCAATTACAGGTTGCTGAGGGCTTCCACACCAGGAAGGACTTTACCTTCCAGAAGTTCCAGACTAGCACCTCCTCCCGTGCTCACGTGGCTCACTTTATCTTCGGTGTTCCACTTGGCACAGCAAGTAGCAGTATCTCCACCTCCTATAATGGTGATACAGCCCCTGGAAGTGGCCTTCACAATTTCATCCATAAGGGCTTTTGTTCCATTAGCAAAGGCATCCCATTCAAATACCCCTACAGGTCCATTCCACACAATTAGCTTGGCGCGGGCCACAACCTGAGCATATTTCTTGTTGGTCTCAGGACCACAGTCCAAACCCATCCAGCCAGCAGGTATGCCTGATTCTACAGTGGCTTGGCCAACCTTAGCCATCTCCTCAAACTTGTCAGCAGTGACAAAGTCAATAGGAAAAGTAATGTTCACACCATTCTTATTGGCTTTAGCCATGATATCTTTGACAATCTTGGCCCCCTCTTCATCAAAGAGGGATGCACCAATGTCCATGTTGTTGAGTACCTTAAGGAAGGTATAAGCCATTCCACCACCAATAATCATCTCATTGACCTTGTCCAGCATATTTTTGATGAGTTGGATTTTGTCTGCCACTTTGGCTCCACCAAGTATAGCTAGAAAGGGTCTCTCTGGGTTTTCCAAGGCTCTGGCAAAGTATTCTAGCTCCTTTTTCATCAAGAATCCAGAGGCTTTCTGGGGAAGATTCACTCCTACCATCGAACTGTGAGCCCTGTGAGCAGTGCCAAAAGCATCATTGACATACATATCCCCTAATTTGGAGAGTGATGCTCGAAAGGCTTCTATTTTACCTGGCTCAGCTTTAAGCTTATTTCCAGAAGGGTCCTGGCCTTTTCCTTCTTCCTCCACATGAAAGCGTAGGTTCTCCAGTAGGATGACTGAACCAGTAACGGGGTTGGCACAGGCTTTTTCCACTTCCGAGCCCACACAGTCCTTTAAAAACAGAACATCTTTACCCAGCAAGGATTTGAGCTCAGCAGCAACAGGCTCTAAGGAGTATTTATCAGGCATGGGGACACCATCAGGTCGCCCTAGATGACTCATGAGAACTACTGACCTGGCTCCATTATCTAGGCAGTACTTGATGCTTGGGATGGAAGCTTTGATTCTCTGGTTGTTTGTAATCTGGTTCTTCTTCATGGGAACATTGAAGTCTACTCTCATGATGACTCGCTTTCCTTTAACATCCAGTTTGTCCAAAGTTAACTTCTTAGAGAGAGACATCTTGATAAAGACGGAAGCTGACACCTAGATCCCAATGCTGAAGAACCACTTTACTGCTGTTAGGAGGCTGGATGGGCGGTGCTTTCCAACGCCTTTCCCCTTGGCCCGCCCCTTACTTTTCATCACTAAGTCCCCCACAGGGCAGGTTAGATTGAACAGTGAAAAGGAAAACTGGCTCTGTGATTGGTTAATGGTCCTGTCAATCTGGACTTGGAATGTGTTGCCATGAAGTTTCAAACTGCCGGTGCTGAACCGGGAACCAAGGAGTGAGTTGGTACCAGGCTTGGAGTGAGAGCTGGGGAGGTGAAGAAACCCTGGAATAAGAATGGTTCTGCTAGGGCTTTTGCAGGTTCTTCTTCCATATCTCTTTTGACTCTTTTATTTTTAAAAACAAAACAAAACAAAACAAAACAAAAGAACAACAACCACAAAGGGGCGCCTGGGTGTTTTATTGGGTTAAACCTCCCAGTTCAGCTCAGGTCATGATCTCACGTTCATGGGTTCAAGCCCTAGTCGGGCTCTGTGCTGACATCTTGGAGCCTGGAGCCTGCTTCTGATTCTGTGTCTTCTTCTCTCTCTGCCCCACCCCCTCTCATGCTCTGTCTCTCTCTGTATCAAAAATAAATAAAACATTAAAAAAAAGAACAACAAAAACCTTGGGCCACGTCAAATGTTAACTATACTGAGATATAAAAACTGCAGTACCAAATAAAGAGGTGGATTGAAATGATGGGTCTATAAATTCTTATTTATTCAAGGCAATGTAGTGTGCTTCTGTTTTCCCTTACCTTGATAAATATTTCCATTACCAGCATAGCTTGATGTTAGCCGTTGGCTTTAGGTATCTTCTAAGGTAAGTGGGAGTGATTTGTTTTTATTACCTTGCTTATTCTGTCCTCAAACTACTGTGGGAGAATGCTTGGGGGCTTCTTTAGAAGAATTTCCTGAGACGAAGAGGGTAACAGGAAAACACTGCAGTGGCTTTTCTTTCAGACGACAAATTTATGGTAAAGCCCCCTTTTTTTCTCTTTTTCTTTGATTCACTACCTGTATAACTCAGAAACTGGATAGAAAAAAGGAATGCTTTTCATGAGGATGAAAATGTCTATTTGAATTGAAAATGAGTAAGAGATTTCATTTTAGGGGAAGGAATATATGGCCGATAAGCTTAATAATAAAAATTGGCTTTATAATTGGTTGATATGGCAGTTTCCATAAGTTGAATGAACTAAATACGTAACATATATTATTGACAAAAATATATTTAAGGCATAATCCAGTAGGATAACTATAATAAAAAAAAGGCAGACAATAACAAGTGTTGACAGGGATGTGGAGATACTGGAATCCTCACATATTGCTGCTAAGAATGCAAAATGCTGAAGCCACTTTAGGAAAAAGGTGTGACACTTTCTCAAAATATTAAACATGGAGTTACCCTAAGACCCAGATACCCCACTCCTAGATATATGCTGCAATGATAAAATTATACTCTTACAATGGCTAAAACCCCAAACCATGACAATAATAAATGCTATCAAAGATGCATAGTAATAGAAACTCACTTATTGTCAATAAAAATGAGCTGTGCTGCAGCACCGTTTTGGAAAATAATTTGGCAGTTTTTCATAAATATAAGCACAAACTTACACTATAAGCCATTAATTCTACTCCTAGGTATTTGTTTAAGTATGCAGAAAACCTATACTCTGAAACTTGTGTATGTAAATGTTTAGATCAACTTTATTCATAATTGCCAAAAACCAAATGCTTTTCAATTGGTGACATCTATACAACTCTAGATATATCCATGCAATGAAATATTCTCAAAAGGAATATGCTATTTACTTACACAAAATCATGAATACAGCTTGACTGTATTTTACTAACTAAAGAAGCCAGACATGAAAGTATGTAGACTTCGTAAAATTCTATTCACATGACATTTGAAAAAAGATGAAACAAAGGGATAGAAAACATATCAGTAGTTGTCAGGCTTTAAAGAAAGATAGAGGAGGTCAACTATTATTAGTCAAGATTTTTATTATGATAAAACTTTTCTATATAGCACTACAGGGTTGAGTACAAGTCAAAATCCATAGATTTGTACATTACAGACTGAACTTTAATGAATGCAAATAAAATAAAATGAACCAGGATATTGGGAAATCTCAGGTTGGAATGCAGACTAACAAATAAGCCAAACTGTATTACAATATATGACAAATACCATTAAAAGTGTTGGGGGTAAAAAAAGATCATTTAAGTAACTTCGAAAGAAAGTTTCTAACTGATAAAGCTGAAGATAAAAAGGACCATACACAAACGTAATCTTCTCATTGATAAATTTGCTTATCTGTTTTACTCTTGGAAGCTCTTTGATTTTTACTTCTGTTGCATGTTTCTTCTACTTTTAGACATAAAAAATTTCAGTAGGTTAGAACTCTTTGATTCAGTTGGGCCTACATGGATAATCCAAGACAAATTCCTTATATTAAATTCTGTAATGAGCAGAGACAGGCCGTCTGGTTGGAGATGTGTGTGTGTAACACACCGACTTACTGTGACCTAGGAAAGGCCGCCAAGGAGTCTTCAACAAAGGATACGGATTTGGCATGGTCAAAATAGATCTGAAAACCAAGTCTTGTAGTCGAGTGGAATTTTCTACTTCTGGTCATGCTTACACTGATACAGGAAAAGCGTCAGGCAACCTAGAGACCAAATATAAGGTCTGTAACTATGGACTTACCCTCACCCAGAAATGGAACACAGATAATACTCTTGGAACAGAAATCTCTTTGGAGAATAAGTTGGCTGAAGGGCTGAAACTGACTCTTACACTATAAGCCATTTGTACCGAACACAGGAAGAAGAGTGGGAAATTGAAGGCCTCCTATAAGCGGGAATGTTTCAGTCTTGGCAGTAACGTTGATATAGATTTTTCTGGACCAACCATCTATGGCTGGGCTGTGTTAGCCTTTGAAGGTTGGCTTGCTGGCTATCAGATGAGTTTTGACACAGCCAAATCCAAACTGTCACAGAATAATTTCGCCCTGGGTTACAAGG
>NC_043706.1:45895700-45926029 GCF_006229205.1 Suricata suricatta
GGGAATGTTTCAGTCTTGGCAGTAACGTTGATATAGATTTTTCTGGACCAACCATCTATGGCTGGGCTGTGTTAGCCTTTGAAGGTTGGCTTGCTGGCTATCAGATGAGTTTTGACACAGCCAAATCCAAACTGTCACAGAATAATTTCGCCCTGGGTTACAAGGCTGCAGATTTCCAGCTGCACACCCATGTGAATGAAGGCACTGAATTTGGAGGGTCTGTCTACCAGAAGGTTAATGAGAAGATTGAAACGTCAATAAACCTTGCTTGGACAGCTGGCAGTAACAATACCCATTTTGGCATCGCTGCTAAATACAAGCTGGACTCTAGAACTTCTCTCTCTGCTAAAGTAAATAATGCCAGCCTGATTGGACTGGGTTATACTCAGACTCTTCGACCAGGAGTCAAACTGACCCTATCAGCTTTAATCGATGGGAAGAACTTCAATGCAGGAGGTCACAAGGTTGGGTTGGGATTTGAACTAGAAGCTTAATGTGGTTTTGAGTAAAGCATCTGATTTGTCCCTGGAGGTGAAGAGAACCCACTATGTTTTGGCCTTAAAATTCTTCTGTGAAATTTCAAAAGTGTGAACTTTTTATTCTTTCAAAGAATTGTAATCCTCCCCACACTGAATTCTAGAGATCGCAAGTCCATCCTAAGGGAGGTACTTGAAGGCATGCCTGGAAGTTGTCATGTTTGTGCCACATTTCAGTTGAGTTCCACAGTGTTATTTTAAATGTGAACCTCAGCGACGATGTAGTGTCCTGTTCCAGAGGAAACAACCCCATCCTCCAGTTTGTACATCACGTCCTGCATGTCCCACACCACTTTTTCATGACCTTTTAATATATTGGTCTCTGTGCTGTAGTGAAATCTTTGGTTTTGCATCAGAGTAAAATAAAATAAACCCATCATATTTGGAACATAAAAAAAAATTCTGTAACTAAATTATAGCTACAGTTACAGTAACTTTGGTTTATAACTCTACAGTTTGTTTTATACGTCATTTAAGATACATTTAAAAAATTAATTGCTTGTGTTTTGGGGCACACAATGTGTTAAGATGTAATTTTGTAACAACAACTGAAAGTAGTAAGGAAAGAGCTATAAAAAGGTAGTGTTTTTTTACGTTATTGAAGTTAAGCTGGTATAAATTTAAATTAGACTGTTATAACTTCAGTTGCTAACTACCAAGACAAAAGTAAATGAAAACTGAATTTCACTAGAAAAGTTAAAGACCAAAAAAACAAAATCGGTAATGCAGGAAATAAGGGGCAAACAAGTTATAAGGCATATAGAAAACAAATGATAGAAGTGGTCTCTCCTTATCAGTGCTTAATTAATGGTAAATAGGTTAAATTTTCTAATTAAAAGACAGAGAGTGGCAGAATAAATTAAAAAATGTGATCCAGGGGTGCCTGGAAGGCTCAGTCAATTAAGCAACCAGCTTCAGCTCAGGTCATGATCTTGTAGTTCATGAACTCGAGCCCCATGTCAATCCTAGTTCTGACAACTTGGAACCTGGAGCCTATTTGGGTTTCTGTGTCTTCCTCTCTCTCTGTCTCTCTCTGCTTGCACTCTGTCTCTCGTTCAAAAATAAACATTTAAAAAATTTAAAAATGATTCAACTGTATACAGTCTACAAAAGACTCAGCTTAGATTCAAAGGTAAAATAGATCAAAAATGAAAGTATGGAAAAAAGCTATTCCATGCAAATAGTAACCAAAAAAGAGCAGGAGTATTTATACTAAAATTAGGGGGAAAATGTACTTTAAATGCAAAAGGATTATAAGCAAAAAAGAAAGACAATATATATTAATAAAAAGGGCTTAATACAAGGGCACCTGGGTGGTTCAGTCAGTTAAGCCCCAGCTCTTAGTTTTGGCCCAGATCATGATCTTAGGGTTTATGAGTTCGAGTCTTGCATGCATCAGGCTCCAAGTTTGCAGCACACAGAGACTGCTTGGGATTCTCACTCTCTCTCTTTGCCACACCCCAACCCCACATTCACATGCATGTGCATACGTGTGCCTTCTCTCCCTCAAAATAAATGAATAAACTTTAAAAAAGGTCTTAATACAGCAAGAAGATCCAAAAATTATAAACATTTACACATTTAATAGACTATCAAAACATATAAAACTGACAGCTTTAAAAGGAGACATAGACAGTTCAACAATAACCAGAGCTTTCAATAACCCATTCTCAATAATGGATAGAACAGCCAGATAGAAGATAAGTAAGGAAAGAGAAGACAACCCAATAAACCAAGTATATCCAAAAGACATACACACAGAACATTCTACTCAACAAGAATATACACATTCTTCTCAAGTGCAACACGACCTTTTCCAGGAAAGACTACATATTAGGCCACAAGTTAAGTCTCAATAGATCTGGAAAAGATAAGTACACAAAGTTCTTCTCCGGCCATAACTAGATGAAATTAGAAATCAATAACAAAAGGAAAACAGGAAAACTCATAAATTTGTGGAAATAAACAACACACTTTTAAACAATCAATGAATTAAAGAAAGAATCAAAGAGAAATTAGAAAATGCTTAGAGAAGAATGAAAATAAAATAATATAATTAAATTTATGGAATGCAAAAAATGCAATACTACTGAGGAAATTTCTTGCTCTAATGCTTAAGTCAAATAATAAGATTTCATATTAACCCCTTAAGTTTATAACTTAAAGGACTAGAAAAAGAAAAACTAAACTCATAGGTTGCAGAAGAAAGGAAATAATACAGATGGGGGAGTGCAGTAAAGGAAGTGGAGAATAGAAAAACAACAGAGAAAACCGATAAAAAAAAACCTTGGGGAGCACCTGGGTGGCTCAGTTAGTTAAGTATCTGACTCTTGATTTCAGCTCAGGTCATGATTTCACAGTTCATGGGATCTAGCCCCATGTCAGGTACAGTGCTGATAGTGTGGAGCCTGCTTGGAATTCTCTCTCTCCCTCTCTCTCAGCCCCTCCAACCCCCCTCAATAAATGAATAAACTTTAAAAAAAATAAATGGACTAAGGAGAAAAATACTCAAATTACTAAAATCAGAAGTGAACTTGGGAAATTGCTATTGATTTTACAGAAAGAACAATGATCTTCTTGTACTTGAGTTTGTATTCATGGAGACAAATTTAATAGTTGTTTGTACAAGAGAAAAGTCTAGTCAGCATGTGTCGGAGACTCACAGGGGAGGCCTCTCTGCCACTTTTGCTCCATTCTCACAAAGTGCTTCTTTGTCCCAGCCCTAAATTTACTTTCTAAACTTCCCTCCACAATGAAGCATGATCTTCTCTGTCAAAACCATTTCACCTGTGCAGGATTTATTTTTGGAAATTTTTTATAATTATGCAACCTGAATGTTTTGGTATACATTCATTTGGAAAATTACATGAAGGTGTCAACTCTTGCATGAGTCATCTGTATAACAGAGATCATTCCTACTGCAAAAGGCTGTCTGCATCAATAAAATACCTGATAAAAGTCACTCATTAAGGTGATAAGTAGGTTCTGATGTTTCAAAGTAGTAATAGATGTTAGTTGTAATTCTTATGTACTGAAGGTCAAAAAATGAAGTATGCTGTTAGAATAGGCCTCTTTCTATAAGGACAACTTGCAGTGTACCCTACATTGAGCTACACAACAAGACCTTTTGTCTCTCCCCTTTTCCTTCATGCAATGCGATCAAGCCCTGAGGATATTTTATCCCCAAATTAAAAATCTGGATGGCATATATCATCCCACTTATAGGTCAATCTGAAGTGTCTTCTTAACAAAATCCAATTTTCATTTATGTTTACAAACCTTTATGTCTTCCTGCTGTTCTTGGGCAGATTTTTTTGGTTTTCCTTATGCAAATATCTTCTATCTTTCCAGAAGACCTTAACTTGCTGCTAGCCTGACTGCCTTTCCCCATAGTGATGATTAAACTCTATGGTGACGAGATCTCACTACAGATTCTTAACTTTTGGAGATATTAAAAAACTCTGTGAAAACTGATGCATGTTTTTGTAGAAATCATTAATGTCTGTAGTAGGAAGACTTTGAAAAATTTGAAGCAGTTTAGCTTAACTTTACCTTTCTGTTGATCTTAAATTTTACATTCCAGATTTGGAATTCCTGTGGTGACAGGCAAGGATGGCATGCATGGTCCATCATGGAGTCATGGAAGTGTCCTTTGTGGAAGACTGGAACTTGGTGCAGACCCGGGAGAAGGTGCCTATGGAGAAGTGAAGAATTGAAGAAGCAGTTGCAGTCAGGATTGTAGACATGAAGCATGCCATAGACTGCCCAGAAGATGTTAAGAAAAAGATCTGTATCAGTAACATGTTAAATTATGAAAATGTAGTGAAATTCTGTGGTCACAGGGGAGAAGGCAATATCCAGTATCTATTTCTGGAGGATAATAGTGGTGGAGAACCATTTGACAGAATAGAGCCAGACATAGGCATGCCTGAAGAAGATGCTCAGAGGTTCTTCCATGAAATCATGGCAGGGTGGTTTATATGCATGGTATTGGGATAACTCACAGGGATATTAAGCCAGAAAGGGATAGCCTCAAAATCTCTGACTTTGACTTGGCAACAGTGTTTTGGCATAATAATCCTGAGTGTTTATTGAACAAGATGTGTTTACCTTACGTTGCTCCAGAACTTCTAAAGAGAAAAGGATTTCATGCAGAACCCATTGATGTTTGGTCCTATGGAATAGTACTCATGGCAACGTTGCCATGGGATCAGCCCAGTGACAGTTGTCAAGAATATTCTGATTGGAGGGCGCCTGGGTGGCTCAGCTGGTTGAGCGTCCAGCTTCAGTTCAGGTCATGATCTCATGGTTCATGGGTTTCAGCCCCACGTCAGGCTCTGTGCTGACAGCTAGCTCAGAGCCTGGAGCCTGTCACTGGATTCTGTGTCTCCCTCTCTCTCTGACCCTCACCTGCTCATGCTGTTTCTCTCTCTCTCTCTCTGTCTCTTTGTCCCTCTCTCTCAAAAATAAATAAAACACTAAAAATTTTCAAATAAAAAAGAATATTCTGGTTGCAAACAAAGAAAAATACATACCTCAACTCTTGGAAAAAAAAAATTGATTCTGCTTATCCAGCTTGACTGCATAAAATCCTAGTAGAGAATCCATCCATAAGGACTGCTACTCTAGACATCCAAAAATATAGATGGTATAACAAACCACTCAAGAAAGGGGTAAAAAGGCCCTGAGTCACTTCAGGTGGTGTATATAAGCCTCTTAGTGGATTTTCTAAGAACATTCAATCCAGTTTGGACTTCTCTGTGGTGAACAGTGCTTCTAGTGAAGAAAATGTGAAGTATTCTAGTTCCCAGCAAGAATCATGGACAGGCCTTTGCTTATGGGACACCAGCTCTTGATAATATTGATAAACTGGTACAAGAGACCAGTTTTCCCCCTCTGCACACACATGTCCTGATCATAGTCTTCTAAATAGTCAGTTACTTGGCACCCTGGGGTCCCCTCAGAACCCTTCGCAGCACTTGTTTAAAAGAATAACAATTTTTTACCAAAATGGATGCAGACAAACCTTATCAATGCCTGAAAGAAACTTGTGAGAAATTAAACTATCAGCAGAAAAAGAGTTGTATGAATCAGGTTACTGTATCAACAACTAATAGGAAAAACAATAAACTGATCTTCAAAGTGAATTTGGTCGAGTGTTTGAGAAGTTCTTGGCTGACTTTCAGCTTTCTAAGGGTGATGGATTGGAATTCCAGAGACACTTTGGGAAGATTAAAGGGAAGCTGAATGATGTTGTGAGCAGCTAGAAGTTCTGGTTTCCCACCACATTAGATTTCTGGTGAATACAGGGCTGCTGTATTGGTATTATTCTTCCTAGAGAAGATCATCTTGTTCTGCAAACTGAAAACAACAGTCTGTGGAGAGTTGTCTTTCCTCTAGCCAAACATTTTTCAATTCTTTTTATATGTTCTTCATGTAAACAATACCTATATCTTCATTGTAAATAAAGCTTTCAGGAAGGGGGGATAAAATTCATTAGATATTTCATCATTTTGTCTTTAGTGTCTGAAGACCCATGTGATGGAAATCAAACCTTGAGGAATACCAATGTAATTAAAAATGATATTCTTGTCACATTGTTAACAAAACATTTGTTTCATACAAAAATACATGTTTCCTCCACGATGATTTAATTATATGGGTAGATTAGTAATAAGAGCATTTTTTTATGACTTTTGGACAGTAGATTTATCAGTCTATAAAGTGAAGCCAACTTCAAAAAATATATCTTTATGATTTGTACTTATGTTTTTGCAAGAGCCTGACCTAGTATATAAATAAACATGTTTCTGAATTATAACTATGAATTAAAATTACAGGTAAGTTTCTTTTTTCTAGCATAGTTAATAATATATAAAATACTGGTTGGTCCTTCAAGTAGAAATTGAGCATTAACTCTAGTCCTTAACTATGATTAACTACCTTTACTCTAAAATTACTATTACACATTTCAAATATTCTATATTACTCTCTACTTTCACAGACATATTTTAATTCTTTATTACAGAAATAAATTCTATTTAGAAAATGAATAGCTAACTCTGTGGACTTATTGGTGACCAAGCTTCTAGGTGGTAGGGAATAAAAGAGGAGAGAGACGTAAGAAGCTATGATAGAAATGGATCTGATTCCTAGTTCTTTTACTATTAGATTTACTAAGACTTTGTTCTTATAAAATTTATATTAATTTTGAATGTGTTAGGTTGAGGTCTGTATTCCTTTATTTTTTGTAATTTGTAAAACAAATTATCTTTCATGGTTAGAGTTTATCGCTTAGTGTAATCTGGTACATTATATTACTGCAGTATGGCCGTGGGAAAAAATAAATTTGAACCAAAACATGGCTTCTAAAAATTAAGTCAATAAACTGTCAAATATGAAATAAATTTTGTTCTTGAGAATTATCATTGGTAACTCTCAAAAGCAAAGTAATTGCTGGCTTTGACCTCTCCCTTGAACTCCAGGATTTTACAGCCACAGCCGAACTGATATTAACAGTTGACTAAAATTTTAGCCCCTGTGCCCCAACCTGTTCCTCCCTACTTTCTGCCATCCCAGTAAACATTACATTCAACTCTCCAGTTCTTTAAGCCAAAATCCCAAGAATCGCTTTTGACTTTCCCACCTCAAGGTCTTTTTTTCTCATTGTTGTTTTGTCGTTGCTGTTGTTGTTGTTCCCTCCTCTTTACTCCCAAAATGTGTGCGGCTTGTGCTTCACTTGGAGTCTTTACTTAAGTGTCACGTGCTATGCAAAGTCTTTTCTTGACTTATCTAAAGTGTTGTCCCACTTCTATCGCTGTTGCCTTTATTTTTCATCAGAACACTTACTATCTGACATTATATTTTATTTACCTACTAAATGTGTGTTTCCCTCCCTGCAATATGTAACAGATGAGCTCCTTGAGGTCAGGGATCCTGCCTGTCTGTTCAGTTCTATGTCCTCAGCACCTACGATGCAGCCTGATGTAGTATGGCATGCAGTGAATAGTTGTTTAATGAAGAAATAGACCTCAGTTGATCGCATCCACCCACGGAATATACTAGGTTTAGGCTCCTTCATCTTCTCCTTGGATTTCTTACTAAAAACTAGTGTCTTCCCACTTCTACTCTTGCTGTTTCTCAATGCTCCCTCTCTCGAAGTCTTTTCTTGACATAGGCTCTAATTTTTTTTTTAAGATAAATTTTATGGTGACATTTCCTTGCTTAAAAAACTCCAGTGACTTCCCCTTGTATCCAAAATGGAATCTAAATTCTTTGCTTGCACTGACCTGGCCCTGCAAGATCACCTTCTGTCCTCTTTGCTCACCGTACTACAGGTAGAGTAGTCTTCTACTTCTATTCATTGAATGTATGAAGGCTCATTCCCCTTTCAGGACTTTGTTATTTATAGTTGTCACTGTCTGGAACTCTTTCATTAGTTTGCATGGCTTTTTTAGCATTCAAAACTCAGCAAAATGTTTCTACTATCCCCAATCACTGTCCCATTGTTTCATTTTCTTCATGGAACTAAATACTATCTGAAATTATTGTCGGTCTCCCCTACTAAAATGTAAGCTTAGACTTTGCCATTTCTTTTCACTTCTGTGTATCTTTTTTTTTTTTTTTAATTTCCTGCTTCTCCCCCTCCCTGCCCCTTCATATATCTTGTATGTGGAAGAGTACCTAGAATGTAGTAGGTATTAAATAAAGATTTGTTGAATAAATGAATGAATTAAATATCAGTTGAAGAAAATGTTACAAAATACCATAAGGGGAAGGTGAATAGATGGATGATCAACAAACTTTTTTAGTTGTTGGAATTTGTATAGAATGGTGGGGAAAGTTCCAATCAGATTTGGACAGATTGGATCTCACGTTTATAATTTTGTGCACATTGACAACTGTCTCTGTGAAGAGATTGATAATAACTACATTTTAGAGTTGTTTTTAATCTACACTGAGCTAATGTGTGTGAAGAGTATAGTATACTGTGTTGCACAAAATGAATTCATTAAGCATTAGCTACCATAATTTTTCTGCAGGGTTCCTTATGCTATTGGGAGAAGATATTTACTCCCATTATTCAAAAGTAGTATTTGTTGGTGCACCTGAGTGGCTCAGTTGGTTGAAAATCTGACTTCGGCTCAGGTCATGATCTCACGGCTTGTGGATTTGAGTGCCTGTGTAGGGCTCTGTTCTGTCAGCTCAGAGCCTGGAGCCTGCTTCAGATTCTGTGTCCTTCTCTTGCTCTGCCCCTCCTCCACTCATGCTCTGTCTGTCTGTCTCTCTCTCTCAAGAATAAATGAAAAACATTTTTAAAAAATTTGTTAAAGTAATATTTGCTCATCAGTGAAAGTTTGTAAAATGAAAAAATGGGGGAAAATGAATTATTACTCAAAGATAACAGCTAAAAGATTTTTGGCAAGATCAACACATGCTGCGTGTGTGTGTGTGTGTGTGTGTGTGTGTGTGTGTGGTGGGTGTGATTGTTTAGATAAATATAAGTATATAATATATGTACATTTTAACAAGGAGATGTAAAGTTAACAACTGTTTAACCAAACTCAGTTGAAGAAAGATGATTTCTGGACTCTCTCAAGCCTTCCCTTTTACCCCTTTACCCCTTCCCAATCACAATCTATCCCCGATCCCTGGAAATAATCATAAAATTTACTTTCATAATAATTCTCTTCTTGGTTTTCTTTAGTTTGCTCAGCTATTTATGCATATTTAAATGACATAATTTAGTTTTGCCTCTTTTTGAACTTCATATAAATTAAGTTATGCTGTGTATATTTTTTACGTGTTACTTTTTCTTTATATTCATGCTATTGCATGTATTGAATACATTGATTTTAATTACAGTATAGGATGCCATTTATGAACATATCACAAATTATGTATTCATTCTACTGCTAATGGATGTTTGGATTATTTACAGTTTGATGCTATTACTAATACTCCTGCTGAGAACATTACGTATGGGGGCACCTGGGTGGCTTAGTTGGTTGAAATTCTCAGGTCAGGATCTCACGGTTCGTGGGTTCGAGCCCTGTGTCAGGCTCTGTGCTGACAGCAGCTCAGAGCCTGAAGCCTGTCTTCGGATTCTGTATCTCCCTCTCTCTCTCTGGCCCTCCCCTGCTCATGCTGTCTCAGTCTGTCTCTTAAAAATAAATTAAAAAAAACATAAAAAATAAAAAAAGAATATTATGTATATGTGTATGAATTTCTCTAGGTCCTCTAGACTAAGGTATATACCTATGAGTGAAATGGCTGGGTATAGGATATGCATATCTTCAACTTTAGAATAATGGGAAACTGTTTCCTAAAATGATTGTATCAATTTATGCTGCCATATGAAAAGAGAATGCAATTGCTGGAAAAAACAGTTTGGAATGATCTATTAAAGGATAAGAATTTTCATAGCAGCAGAATATGTGTTTCTAGTATTTCAGACTTTCACCTACATTTGATGTTATCAGTCTAACATTTTTGCCAAGTTACTGATGTGTAATATCTATTTGGTGTTAATTTGCTTATTCCTAAGTTTAAATGAGATTGAGTATTTTATATATACGTAGGGGCACCTGGGTGGTTCAGTTGATTAAACATTCAATTCTTGATTTTGGCTCGGGTCATGATTCTGTGGTTTTTGAGATCAAGCTGACAGTGTGGAGCCTGCATGGGATTCTTTCTCTCCCTCTCACTCTGCCCCTCCTTCTCCCTCTCCCCATCTCTCAAAATAAATAAATAAACATTAAAAAGTCTATCTATCGATCTATCTATATCTATCTATATTCATCTATATATCTATATCTTTCTATATCTATCTTACTATCTATCTATCTATCTATCTATCTATCTATCTATCTATCCCACTATATTATGCACAGTTTTTGGTGCTGATCTGACCAATAAGCTAGTCATGCAAGTTATTTTATTCATTAATTTTTATGAATTAAAAATAAAGCAGTCTTCGCTTTAAAGAATAGTTTTAAATCATTTATGAAGTTGTAAACGTTGTTTTGATACTACCAACAAACTACTATTTTTGCACTCTAAAAAATGTCCAAGAGCACTTAGGATCACTCTAAAAGGTTCACTAGGGGCACGGCAATGCAATGTAACTTTTTACACAGTTCACAATTTGTTTAAAATAATTCACATAGTAACTTCATGCACAGCTTAGCCAATACATAGATTTTAAAGTATATTCTTACTGTTTTGTATATTATCCTATTGTCCCTGCCTCTATTCATCTATCTTTTAACATAATACTGTTGCATAAATATTAGGTAAAGCTTACTATTCCACATTTTGTTTTTATAATCTGATTTTATAAATAGAACATACAAAGGACACACACACAAATATGCCCCTAGTTAAATGGCTAAGTTGTCCAAATAACAAATAGATAATTTTTTTAGAACTTTTCACACACTGAATTCCTACAGATCTGTTTTTTATTATGAGTTGAGGAAAGCATGTAATAAGACAAATTCTTGATGTGAGAGCTAAGACAGAAACTTTAATCACAATGAGATTAATAAGACATTATCAATAAAGGCATTATAAATACTAAATAAATATGATAAATCATCACCAGGTCAAAGTAATTCTAAAAAAGGATTGCTGTGTTGCTTAGATTTCATTTCATTTTCCCTGAACAGTCCAAACTATAGATGCTGTTACACTATGTAACTTGAAAATTGTATTCTGAAAGTTATATTTTTAGAAGATGTTGCAAAAGGGAATAAGTCAATTACAATTTTGGTAAAAGACATTAGAAGCTAGAGAGTTTAAATTCATGATAACAAGTTATTTTTAACTTTTAATAACTTTAGAGTTGTCTTTCTAAAGCTATTTCAAAAACTTAAAAAAATAGCTTTAAGCATATTTTGTTATTCTAAAGTAAAATAATGAGTTATGTCATCACAACCCAAAAAAATAAAAGCATCTACTTATTTGCCTTCTAATACACACATTCAGGAAATCCAACTTATTAGATAATTTTTATTAATGCAAAGCTCAACATTTTTAATAGCAAACAAAATATGTGGTATTTCTTGAGCAATCATCTACTGAATTTTCATAAAACTTTTTTTACTTTTAAGACCACTGACTGTCATAGTTGTGATGAATCTGGTAGTGATTTGAAGAATATAGAAAAACATTTAATAATTAAAAAAACTGTATGTGGTGGATTAATTTTTGATAGAAGTGTTTGCCGTCATTCCAGAAACGGCAACTCCTCTGGGGCGTAGGTTCTCCGGGCAGCCACCGGGACCCCACCTGGTCTCCTCATGCTTCACTGCTTCAGCTCACGCCAGTCACTCTGGGAACCTCAAAGAACTTCTGAGAAGTTTTCATTACGTGTGTGTGGACAGGGGTACACGGCGCCCTTCCCATTCCCCCCTCCAGCCACCAGTGAATCCTCTCCATCATAAGGCAGAGGCTAACCAGACTTTTTCAGAAGTTATACCTTAGTGGACAAGTTGGAGTCACCTTTTGAGGCTTTCATTGCTTCCCGGCTAAGTCAGGACGGTATCAATGGCCTGGCTTGAGACATTTGAACTGGTGGCAGTGAATTTATCCAAAAATGTCCGGATATTGCAAGATGGACAGATGTTTTTCCCTACACAAAATATTGCAGTTATCTGTTCAAAATCAAGGGCGCCTGGGTGGCTCAGTTGGTTAAGTGTCCGACTTCATCTCAGGTCTCATGGTTGGTGGGTTCGAGCCCCACATCGGGCTCAGTGCCGACAACTCAGAGCCTGGAGCCTGCTTCACATTCTGTGTCTCCCTCTCTCCCTTTCCATTCCCTGCTTCTGCTCTGTTTCTCTGTGTCTCAATAATAAATAAAACATAAAAAAAAAAAAAGAAATCAGAGCAACTTATCAAAGAGGATGTCTCAGAACTAAGGAATGAATTACAATGGACAGGTGCTCTGGCCCCAAAGCACTGGAAAAAACGGAGTTATTTGCAGCAGGTACTGGAGGACATCCAGCTAAAACATTTTGGGGCTCCTTGGTTTGCCTGCAGAAGGTGTCTTTTAATATTTCTGCATCTGTGAAGCAAACCTGAATGAAAGCCAGCCTGAGACTCATCTGATGTATGAGTTGGCCTAAACAGTTGTGACAAACTTCAGTTAGTGCATGCATGAGATTTTTAAAGAACTTTACGCCAGAGAATGTGATATTTGTTTGATGCTCCTACCTAAATGTCCCCCCCATTTTTAAGATAAATGTTATTTCTTGACTATTTTAGGAAATTTTTGTGTCTTTGGTAAACCAAAGTGAATGTGTTTTTGTCTTTAACAAAGTTTAGACTATCGGTGTGATGCCAGACACAGATTCCTTTTTATGTTTCTTTGTCCTGTTTTACTTTTTATGACTTTTAATCTTTTTGTGTTTCCAGTTTTAGATTCCTTTGTATGGATCAGAGGAAAAAAGTTTATATGACCTGATCTGAGAATCAGAGGATAAGAATTTTGGTTGTGGGCTTTTTGTGATAATCACTAACCTGTGGTCGTGTAGAACAACAGGTCAGTTTGTGGTCTTTTAAGACGTCGTACTGCCACAAGAAGAATGTAGTGTAACAATGTCTGTAATACTTCCAGAGCACTCAGAATTAGGATGTTTTGTAAATAGGTCAGAAGAGGATTATAATATCCTTGGGTAGTGCGGTAATATTACAGTAGGATCTTTAAGTTGATGTTAACTTTTATTTGGGGTAAGTTTATAATTTGGGTGGTGTTTACATTTTGGGGTGAGGGGATACTTTGTTTCATTCTGTAATGATGAATCAGTTTAATTCACAGAATAGATCTTGTTCTCAGTAATGTAACAGGAGAAGCATAGGGGAAATAGGAAGGGTTAACACTTGTGATTATCTCTTTTAGTTTTGAGTTTTGTTTGGCTGTGTCATTTTTGTTTTCCTTTTCTGGGGCAGAATTTTCCATTAAGGAAAGTTCTTGGTAAAGGATGATGTTGATTCGCCGGACTGGGGCCTCGGGGTAGGGTGTGGGCTTCAGGGCAATTTACTGTCCACAAAGAGCATGTGGGGGCCTCAGTCTTTGTGAAGATGTTTGGCCCTCCTGTTGCTTACGCAGGCCAACGAGGTTCTCTGTTGAACTACTGTTGAGAAATATAGACCAGCATTGTGTCGAGCTCTCCTTGGGTGAGATCTCTCGTTCTCTCTTGTTTATAGTCTCCTCTTGGATTATTATATCCCTTTATCCAAAACAAACACTCCACTGTCTTATGAGCTGGCAGTTCTTCCGAGACTAGGTGTCCTGACTCTTGTTTTCTTCAGCCTTGAAGAACCCTCCTTACATGCCTTGACGTCCATGTATGGTCCTGTCTGACCTGGATGTGTCTTGTGTCTGGTGCCTGAAGCTTCTTAGCACCTTCTCTTGCTACACCCCCAGGACACGAGAGTCCCGTCTTTCTACTAACCTTGCTTGGTTCTCCGGTAGATAAAGTTGTATTTGTCTCTTGCCCCTCAGGAGCATTAGGCATCTTTTTCTCTGCATATCCTGGGGCCACGTATTATTTATCTTTTATGACTAATATTACTCTTTTTTGTTTGTCTGTGTGTGGAGGGAGATACATAGCCTGAGGCCAAGGAATCCTCTCAGCTACAATGTAGAGGTTAAACGAACTTTTTCAGAAGTTGTTTCTACCCACATTCTATAACTTCAAGGTTGTTAACATGGTTGTATCATGTAAATTAGAAGTTCTGGCTGGCAGCTTTAGATTTCTTGATTTTTTTTTTCGTTATCTTCATATTTGAATTCCTCTCTTAGGCACTTGCTTGCACGTAAGCACCCCATTCCTACGTTATATCCCAACTGTGCTCGTGACACAAGTATTTTTGAGTAAACCAACAAAATGTTCATTTAAATTTTTGATGACGGTAAAAAGAATTATTTTTTTTACCAAGCCACTCACATCCTTATAAAGTG
Organism: Suricata suricatta; assembly: GCF_006229205.1. Taxonomy (NCBI): domain Eukaryota; kingdom Metazoa; phylum Chordata; class Mammalia; order Carnivora; family Herpestidae; genus Suricata; species Suricata suricatta. The sequence goes on from NC_043706.1 coordinate 45,910,203, forward strand.
AATATGAATTTGATAGAAATGTAGGATTCTGTTGAAGCAGATTTTTTTAACCAAGTGATTGTGAACTAGCCACATATCCCTGAGCCAGTCAAGACCCTTATATCTTGTGGTCTGTTACACTCTCACCAAGTCTCTAAACAGAAACTATTTTATGCTGCTCTGGCACTAGCCTTATATTTCTAGTGTACCTTTTGGAACTTATTTATCTTTAATACTATGTCATATTGTTCATATATCTTTTGTAATTCCTTTGAAATGAAGGGGACTACCTCCCATCTATATGCATTACATTTTTTTTCCTAGTCACCCCTCAACAAATATTTGTAAATTAAGAACATTGGCTGTTATTTATTCCTGCTTCTCATATATTTATAAAGTTACAATGACTATATGATACATCTAAAAAATTTTTTATGTTTATTTATTTATTTATATTTTTGAGAGACAGAGAGAGACAGCATAAACAGGGGAGGGTCGGAAAGAGAGATACAGAATCTGAAGCAGGCTCTAGGCTCTGAGCTGTCAGCACAAAGCCTGACATGGGGCTTGAACTCACAAACCATGAGATCATGCCTGAGCTGAAGCCAGACACTTAACTGACTGAGCTGTCCCATGATACATCTAAACCATTTCCAATTAAATAATATTCACCTTAATTATTAAGTAATGAGACTGGACTCTTTTTTGTAGATTGCTTTAATGACTAATTTGAAAGAGAAGTAAATGAAAAGTGAGGAAAAAGATTTCAGTTATGCTATCAGTTGAATTATGTCAACCTTAACAGCTGTAAATCACATGATTTATGAGTTATGTTAAACTCCATCTTTAGCTCTAGCATGAATAAAGGTCATAGCAGGGTTATCTCAGACTGTACCAAGACCGGAGTAGATGACGTTGATATTAGTAAACTGAGGCTCTGGTAATTACTATAAATTAGGATTTCAGGTACCCATTAAACAAATAAAATCCAGTAAGTGCTATTGAAGAAAAATAAGGTAAAAGATATGATCTAACAAGTACCTCTCCATCTTCACAACATAGTACATAAACAATGAGTTGTTTTATCTCAGTAAAATAGCAGGTAGATTTGTAGACCTGTTTTACCACCATGTGACCTCATTCAAGACCTTGTATTTTTCATGACAGCTAATGACTTCATGAGCATGGGAACAGGAGCTATTGGAAAAAAATTAGCATGGTTATACAACATTGTCTCAAAAAAGCCATAGTTGCTGAGAAAACAGACATGGTTTTAAAGATATAAACTTTAATTATATTAACAATAGCTAACTAAATCTGATTTGTATGAGTTAATAACATCTGTATTGAATACATGTAATGGGTTAAATAAACTCAGTTACCAAATGAAAAGCTACAGTCCTAATCTTAAAATAGGCTTTTCATATAGTGTCAATCATTTTTGTAATGTACACATGTATCCAACCATTATGTATATGTATACTTTACACTTACACAGTGTTATATGTCAATTATCTCTCAATAAATCTGGAGGAAAGATTTTAAGTACTGCATGTTCTCCTCTATTAGAAAAGTGTTAGTGAATGGATGTATTCAGCATTGTATAATGTTTGTAATACAAAATTTAAAATATTTGTAAAAACAAAGTTTCTGAAGTGTTATTTGTTTCTATGTTGAAAACAGTGTTAATTTCGTAATGAATGTTCTAGCCAAAAAAAAAAAAAGTAAGATTTCTTTCTACAAAATTTGTTGTATGAAGGCAGAAGCTAGATTAAGATTTTTTCTTTTCTTTTCTTTATTGTGATAAAATACATAACAGAAAATTTACCATTTTTAAATCATTTTAAAGTGTGCAGTTTAGTGGCATTAAGTACATTCACATTGTTGGGTAACCTTCTCCACCATTCATCTCCAAGGCTTTTCATCTTCTCACATTGAGACTCTTTATCCATTAAAGAATGGCTTTCCATAGCTCACTCTTCCCAGCCCTTGGAAACCACCATGCTACTCTCTGTCTCTTGAACTTGACTATACCAGGTCACTCATCTAAGTGGAACCTGGCAATATCTGTCTCTATTTGACTGATTTATATCGTTTAGCATCTTCAGGATTCATCCACATTGTTACAAGGATCAGAATCTCCTTCCTCTTAAAGGTGGGATTATATTCCATTGTACGTACACATCACCTTTTGCTTATCCATTGATGGACACTTGGGTTGCTTCCACATTTTTGCTATCATAAATAATGTTGTTATGAACTTGATTGTGTTAATTTCTAGTCTAGTCTGTACTTTCAATTCTTTTGGGTATCATACCTGAAAGTGGACTTGCTGAAGCATATGCTAGTTCTATGTTTAATTTTTTCAGGAATTGGCATATTGCCTACCACAATGACTGCATAATTTTACATTCCAACAGCAGGCTTCAAGGGTTCCTATTTCAACACATCCTCATCGAGGTTGGTAAAACTTGTTTATGCATACACATTGCCAGAAGTGATGGCAACCATGCAGAGAAAATCAGTTGGCAAAGGAAAGTGACTTGATTATTGCCATTTTTTCTATTTGTTGTCATTTTATTTTTCTTTGGAAGTATGTTGACTTTTGGATGTATTTTCTATTTTAAAAATCCTAACATTCATTTTTTATGGGATATGAGTAGTGAGTAGAGGGAAATTATAGGTAAAAGAAGAAGCGGCATTGATCACTTTGTAATGAACAGGCCAATGTTCAAAGGGAACTTGAATATTGATATTTTGCACAAAGGCTGTGCATGGCTGTGTGTGAGACTACTTTCTCTATCATGTTACCTAATATATTTGGGGATGATCAGAACCATGTGTCACCTTCCCTGACTCACTCTTATTGAAACCAGAAAATCTATTTATGAGTTTTCCCTAAGAAACATGAGTGCCTATCATCAACTTTGACTCCTTTTTTTTTTTTGGTCAAAGCTATATGGAAAATCAGATCCAACTCCAAATCCAACTGCCTCCTGCATCCCAGGTCCTTACAGTACAGTGGCCGTGAATTCCACTTCAGAGCACCCCAAAATATGTGGAAATCAAATCCCAGGGGTCCACCTGACAATGATGCCTGCCTTTCTCTGCACTGTGTCTTGTGTCTCTCCTCTCAAAAATACTTCAGCTCTTATTTGAACTTTCCACACCAAGGCTATTAATGTAGCTTCGGAAAACCTAAAAAAGTGTATTAATCTCTTGTCCTTTTACTACATCACATCAGCAATGGACATCTCAGGTATTGAGATGCTTCTCTAAGGCAGGCAATGTAAGTCTTTAGTAATCTAGGCCATGTATATGTCTGCCTCTCATCAGGAACTAAAAATCTGAGTAAATGAGAAGCCTGAAGTGAGCACATTCTGTACTATGGGATTGGAGGGAAAAGACAAGACAGAGCACAGAACAAAATGTGAGTACAGAGAGATTTGACAAGGAAGGGAAACACATTCCATTAATCCTTGCAGAACTAATTTTTGTAGATTTGTAGAGATTTAACAATAAATAAATTGATACTCAGAGTTCTCTCCATCTACTCTGTGAGAGTAAAATGTATGAGAATATCCACAACTATAGTTCCTGACACTGCTTAATTTTGTTATTTTTAAATATTGATCTCATCAATTATGAAGAAAAGCTTTTGATAGGGATAAAACTTCGAGGAGTCGGTCCAAAGGATAACAACGTTGCTTCAACCAGAAATTACTCTCAAATTCTTTCAGTATGTAGGGAAAGAAAAAATTACTTTATAGTGATGATTGTAAAATTTATTGTGTCTGTTCTCAAATTCTTGTATATATCAATCTGGAACTACATTCCCAAATTAGAAATCTGTGGTTAAGTTAATACAGAATTTTATGGAATATGGACTATAGGACCATAAGGACTAGAGAACGCCACCAACTCTCCAGAGAGCGCTAGTTATTGGCATTATGTTTTAGAAAGTTTAATCTGCTTAATGAATTTAAGAATCCATGGGTAGTTTAAAGTATATCTACTAGTGAGCTTTATTTCAGAAGGAATTCCTTTGAGAAGGTAAGGTATTGTCTCTATTATTGGGAAGAATCTAGAGATCTGCTAGTTTTACATACACATACAATTTTTTTTGCAATTGTTTGAAAAGCTGTTGTTTTAGGATAAGAGTGGGCATCGAGAATTAGATAGCATGACTACATGCTGCTCATGTAGGTCCCACCCCAGCTTCTGTTAATGTTCTAACAACAATTTAAGTTGTTCTGTTCGCGTGGGGTGTCCCACAACTTTGCCATGATAAGTAGGTTAATTTTTAATCCAATCGTTGTTCCGAATACACACCGTCATACTTACTTTTCCGTCACTTTCTACACTATAATCTCAGAGAGACTCAAAGATTCCTGGCTTCAGCGACATTTCTATTGTATCTCCAATTTTAATCACAAACAGGGGCACTATGGTTATTTTTTGATAGGCTGATATATTCTCACCCATGCTTCCAAATTGCAGCTATGTGTACCTGGTAATTTGTCAAATTCTTGTGTAGTTGAACAGAGGGAAGACGTACTTCTAATTATTTAATATCCCCTAGAACATTGGATGGCTTCTCTTCACCTATTGATGTATTTAGAATAGTTTCTGTTTTTTTACTGTCAAAGTTGTTACGAACGTTCACATACAAATCTTTGTATGGATATATGATTTCATCTTTCTTAGTTAAGTCCTTAGGAAAGGAATGGACAAGACTGATAGTGATTAACTTTTTACTTCTAAGAAGCTGCCAACTCTTTTCAAATATGGTTGCAGCAGTTAACATTTCCACCAGCAGTGCGTTCAAGTTCCAATTGCTATACTTTTTTGTGCTTCGTCTTCTTAATTTTTGTTCCAATGGGTTATAGTAGTATTTCATCATCTGATATGGAATTCTCTAAAGATAAATGATGTTGGACATTTTTTCATGTGTTTATTTCCTGTCTGTATCTTCTCCAGGCTCCCCTCCATGTTTTTGTTGCTTAACAGTGTATCGATTACACATTCCTAATTTTGAAAAAGGCCAAATTATCAATTTTTTCACCTATAAACTTCATTTTTCATTGATTTTAAGACAACTTTGCCTACGAACTCACACATATCTTTGCTTGCTTCTTCCAGATGTTTTAGATGTTACATTTATGCCAACGATCCATTCTGAGTTAATTTCTGCATAAATTTCAGTGTGTAGATCAAAGTTCAGTTTTTATGGATGTGAATACCAAACTGTTGCAACATTATGTATTGAAGGGGCTTTCCTTTTCCAATAGAATGTTTTGTAACTTTGTTGAAAATAATGATCACTTTTGTCTATGTTTGTTTCAGATTGTTTATCTTGATGAAAATACCATACCACACCAATGAACTTCCTTCTTTTCTAACAGAGGCATTTAGTAATATAAATTTTCCCATAAGCACTGATTTAATTTTATCAAAATTATTGAATATTTGTTTTTATTTTCATTTAGTTCCAGTAGTTTCTTGATTTTCCATTGTATCAGACTTCATGAGCTATTTAGTTGTGAATTACTTAGTGTCAAAAAACAACTGAAAACTTTCCAAATATATTTCTTCAATTGATTTATAAGTTATTTCCATTGCAGTCAAAGGTCCATGAATGTTGTGTGCTGTGAATCCATTTTGAAACATTGAAATGTCTTATAAGAACCAAAATACAATCTATTTTAATAAATATCTCTCGTACTAAAAAACAGAGTGTTTTTGTATCACAGAGGGTTAGTTTTTAAAAGTTGCATAAGAATCAACTTTGAACTACAACATAAGAAATGGAAATAATCTATAATCTGTCCTGGTAGAAAGGGGTTGAAAATTTAGTGGATTTTATCTTTTATCTTTGAAAATTTATAAGGAATGTACATTCCACAAAGTCTGGATGCTGAGATGACCAATAGTCTGTATGACTATAAGCCAGTTTAATCTTTTGTTTTATGAATAAAATGAATCAATCTTTTATTAAATATTACCATTTCCTTTTTATGAAGCAATAATCTCTGTTAGGAATCTAGAAATGAGCTACTAAGTTGGCACTGTAAGAAAAATTCCATGAGCTTTTCACATTGCTAATAAAGGTTAAAAAAAAAGTAATGGCATAATCTTCTTTCCTGATTATTTAAGGGGAACTAGTTTTAGCAAGTTACTGTAAAATCCTACAGTAACACTGTGGTAGATGAACAATGCAAGCATATTAAACTACCTGTTTTATCTACCTAAATTTTTAATCTATTTATCTATATAAAAAAGCATAGGTCTATGCTTTTCAACATACTACTCTTATATAAATGTTAGACAAATTACTAAATAGTAAGACAGTTTGGTATTGTTTAATTTTTGTTTGTCAAATATGGGCTCTTCTGTGTTCTTTTTCTAAAACATGTTTATAGCCACAACCATGATTTATTGAGCAGTTTAACATGTGTGATCTTGTTTAATCCTCACATTGAAACTGCTGTTATCTATCCACAGTCCCCTATTATAGATGAGAGAGCTGGGGTTTATAAAGGATAAGCAATTTTTCCAAGAACACATGTCCAAGTGCTGACCTGAGGATTGTGAGTGACTCACCTATTAGGCATCTGACCACAAGGACACGTTTCCCCACTGTCAGTACATGACTTGATCATGACTCACCAAAGCAACGTGGAGACCAAGAAAATGCCCCGCACGGTTTGTGGTGTTGTACTTAAGATTTCTTTATTTTCAGGTTTTAAATGTGGTGCCTGAGCACCAAATTTTTTTTCTTAATAAATGCAAAGGGCCTCAGATAAATATAGGGACAAAATGAAATGACTAAACCACCCAGATCACTATATATATATATATTTTTTTTTTTTCTGTAAGATCTTTGGACACTAAATTCTTACTGACCTCTCTTATTAGTTACTAATACAGGTAGACATGGAATGGGACAAACTCATGATATGAGGACTAAGGTGAGGATTTTAATTTAATTACATTGCTGTAAACAAGAATCATTTAAAAATAAATAAGACAAATAATTTCTAGTTCAAACTAATTGTAGGAAAGGATTGGTGTGTTGGTGAGAATAGATTGTGTTTCATATTCAGTTAAAAGTCTCCCATGTGGGGCGCCTGGGTGGCTTAGTCAGTTAAGCATCCAACTCTCTTGATTTCCACTCAGGTCATGGTTTCCTGGTTTGTAAGTCTGAGGCCTGTATTGAGCTCTGCACGGACAGCATGGGAGGCTGCTTGTGGATTCCCTCTCTTCCTCTCTCTCTGTCCCTCCCCTGCTCATGATCTCTTGCTCTTTCTCTCAAAAATAAATAAGTAAACAAACAAACAAACAAACAAACAACAACAACAACAACAAAACAAGAGTCTAACATGTGGAGCTTCTGGTAGGTTCAGTCTGTTAAGTGTCTGACTTTTGATTTCTGCTCAGGTCATGATCTCATGATCCTGAGATTAAGCCCCTCCTTGGGTTTTGTGCTGAGTGTGGAGCTTGCTTCTTTTTGTCCTCCTCCTTCTGGCCCCCACTGGCTTGTAAATGTGTGGGCTCTCTCTTTCAAACAACAACAATAACAGCAACAACAAGAAGTCCAACCTGTAGTTTCATCCCCTGAAATGAAGAAAATTTTGTTTCAAAACTTCTTGATTTGTGTTTCAGTAGTGATTCCCTCAATTAAAATTTTAACAAAGTAATTAGGAGCCATGGTTCAAATTCATAGTAACAGTTATTTTTCTAATGAAAATCGAATATTTACTTATAAATAAACCAAGAGGGCAGAAGAGAAAATCCAGGGACAAACACTGTATATTTAGACACTTGGTTTATAACAGAATTTGTATAAAAAATAATGGGAAAATAAAGCAGTTGATATAGAAAATGTTTTTGACAAATTGGCTTACGATAAGGGGAAGAAATAGATCCTATGTTATCTAAAGTATTTTTGAAAAAATTTTAGTATAAAAAATATTTTTAGGGGTTCCTGGTGGCTCAGTAGGTTGAGTGTCTGACTTTGGATCAGGCCATGATCTCACAGTTCATGGGTTAGAGCCCCATGTCGGGCTCACAGAGCCTGAAGCCTGCTTCAGATTTCCTGTCTCCCTCTCTCTCTGCCCCTCCCCATGCATGCTCCATCTCTCTCTCTCTCTCTCTCTCTCTCTCTCTCTCAAAAATAAGTAAACATTAAAAAATATATATATTTTAATTTTTTGAGGAAAGAATTCAGGACAAAATGAGGCTGGAGATGTAGGAGTTGCTACTAGCCCTGTAACATGTTTTATGTAAAAAAGGTTATTTTCCATAAGGGTTTTATTTTATTTATTAATTTAATTAAAAATGTTTTTGAAAGAGAGAGAGAAAGAGCACTTACAGATGTGGGGGTGGGGCAGAAGTAAAGGGAGAATCTTAAGCAGACTTCATGCCCAGTGTAGGACCCAACTCAGGGCTGGATCTCGTGACTGTGAGGTGATCTGAGCCAAAACCAACAGTTGGACACTTAAGCAGCTGAGCCACCCAGGAGCCTCTATTTCCCACAAGTAAATGTCACCTCTTAGAAGGATGAAACCTGAGAAACTAACATTAATATACAATTAATAATTACCAAGTGGATAACATATGTCCATGTTTTAAAATGCTTTTAAGGGGGCGCCTGGGTGGCTCAGCTGGTTAAGCATCCAACTTCAGCTCAGGTCATGATCTCGTGGTTTGTGAGTTCAGGCCCTGCCTCGGGCTCTGTGCTGGCAGCATGAAGCCTGCTTCAGATTCTGTATCTCTCTTTCTCTCTCTCTCTGCCCATCCCCAGCTCGTGCTCCATCTCTTTCTCTCTCTCAAAAATAAAAATACACATTAAATTAAAAAAATAAAATGTTTTTTAAAAATTTTTTTATGTTTACTTATTATTGAGACAGAAAGGAACAGAGCATGAGTAAGGGCGGGTCAGAGAGAGAGGGAGACACAGAATCCGAAGCAGGGTCCAGGCTCTGAGCTGTCAGCACAGAGTCGGACGCGGGGCTCAAACCCACGAACCCTGAGATAATGACCTGAGCCAAAGTCGGACGCTTAACCAACTGAGTCACCCAGGTGCCTCTGAAAATATAAAATGGTTGTAAAAGTGTCAAAATTATTTACATGTGGTCCCATGAATGTCTGTAATGAAACAAATACAATTAGATATTGTGTGCTAGAAATAAAGCCTTGGTTTTGATTGTAAGGAAGACAGTGTGTGCATGTGTGTGTGTTTATATGTGTGTGTGTTTGCGCAGCCTGTCATTTTTGAGATTATCTTTTCCAACAGACTATGTCCATATTTATATTAGTGGTACCATCATTAAAGTTGATATTCAACTTCAATGTTTCAGAATTTTCTGAAGGCAATTGGAAAGGAGAGAAGAGCTTGATTTGCAAATGATCATTATAGGGTGGGAGTTTTCTCTTACCACACCTTCAGTTTCTATTCAGGATAAAACTGGGATGAAGCTTCCCTTAACCAAATGCTCACTTGGTTAACTACAGTCACAGCACCTGATAATACAGAGATGAGTTAAGATTTCCTATTACACATGTATTAAGTTTCTAAGGAAAATCGTTACTATTTTGACAAGGCTTTTATAATGAGTTCCAGTTATTAAATATGTCAGCTCCACAGTACCAGCCTACTTATACCATCCCAGGGGGGAAGATAAATGTTTTCTGACATTAGTATGCCTGATGATTCTCCTGACAATTATTCAAAAGATCAATATGTGGATAAACCAATAATGAATAAACCAAATATAACCAAAGGAAAGGCCCAGTACAACCAATGGGTAGTCTATTCATTGACTGTATTTCATGGATGTTACAGAATGGAAGAGACGTATCTTACTTTTTGTAGTGCATATAATCTCCTTGTATCCAAATATTGAAATGAAATGAGGAATGAAATATAAAAATAAGTGGGGCTGGGGTATCAATTGACACGTTAACATTTGAGCAAATATTTCCAGCACTCACTCTCCCCACATCAGAACCCTCAATATTCCCTCAGCCTTCCATGCGTTTTAGGTTGGTAGACCATGTGCTGTTCCGATGTCCTCCAATATTCCCACCCCTTGCCATTCTCTTTACTTGCAAAATCTTTCTCATTCTAACCTGCGGTTTGTGAATATCAAAGAAAAGCAATTTGTGCTTGTCTGGCACTAATAATATACTGTGGTATGTCTTTAACATTGCAATGGCTTTTCTAACTTTTTTAATGTTTATTTATTTTTGACACAGAGAGAGAAAGAGACAGACAGACAGATAGAACTGGAGAAGGGTGGAAAGAGGGAGATACAGAATCTGAAGCAGACTCCAGGCTCTGAGCTGTCAGCACAGAGCTTGACGCAGGGCTCGAATTCATGAAACACGAGATCATGACCTGAGCCATAGTTGGACGCTTAACTGACTGAGCCACCCAGGTGCCACTGAGGTAGTTTTCCTATCCTGGCTCTTTCCCATGGATGGGAACACACAAATATCACTTTATTCTTTTCCTAAATCAATTAACCCTCATTCTCCAGTATCTTCTGCTATGTAGCATTTTGGGGAAATACGATGTCAATTTTTTTCCCTCTTTATAAATAACACATTTTTTCTTTACTTTCTAAGGTTTTTTAAAAATCTTTTTATTTTACCATTTACTTTTGAACTTATATAATTGCCCTATTTTTATAAGTAGGAACGTTGCTTTCATAAATTTCATTTCACATGCACTAGACTGAGTACATTTACATATCCAGGTGTTGCATTTTAAGTTGCTTCTGTTCCAACATGTCCCATACTTAAAGTTGTGTAAACTAAAAATTTAAATAATGAGATTACTCCTAAACATGTTGGTAGGAAGAGGAAAACAAATATTTCAATTTGACGTATCATCCATTGCATCACAAAATCAAAATTTGGTAATCATGTTCAGATATAGTAAAGAGTGAATGGAAATGATTCCAGTAAGTCGGAGCAGGGTTAGAAATGCATCCTAGTCATTTACTAGCAATTTTACCTCAGGCATGTTATTTAATCTCTCTGCATCTCAGTTTCTGCATCTATAAACATGTCCCATTATTCACACCCCAAATTTGGTCCACAGATTTAATGAAAATATGATACAATACAAATGTGATATGCTACATCTTTTACTACATGTACAATGAATAAATGGCAGCTTAGATTAGAAGCAAGTATAGTGTGAGGCAGCTGAATTATAAATTATGAGTAATAAATATTAATAGCTTATACAACATAGCAGCATCTGTTATAGATTCGGTATGTATTTTCTCGTACTTTACCCTCACAGTAGTATTATTGTCCCTAAATGCAAATGAGGAAACTGAGGCACTGATTGGTTGGGTGTCAGCAGGAGCTATTCTACAGGTAAGAGGAGGGTGAAACCTCTCTTTCTGTCAGAAGGTGTGGGACAGGTAATGTCCCCAGCACTTCATCCCTCCTCACTGTGTATGTCTCCTTGAAGGACTGCCACGTCTCACTAACAAAGTTGGAAGTTTTTTGCTTGTTTGTTTACTGTAAGCTGTTATGGAATCATTTATCTACTCTTTACAATAGTTTTAGGATATCAGAGTTTAATTTTCCTTGGCTGTCTAACTAGCACATGTATATGCTGCCATCTCGTGGTCATTTTCTAGAATTATCTTTCACATGGGGAATTTTCTAAACCAAGAGACGAATTAAGTCATAGCCTGGCACAGAGGGGGAAAATGATGCTGCAGCTTCTAATTATTTCATAGCAAAGTTACATATTTCTATCAAAATGTTGTAAGCAAAAGAATATAGTTGACAGGAAACACCCGATCTAAGTGTGGCATCTCCCTGGCAGTGATAATAAGTAATGCACTCACTGGCGAAGAAATCTTGCCTGTTAGGACCAGGTTATCAAGTGCTTAGGTCTGAAATTTATCTGGCTAACTCAGGGATGATTGCATCCATGCATCCTGTGATGTTTACTCCAGGTTTTTTAATGCACTGAAATACTTATCCCTCTGTGAGCTGGAAGTCCTGACTATGGATAGTTCTACTGTCTGTCTTCTTTAAAAATTGCCCTCATTCATGGTCATAGACTCTTAACATGGACTCTTCCGCTCCATGAATGTGGAATATTTTTCCATTTTCCCCTGTCCTCTTCAATTTATTTCATAAGTGTTCTATAGTTTTCAGAATACATATCTTTTACCTCATTGGCTAGGTTTATTTCTAGGTATCTTATGGGTTTGGGTGCAATGTAAATGGGATTGATTTCTTCATTTCTCTTTCTGCTGCTTCATTATTGGTGTATAGAAATGTGATAGATTTCTGCAGGTTGACTTCATATCCTCATCTTTGCTGAGTTGTATTAGTTCTAGCAATTTTTTGGTGGAGTCTTTGGGTTTTCTACATAGAGTATCATGTTGTCTACAAATAGTGAAAATTTGACTTCTTCTTTGCCAATTTGTATGATTTTTATTTCTTTCTGATGTCTGATTGCTGAGGCTGGGACTTCCAATACTATGTTAAATGGAATGGGGAGGGTGGACATCCCTGTCTTGTTCCTGATCATAGAGGGAAAGCTCTGTTTTTGCTCATTGAGGATGATATTTGCTGTGGATATTTCATATATGGCCTTTATGATATTGAGGTATACTCCCTCTGTCCCTACTTTGTTGAGACTTTTTGTCAAGAATGGATGCTGTAGTTTGCTAAATGCATTTTCTGGATCTATTGAGACTATCATATATTTCTTATCCTTTTTTCTATTAACACGCATTGTATCATGATGATTGATTTGCAGGTATTTAACCAACCCTATAGACCAGGAATAAATCTCACTTGATCAGGGTGAATAATACTTTCAATGTGCTGTTGGATTTGGTTTGCTACAGTCTTGTTGAGGATTTTTGCATCCATTTATCATGGATATTTGCCTGTAATTCTCTTTGTTGTGGGGTCTTTGGTTTTGGAATCAAGGTAAAGCTGGCATTGTATAATGAGTTTGGAAGTTTTCATTCCATTTCAATTTTTTTTGGAACAGTTCAAGAAAAATAGTTATTAACTCCTTTTTAAATGTCTAGTAGAATTCCCCTGGAAAGCCTTCTGGCCCTGAACTTTTTTTATTGGGAAATTTTTGATTACTAACTCAATTTGTTTGCTGGTTATGGGTCTTTTCAAATATTCTATTTCTTTCTGTTTCAGTTTGGTAGTTTGTATATTTCTAGAAATTTATCCATTTCTTCCAGATTGCCCAGTTTGTTGGCATATAATTTTTCATGATGTTTCTCATCTTAGAGGAAAGATAATCTGCCAATCTCACCACTGAGTAAGATGTTATTGTGGGTTTGCCATATATCACCTATATTTTGTTGAGGTATGCTCCTTCTCTACCTAATTTGTTGAGAGTTTTTATCATGAAAGAATGTTGAGTCTTGTCAAATATCTTTTCTCCATCTATTGAAAATATATTACTGTTATCTTTTTTCCATTAATGTGATGTATCACATTTATTGATTTGCATACGTTGATTATTCTTGCATCACAAAGATGAATAACACTTGATCACATGTACAATACTTTTAATGTATTGCTAAGTCTGGCCTGCTAGTATTACATTGAACATTTTTGCATTTATATCCATCAGGGATATTGACCTGCAGTTTCTTTTCTTGTAATGTCCTCATCTGGCTTTGGGATAAAGGTAATGTCGGCCTGCTAAGAGGAGTTTGGGAGTGCTTCTTCCTCTTTTGTTTTTATGGGGTATTTTTTGATTTTTGTTTTTGTTTTTGGAAGAATTTGAGAAGGATTAGGATTAATTCTTCTTTAAGTATTTGGTGAAATTCACCAGATAATCCATCTGTCCCTGGAGGTTTTCTCTTTTGGGAGATTTTGCTTACCACTGCAATTTCCTTACTAGTAATTAGTCTGTTCAGATTTCCTATTTCTTCCTGATTCAGTCTTGATAAGTAGTAGGTTTCTAAGAATTTACATTTCTTCTGGATTGTCCAGTTTGTTGGCATTTAGCTCATTAGTACTCTGTTAACATTATTTTTTATTTCTGTGGTATCAGTGGTATTTCTGTGGTATCGTCTTTCATTTATGATTTTGCTGATCGGGCCCTCTGTTTTTCTCATTAGTCTAACTAAAGGATTATCACTTTTGTTTATCTTTTCAAAGAAACAACTCTTAATTTTATTAATCTTTTCTCTTAATTTCTTGCTTTTCACTTATTTCTGCCCTAATCATTATTATCTTCTTCCTTCTGAAAACTTTGGGGTTAGTTTGTTCTTCTTTTTCTGTTTCCTTGATGTGTATATTTATGCTATATATTTAATATACATTATGTATACACATATATAAGTATATATGTGTAAAGTTAGACTATATATTACATATAATATATGTAAATATACTATATGTGGTATATATAAATAAAATACCTATATGTAGAAAGAGTTTTATTACTTCCCCTGAGATTATTTAGACTCTGTTGTGACTACATCATAATTCAACTTCTCTCTGTGGCAAGATAAATTTCTTGCTTTTCCCCCCCTACCTCCACACAAAGGTGTAAAATGGGAGCTTTTTCCTACATAAACATACTACATGCTAATCTCTGTGTCAAAGTCTGCTTATTATATCAAGCAAACTAACAGTAATACTCATTATCTTTATTTGCAGTTCAGACATCTTGGAAGATGCTCTCTAGGACATCACCTCTTACTAATGTTAGGATGACACTCCTTTTGTTAAGGTTCATCCATGATTAAAATTACAAACGAGTAGTCATTGTTAATGCAGTAAGCATGAAATCTGGCTTTTCCAGGTGGTTCTACACTAGCATTTCCTAGTTTTATGGATTGATATTTTTTTTTCTTCTTTTGAAAACTTCTGCCTGGCAGTTGTGTTGGCTCTTCAATCTTATTCTTATTCCTTAAATTTGCTGCTGCTAATTCTGTCACTTTGTATCCATGTCCTGTGCCTTGTTTACGGGAACAGCTCAGCTCTCATATTCCCTTTGAAATGTTTCTCAACTTTACTAGTACACATGAATCATCTCATCCACCTCATTCCTTGGTAGTTTAGCACTTAAATTATTTCTTTATTATTTTCCAATACTTTCTTTGTATTTGTCTTGAATGCCCAATATTCAGATTTTTGAAATCAGAAGCTATGCTGTCCACTCGTTCTTTTACTTGTTAAGCACCTCCTACTCACACTTACTTGCTCACCTGGAAACCAAAGGGTTTGGCACCTATGTGTCCTAAGGGAGGTGACCAGTTAAGAGCAGGTGCTGGGAATTGGTCCATTTGCATTTGTACATGGGTGCCAAGACTTATAATTTCAGATAAGCTACCTAATATCTCTGAGGTTCAGATTTATAATCTATAAAGTAAAGATATTATCTACCCTATGGGATTACTGAAGAAATTAAATGAGTTACTGGAATAAGGTTCTGGAAGAGTGTCAGTAGTAAGCACCATATGTGTGTCAGCTACAATACTTGTCATACAACGATGCTTATGATAGCTATTGATTTTAAATGTTAAAATTTTAGACTAAAATGACCAAGAGATAAATTTCAAAATCATTTTTCTATTCACCTGCCTCCTCCTCTTTGTTATTTGCATGAGGAAGTTTCTTTTATAATCACCCTCCAGAGCCTGCACTGTTTATTTCTAACCCTTGTACTTTAGGCCCGTCCAGGGTTAAAGGAGCCAGGATAAGGTTGCTGAGGGATACCTCTGGGAGATGATGACTACAAGGCTGATTACCTGGAACATCTAAGACTGCCCCAAATTTATTTTGTTTCGCAGCACCTAATCTGCTCACACAGCAGGGTTATA
>NC_043706.1:45926129-45948678 GCF_006229205.1 Suricata suricatta
CCACCCCAGGCTTCCCCAGATCAGGATCTCAGACAGCGGGGCGCAGGAATCTCTGCCTTCCTGAGGTCTTCACGTAATTCTTAGCACACTCAAGTTTATGCAGCACTGTTCCAGGGTGTACGATGACTGGAGCTAGACTGTCTGCGATGGAATTGTTGCTCTGCCATTTAATAACTATATGATTGTGGGACTGTTGTTTATTACCTCTGTGGCTCCACGTCTTCTGCTGCGTTATAGGCTTGTTTATGGAAAACAAACTTTTTGTACATTAAAAATGCTTAGAACTTAAAAAGAATCCGTTAACAATATTACTATATCTATGGTATTACTCTTGCTGTTTAATCAATCTTACCTTCTTCAGCTTGTTGCTGGCTGATGGAATTATTTCTTTCTTGACAATGTTATGTAAGGTAACAATTTCTGCTTGAACAATTGGTGAATCATTGGACAGTGTATTATATAAGTTTCTAGCTATTTTGCCTGTTGCCAGAATATTGCTAATAAGTCTTCCTTCGGACAGAATTCATCACGTTAAATATAGAATTTGGATACCTATAGGCAACTTGAATTCATCACTTAAAATGAATAAATAGGGTCACCTGGGTGGCTCAGTTGGTTAAGCGGCCGACTTCAGCTCAGGTCATGATCTCACAGTTTGTGGGTTCGAGCCCCGCATCAGGCTCTGTGCTGACCATTTGCTCAGAGCCTGAAGCCTGCTTCCGATTCTGTCTCCCTCTCTCTCTCTGACCGTCCCCAGCTCATGCTCTGTGTGTGTTTCTCTCTCTCAAAAATAAGTAAATGTTAAAAAATTAAAAAAAATAAAAAAATTAAATGAATAAATAGTAATATATTTCTTAATTAATTATTTCTCAACATATTAGTATTCATTTCTAATGTACTAGTTTGGAGAATTTCTGAACAGCCTGACATTACGTTAGGCCAAAGCATAATGAATTGGACAGTCTGTGAATTGGACTTTTAAACAAATGATTGGTTCTTTGTAACTATGTGAGGTGATAGTTGTTAACTAAATTTACTGTGGTAAATATATATATATGTGCGTGGGTGTATGCATATGTATATATGTATACATATGTATATATATTTATATAATATGTTTTCACCAATATGTGTAATTTTAGAAACAAAATGAATGAACAAAAAGAATGAAAAAAAAAAAGGTGGCAGACCAAGAAACAGATTCGTAACTATAGAGAAGAAACTGAGGGTTGCTGGAGGAGATGGGAGGGAGGATGCATTAAATGGGTGATGGGTATTAAGAAGGGCACTTGTGATGAGCACTGGGCATATGTAAGTGATGAATCACCTCACCCGGTTCTATAGCTGAAAGTAACATTACACTGTATGTTAATAAACTGGGATTTAAAATAAAAACTTAAAAAGAAAAAATATATATAACACACAAATATCAAATAATTATGTTGTATACCTTAAAAGCACACGATGTTATATGCCAGTTGAATCTCAGTAAAACTGGGGGGAAGGCATAGACATAGAAAAGGTAAAGGTTAAACACCTATTGGCAGATAAAAAAATCATTTATACAGAAATTCCTATAAAACAACTAGAATTAATAAGCAATTTTAGACAGGTTACATATATATCAATGTATAAAAATTTATGATATTTCTATATACTTGCCCCAACCCATCAGAAATTGCAATGATATAAAACTAATATAAAATACGAAATTCTTATTGATATATTTAAGAAAACATATTCAAGACCTGTACTCTGATAACAGTAAGACATTGCTATGAGATACTGAGATAGACCTAAATAAAAATGAGATATCATGGATGGTAAAACTCAATATTGCTCCAATATATGCAGATTTTCATTGAAACACCACGGATAATCCCAATGTTAGGAGAGCACATCTTTTTTAGAAATTGGTAACCTGATTTTTGAAATTTATATTGAAGAACAAAGGATGAGTAAGACCAAGATAATTTTGACATAAAAGAAAAAAGTTAGAGGACTTACACCACCAGACTTTAAGACATATTATACAGCTATATAAATAAGAAAAAGTACTACTGGAAAAAAATAGTCATATAGATCAGTGAATCAAAATACAGAGTTCAGTAATAAATGAGCACATGTGTGGGAGATTGATTTTCAAACAGGTGTCAAAGCAATTCGACCGAGGAAGGATAATCTTATCAACAAATGAAGCCAAAACAATTAGCCATACACTAAAAAAATCAGTGTTATCCCTTACTTTACAAAGTATACAAAAATTAACTTGAAATTCATCATAGATATAAATATTAGACATAAAACACACCAACTATGAGATAAAACAACAAATTAGACAGTGTTATACATGTTTAGATGTGTATAAATACATATAGATTTGGACATGTGTATAAACATATACATATTTATAAATCTGTTACTCAATGCAGTTGTGGTATAATAAAAATAACATTAATATTGGATTTTAAATGCTAGAGGTTTGACTTGAGTTTTCTTATGACCTGTGACTCTGATAAGTCATACGTTTGCTAAAAATCAACTTCCTCATACAAAATGTTCAAAATTAATTGATTTCATAGTTCGATGTCTGTTTCAGTACGAAAGGACAAAAAGTAACTTAATGACTGTTATTTGCCAAGGGATGTTTTTTAAAGCAACTGAAATTATTCTTGCTTGTTTTATTATTATTATTAATTTGTACATTCTACTCTTTCAGGAAGGAATACTACTAACAAGTTGAAAACCAAACAAAACCAAGCACTGAAAGCAAAAGAATGTTCATTTTTAAGATAGAAAATATATAACTATGCTTTATATAACCTTTTCGGTTTCCAGGGAACTAATGACCTTGAAGCTGAAGACACCTGGTTAAGGTGGAGGAATTCCCAGGGTCAGACAACTGCTGCCCCTTGCAAAGCGCCCCTTATGTGATTGACTCCCACTCAGAGCGTCTTTTCATTCCCAGATTCCCCCTAAGGTCGGTTAGTTCCTTTTGTTCCGTTTTCTAAAATCCTCTCAATACAGAAATTTCCACCCAGCAGATACTGACGTGGTCCATATAAGCACTGCCATGTGCCATTCCAGGGTCTCTCTGAGATTAAAATCCATGAGTTCTCCTTGAGTGAAAGGCTTTGGCTCTGCCACACCCACTAGGTACATAAGCGGAAACCACATTTCTGTCAATATCATTACACAAGCTGCTGTTTGATGAGACTATAGCCAAGCAAAACAAAATTAAAGAGAACTTTGGAAAGGAGTTAGGAAATATTTGTTTTCACTCTAGATTGGAAAGGGTTATTTTGACTTCTTGTGGTCACACAATGTTTCTGCTTATCATTTCCATTGGAGGACAGAGAAAACTAAAAAGGAAACTATCAAAAATATTTACTCCCGGAAAATACTGCAAGTAAGAGTCAGACTGAGAAACTGTCCTTCAATAATTTTCATTCTTCATGAAATGAAGAATTTGCTTTACCCTAGTGTAGTTCTTTCCCCTAATCGTCATTCCCAATTTGAAGATTTGTGGATGTGTTCATTTGGAATTTGTTGGATGACAGATACATTCAGTGTTAAAAGGTTAGAAGGTGTATAGACCAATTTTAGCCAGCAGACTTAAGCCATACAATGTAGACCAAGGCAAAAGGGCCCACAGTGAACACCTGGCTGAATACAGACAGGCCTGTCAGGAGACGCATCTCAAAAATATCTATGGGCCCTAACTGATCAATGGCTACTTACAGTCAGGCACAGTTCCCAAAAAAACGAAAATTCTATACAGTTTCCACACATCCTTTAAAAACGGCCCCACCCACTGCCTCCTGCAGAGGGTCTCTGCTTTGCTCTTTTGCCCACGGCTCCCTTGTGGTGTATTCAATAAGCTTTTATCTCTTTTGTTCTGCCTCAGGTGAATTCTATCACGGCCTGTGCCACCAGCTTCCACCCAGTTGTCGCCCCACATCTGGCCCCCATCTGGTCAGAAGAGACACCACAGAAAACACTTTCACTCTCTAGAGACAGCAATTGTTATTTTTCAGAAAGTTGCGATCTGCATCGTGGACTTTAGAATCCAGAGGCAACTTAAAGGATATCTTATTTTATAAAAGAGTTTTATTATTTCAGAAGGAAATCTTTTGAGTATATATTGTATTGTTGGCATTATTGACAAGAATCTGAAAGTTATACATAAATATGTAATTTTTCTTCTGCCACAAATATTTGAAAAGCCAGTATCTAGGTTAAGAACATGCACAAAAGATTAGATAACGTTACTGTGTATTGCTTATGTAGTTCTAAGTTGATAGCCTGTGCAAGATACTTGAGAGTAGACATTAGAAAATGTGTCATCAGCTTTATAAAATAATTTTTCTTTCCTAGTCTCAGAAAAATTTGACTAAATATATGGTCAAAGCAATATTATTTTCCTTTGGACCTACCCCTCAACGATTCAATGGTGGTAAATTCTTTATCTATAATTGATGAGATCAATATTTTAAAAAGTAGGAACGTTGAAAGAAATATTATCATGAAATGAACTTTTTTCCATACATTTCATACAGTCACAACATGAACTAAGAGAACAGTATGTAAAATGTCTACAAATGTAGGAAAATCAGTCCTATGTAAATTTAATGTAACTGTGTTCAGCTGCATTGTCAAACCTTTCATACTTGTTTCTTGCTTCTGTTGATATTTTAACAAAAATTTATTTAAACCACTGTCTTTGAGTGGAGTATGATTATGCAGTGGTAAACATGTTAATTTTTATTCTCATTGGTATTCTGAATACAAACTGTGTCTTATTGGGCTTCTCTTCATTTTGCTTTGCAAATATTGTGTTTTTTACACATTAAAGTTTTGTGACAACTCTGTGTCAAGCATGTCTTATCGGTGCCATTTTCCCAACAGCATTTGTTCACTTTGTGTCTCTGTATCACATTTTTGTAACCTTGCAACATTTCAAACATTTTAATTATTATTATATTTGATATGGTAATCTATGATCAGTGAGTATGACTTGATGAAAGCTCAGATGGTGACTAACATTTTCAGTGATAAAATATTTTTTAATTAAGGTATGTACTTTTTCTTTAGACATTACACTAAATAGACTATAGCATGAACACAACTTTTACATGCACTGGGAAACCAAAAATTCATTTTACTCCCTTTATTACAATATGTACTTCATTGCAGTGGTCTGGAACCAAACCGCAGTATCCCCCAGGGTATACTGTGTAGATAATCATGCTTACTTTTTGTTATTCTCTTTCTACACTGTACTCTTGGAGAGACTTGTGGAGATCCTGGCCTTAGCTACATCTCTATTGTACCCCCAATTTTAATCTCAGACATAGCTCTATAGTGATTTTTGACAGGCTGGTGTTTTGTCCTTATTTGTGCTTCTGGTATAGTAATTGTGTACCCAGTAATTTTTCAAATCCTTCATCAGTTGAACTGAAAGAAAACTCATAACTCTAAACAAAAACTTGAAGGCTCTTATTCCCCTGTTGAAAGTTGAGTAATTTCTAGTTTTTGGCCAATGGAATAAAAATGCTATTAACGTTCATATAAAAATCTTTTCATACACTGGGATTTCATTTCTCTTGGTTAAATACTTAGGAGTGGAACATGACACAAAAACAGACACATAGACCAATGGATTAGAATAGAAAACCCAAAACTGGGCCCACAAATGTAAGACAAATTAATTTTTGACAAAGCAGGAAAACGTATCCGATGGAAAAAGACTGCCTCTCTAGCAGGTGGTGCTGGGAGAACTGGACAGCAGCATGCAGAAGAATGAATCTAGACCACTTTCTTACACCATACACAAAAATAAACTAAAATGGCTGAAGGACCTAAATGTGAGACAGGAAACTGTCATGTCCCACCCCGGCCGCTATGGCCCAGCCCATGGGGTGGTGAGTCCTCGTAGGTTCTTTTTCTGAGGGAGGGAGAGAAAAAGGGGGGACGGGAGAGGGAGACGCAGAGAGTAAAGACACAACTCGCGGTTTCCGATCAGGTGAAAGAGAGAGAGATTTATTTAGGAAACTGTCTCTTATAAAGGTTTCAAGGCGGGAAACCAAGGCAGCTGACCCAGGTCGGTTGCTAGGAAACAGGGTCAAGGGATTAAGACTGGAGTAAAAGAGGAACCGGACCAAAGTGTTCTAGCACAGCGCCTGAGAGGCTGAAGCTACCCTGCCTGCAGGCGGTTGATCTTTGATCTTCTGGCTTCTCCTCTGGCAGGGAGTGGTGCTTCCCTGCCTATTTTGCAACTCCCCTCAGGCAGTGACAAATCCCGCTAGCAAATGGCCAAGCAGCTGAGATCTTTGCTGCTCCCCACAGGAAACCATCAAAACCTTCGAGGAGAAAGTAGGAAACAACCTCCTTGATCTCAACCACAGCAATTTCGTACTCAACACATCCTCAAAGGCAAGGGAAATGAAAGCAAAAATGAATTACTGGGACCTCATCAAGATAAAAAGCTTCTGCAAGGCAAAGGAAACAATCAAGATAATGAATAGGCAACCAACGGAATGGGAAATGATAGTTGCAAATGACATATCAGATAAAGGGCTAGTATCCAAAATCTACAAGGAACTCACCAAACTCCACACCTGAAAAACAAATAACCCAATGAAGAAATGGGCAGAAGACATAAACAGACACTTCTCCAAAGAGGACATCCAGATGGCCTACAGGCACATGAAATGATGCTCTGCGTCACTCATCATCAGGGAAATGCAACCAAAACTACACTGAGATACTGCCTCACACCAGTCAGAGTGGCTAAAATGAACAAATCAAGATACTATAGATGCTGGCGAGGGTGTGGAGAAACAGGCACCCTCCTGCACTGTTGGTGGGAATGTAAACTGGTGCAGCTGCTCTGGAAAACAGTGTGGAGGTTCCTCAAAAAACTAGCAATAGACATCCCCTATGATCCAGCAATAGCCCTGCTAGGGATTTACCCAAGGGATACAGGAGTGCTGATGCATAGGGGCACATGTACCCCAATGTTCATAGCAGCACTGTCAACAATAACCAAAACATGGAAAGAGCCTAAATGTCCATCACCTGATGAGTGGATCAAGAAGATGTGGTATGTATACACAATGGCAATGAGAAAGAATGAAATCTGGCCATTTGTAGGAAAGTGGATGGACCTCGAGAGTGTCATGCTAAGCGAAATAAGTCAGGCGGAGAAGGACAGATAGCATATGTTTGCACTCATAGGTGTAACAGGAGAACAGGAGAAACCTAATGGAGGATGAGGGGGAGGGGAAGAGGGAAAGAGAGTTGGGGAGAGAGAGGGACGCAAAACTTGAGAGACTATTGAATACTGAAAACGAACTGAGGGTTGGAGAAAGAGGGGGAAGGGGAAAAGAGGTGGTGGGAATGGAGGAGGGCACTTGTGGGGAGAAGCACTAGGTGTTATATGGAAACCAATTTGACAATAAACTATTTAAAAAAAATAAAAGGAAAACTAGAAAACTCCCACCAGTGTAGTTAGCTGCAAACATCTTCCAAAGGCTTCAGGTTTCTTTTTCTCTGTTGGACAGAACTTTATTGTTATTTTTTTTTCAATTTGAATAAAGGTAAGTAAAGATTCCCCCCCCCCAAAAAAAGAGTGGAACAATCAAGTCCTATGGCTAATTAATCTCTGACTTCTAAGAAGGATGCTACATTGTTTCTGAAAGTTGTTGTACCGTTTAACATTTCCATCACTAGAATGTAGGGGTTCCAGTTACTCTACATCATGAGCATTTGGTCATAATTTGTCTTCTAATGATATGTGGTTTTATCTCATTTTGATTTTAATGTGCAGGTCTTTAATGGTGAGTGTTGTAAAACATCTTCTCCCGTTTTTTTCCTCATATATACATATATGTATATATAGTGAATTATCTGTTCAAAACTATGCAAGTTATAATTTTTATCTTATTGCTGATGTGTCAGAATTTTTATATATATCTGGATATAGTTCCAAGATATGTCCGCAATTTTTTAAAGGTTTTATTTATTTTTTGAGAGGGAGAGAGAGAGAATGAGCAGTGGGGGGGTCAGAGAGAGAGGGAGATACAGAATCCAAAGACAGGCTCCAGGCTCTGAGCTAGCTGTCAGCACAGAGTCCGACTCAGGGGTCGAATCCACAAACCACGAAAACATGAAAACCTAGCCGCAGTTGGACGCTTAACGGACTGAGCCACCCAGGTGTCCCATATGCCTGCACTTTTGAATCAATTTATACCAATTGAAATTGAATATCTTTTACTTAATTGTGCCTTCCCAAAATCAAACACTCCTAATTTTGATATAAAATAAATTATAAATTTTTAAAAATAAATACAATTCTTGGTATTGATTCTAAGAAATATTTGCCTACCAAATGTTACAAGTATTATTGTTGTTTCCTTACAGTCATTTTAGAGTTTCACATGTTACATTTATTCCAAGCAATCATCCTGAGTTGATTTCTAGTAAGTTTCAATATGTGTACCAAAGTTCAATTTTTTCATGCATGTACATACCCAATATTTCAACCTCTTTTGTTGAAAGATCTGTGCTTTCCCCACTGAATGCAACTAGGTTGAAAACAAATGGATTATTTATGTCTACATCTATATCTGGACTCCTCTATTCCACAAATCATCTCTTTATCTTGATACAAATACCATATTGTCTTGATTAACCAGAATACTAATAATTTCATCCTTTTCTTACATAGGCACTTGGTCTTATAAATCCCCCCATAGACACTTCTTTAACTTCATCCTGCAAATATTTGACTGTTACATGCATTTTTAAAAATTTCATTGGAAATCCTTTCTAATTTTTTATTAGAAGTCTTCTAGGTTCCAAGAATTTTTAGATGTGTAACATTTAGATTACAAAAAGTTGAGAATGTACCATATATATTTCTGTAATTGATTTAAAATGTTTTTATATTAAAGGTCAGTGTATCTTATATAGTACGAATTAGTTTTAAAACATTGCAATTTTTAATAGGGACCAGAATTTGGCCCCTCTTGATAAGTATCTATGTGTACTGTAAGGTCCAAAGGCAGGTTGCCCCAATATGGGCCACTTTGGCATAAAGATTATTTTGAGTTAAAAGTAATCAAATTCTAGGGCACTGGGGTGGCTCAATTGGTTGAGGGTCCAACTCTTGATTTCTGCTCAAGTCATGATCCCAGGGTCCTGGGATCAAGCTCCATGTTGGGCTCTGTGTTGAACAAGGGATCTGTTTGAGACTCTCTCTCTCTTTCTCTCTCCCCCTCCCTCCCTCTGCCCTCTCTCCTGCTGTCACTCTTTAAAATAAAATTAAAAAAAAATACAAGTAATCAAATCCCAATAGATGCAGGAAAAACCTGTCTGCGTCCTGTCAACTGCCTAAATTTAGACTGGAAAGGGGGGCCTGTACCAGGAAGACAGCTATTAACAGAGACTTCTCTTGACTTAATAAACTGCATAATGAGGCAAGCTTTGCTTTACAAAATGGCTTCCACTTCACTCCCACCATCCGAATCTGCCACAAAAATCTTCCTGGTGTCCCCAGATGACCAGAAATTCATATGAATGACCATTATGGGAAATGTATTTCAGTCTATTTGAGTTGACACATAACAAAGTAGCACCATGTTTTCTGCTGATGTTGGTTAGAGATCTAACAAATGTCCCATGTGCTTGGACAACGGATAGTGTTACACCCTTCATGTTCACGCTAGTGTCTATACATGTTGTGGCTAGTTTTGAGAGAAGGATGTTGAGTTTTCTATATTCATGAGATATACTTTTCTCTGTTTTTCTTGCTGTATATACCACATTTCCCCCCAGTAGAACATGTAAAATAACCATTTCATCAATATTTGTTATTTTAGTAGTAAAATTTTTTCAGTAAATGTATCAAATATTTAAATGGTGGAGAATGGAACCACCAGGAACAAAGTGAAAAAAAAAAACCCACTCCATATTAAGGCACCAGTTGATATTGCTTTTAGAAATTGTATAATTTACAGAAGTGCTATGTATTCAGGTATGTAATTTTCTATAGATACACTTAATGTCAGTTACATGGATATTTTGCATAGTTAAATATCCACATGTATGGTTTTAATAGGCAGATTGGTGAAAGGTCCCTCAGCAGTGCCCATTTCTGTTAATCACAGAAGTAGGGAGTTCAGTATGTTTACTAGGGTTGGTTCCATTTTCATCCAGATTTCAGGCATTTTTGCTTTGAGAAGGTTTGGTCTGCTGAAATTCTAGACTAGTGAACTGTTGATAATGCTATGCTTTATTATTGTTACCCGATGGGAAGTTTTAACAACCTGGTGCTTATAAAGATATCAATTTTTTGGCTTTGGCACACAATGCTACCTTCTAAAGTTCTGTAAGAGCTAATTTTTTTTTCTGCTATGTATTTATAAGATGGGTAAATGAGAGTGGGAGAGCCATCTATGTGCTATATACCATAGTAAACTTGAAAATGTTTAGGGGCGCCTCAGTGGCTCAGTCCGTTAAGTGTCAGACTTTGGCTCAGGTCATGATCTGAGGGTTTGTGGGTTTGAGACGCGCATTGGGCTCTGTGCTGACAGCTAGCTCGGAGTTTTGAGCCTGTCTGCAAACTCTGTGTCTCTCTCTCTCTCTCTGCCCCTCCCCTGCTCATGCTCTCTCTCTCTCTCTCTCAAAAATAAAAAAAAAACATTAAAAAATTAAAGAAAAAAGAAAATGTTTAAATAAACACTTGACTGTGACATATGCTCAAACATAATATACAAAATTATTTCGTGGTGAGTAACTAAAACACGTTGGTTTTCAATTTGGCTGTTGGAAATTGATCTTCAGCAATATTGGGCTAAGATGCCCAATAATATATACATTTACATTTACATCAGTACGTTTGTATTATGTTATAATGAATATATTCTGGGAAAAGCCATTAAAGAGTGCTTACGTAGAAAATGCTAATGGATTTTCTGGAAATACCTAATTTTATACAGTCTTCATGTTGCCATGAGATGGGTTCATTTTACAGCAGTGAAAATTGTTCTTATGGGCAGCTTGGTATGGTTGCATATCACACATTTTCCAAAGCAAAAGAAATCCCCACAGTGATACCACGGGCAGCTGAGGAAATGATACATGGCGGTAACGTACCGTCTATCTGTCATCAATCTTGTCATTTTGCATTACTCAGTGTTCTGTCATTTTTAGACTTTTCCTTTAGACTCTTTTGTGTTGCTGATCAATATCTATGGGATTTAAATACCCAAATTAAAAAAAAAAAAGTGGGGCCCCTGGGTGGCTCAGTCAGTTGAGCGTCTGACTTCGGGTCAGGTCATGATCTTGCAGTTTGCGGGTTCCAGCCCTGCATCGGGCTCGGTGCTGACAGCTCAGAGCCTGGAGCCTGCTTCAGATTCTGTGTCTCCTTCTCTCTCTGCCCCTCCCCTGCTCACGCTGTCTCTCTCTGTCTCTCAAAAATAAAAAAAGACATAAAAATTTTTTTAATATAAAAAAATAAATAATAAAAAAAGACTGTGCATTAGGTCACATTCATGGTCATGAATGGATGCAAAGGCAAATACAGATGGATGACTGACTTCATCATTGCCAGGTGACTTAATTGCTGGTGATTTTTGACCACGGACTTGGCTCAAATGCCATACGCCTACTTATAGTTTGCCTCTCCTTTGTGTTGTTCTCTGGGAGTTCACCCTGTTTTGACAACATTCTGGAATTTTGTGCATTAGCACTTGGCTCTACGGTAGAAGATTAAAAGACAAGCACAGAGTCTTATTAAAATTTCCATAAGATTCTAGTTTTTTCCCCTAAAAATTCAGAGCTAGCCATATAGGTTTCTTCTGATATCTGAAAGTAGAGTTGCTATGGAACTTTTTGTAAGCCAAACTGGCATAAAGGGAAGAAGTATTACTTTATATGGGAAAAACATGAGTATCCTCAGACCTAAAGAATAGCATCTCCTAGGATTTTCTGATATTGTGGGATGCATCTTGCTAATGAATGCACAAAATAAATGGAGATAAAGCCCAGATGCTCAAAGACAAGGTTCAGACCTATGGCAGCTTGATGCTGAAAGGCTGAATGTGATTCCCAGGAAGGAGCTTGGAGGGGCTACTCTTGCTGCTCAGGGTGTGAGCTGCACCATGAAGGGTTAATGCAGAGTGAATGCTAACTGTTATTTTCACTTTTTGTCTTTTTCTGTAAAAGCAAAAATCCTCTGGATTTCTTTCAGTTAGTGAAAACGGGTGGGAATGTAGGTCTTCGACACAAGGGAAGTGGTGTAATGCAAACTCAAAAAGTATGCTCAGTTGTGCAGGCTAGACTTTTAGATAATGATACTATTCTTAAATACTCTGGTTGGAAGAAGAAGAACGAGACTTCAGTTTCATGTATCAGTGATTGATTCACAAAATTAAAATTGGGGAATTTGGCAATAACATTCAGATGTAGCTTTTCCTTCAGAGTCGAAGGAGATGCTTCCAATAAGTCAGCTGAGGGCTAGCAACCCACTGTAGTCATTCATGAGCAAATTACCCCAGACACATTAATGTTCAGTCTCGTTGTATCTCAGTTTCTGCATCTGTAAATGCGACCTATTTTCACACCCCAAATTTTTCTAAAAGTTTAATGAGGTACAACATGGGCTACAATTGTGACCGGCTAAATCTTGCACTACTTGCAATTAATAAGTGACAACTTAGATGAGAAGCAAGCGTAGTGTCAGACATCTCATTGAAAATTGGTGCATAATAAAACTCAATAGCTGATACAACACATGAAGATCGGTTGTAGATTTAGTATATATTCTCTCTTTATCCTCACAGCAGCTCTACAAGGGAGGTACTCATCTTATTATTCCCATCTGCAAACAAGGAAACTGAGGCACAGATGTCATCAGCTGAGCGTCAGCAGCAGCTGTTCTATCGGTAAGATGAAAGGCAGAGCATCTCTATCAGATGATGTGGGACAAATGATCTAACACTCTCTTCCCCTCTTTGAGTGTGTCCCCTTGAAGGACTGAAACTTACTGCCAATAAAGTGTACAAGTTGTTTTTACTATAAGCTTTCCTCCCAGTCATCCATCTATTCTTTAGAGTAAGTTCAGGCTACTCCTCTAACGGGGACTCATGATCTTCCTTGGTAGCAAGTCAGTATAGTACTGTATGGATATGCTGCCATCTTGTGCTCATCTCCAGGATTACCCTTCATGTTACTGGATATTCGAAGTCAGGAGATGAATGAATAGCCTGGCACAGAACTATATCATGGCTTTGCAGCTTTTAGTTGTTTCACAGAAAAGGACATTTTTTCTGTCAGGATTGTATGTAACTGAAAAGTAGAGATGAGAGAACATACCTCATCCAGGGATGTGATCTCCTGGCAATAATAATACTAATGCACTAACTAGTAAAGAAATCTTGCCCATCATGATCAGGGTATCATTTATTTGGCATGTATTTACTAGGCAGATTATTTATTGGAATTTATCTGGCTAACTCAAAGATGACTGCATCCATGCGTGGTGTGACACATTACCCAAGTCGGTCCCGTTCTGCGCTGCAAGACTTAGTCCCCTGGCCAATGGAAGTCCTACGCACTGACAGTTTTACTGTCTTCCTTCTCTTAAAATTGCCCTTATCCATGATAGTAATTCCTTCCTTGGAGAAACCCACATTCAAGACAGGTAGTAGTGGGAACTGTAAATGGCAAGCTATATATATTTTTGTGTATCTTTTTGTGGGCATTGTTAGGTCTCTGACTACATTGTAAGTCATCTTCCCCGTGTGCCTAATCTTGTTTCTCTTGCTCCCTCCACAAGAAGACATAAAATTGGAGATCTTCCCCCATAAATATCGTGCATGCTACTGTCAATCAAAGCCTGATTATTTTATTGGACAAATTACCCATAATATGCATTATATCATTTGCAGTTCACATATCTTTAAAAAATATCTGTAGATATTACTTCTATTAATGTCAGTATAATATTTGTTTTTGTGATATAACCATATTTAAAATCAAAAGTGAGTATTCATAGTTGCAGTAATCCACGAATTCTAGTCTTAATGAGTGTTTCTGTTTTATCACATCCTAACCCTATGTAATGACCTTTTTCCCCTTTTTTTTAAGCTTCTGGCTGGCAGTTGAGTTTGTCTTTTCTTTTCGACTCCTGTTCATTTGATTAGCTGCTGCTAATTCTATCAGCTTCTTTGTATCCATGCCCCGTGCATTATTTCTGGAAGAACTCGCTCCCTGGTTCCCTTTGCAGTGCTACTCCAGTTTACTGTGCACTTAATCTATCCTCTTCTTGATCTTTCCTACCTCTGCACCTTGCCACTTAAATAAATTCATTCCTTTATTATTTCCCAATGTTTTCTTTGCATTTGTCTTTAGTCCCTAATATTAAGGTTTCTGAAATCCGATACTGTCTTTTGACTCTTTTACTGTATAGCACCTCCTACGCACACTAATTTGCTGATCTGAAAACCAAACAGTTTAAACCCTTTTGCCCTAAGTGAAGTGAGTAGTTAAGAACAGGAGCTTGCCCACTCACATCTGAATCTGGGTTCTAATACTTATGACTATTACCGAATTTTTCTGAGGTTCAGATTTATCATCTGTAAAATGGAGCTGATAATATTATCTATGCTACAGAGGTACTGATGGACTTAAATGAGTGACAGTAACAAGGTTCTTAGTAAGCCCCAGAGGCATGTCAGCAACAATCCTCACAATGCAAAAATGCTTATGTTTGCTAATGGATTTTATTTCTTTGTTTAAATAACACATTGGCTTTTAAGATGACCAAGAAATACATAGCGAAGTATTTTTCTATTCACCTGCTTTCTCCCTTTTGTCATTTGTGGGAGGAAGCTGTCCCTCAGAATCACCATCTAGAGTCTGCACTATTTCTAATCCTTCTTAGTCTACAACAGTCTGGGGTTAAGGGACCAGCCTTGGGATCCCAAAAACCTAAGTGATACTCCAAGAAAATAATACATGCTATGCCAGTCAACCTCATGCACTTGAGAGTTCCTTAGGTTTGTTTTGTTTTATATCAACTATTCTACTCACACCGCAGGTATATAATGAAAAGACAGTTTCCCTCCTTTTGTATGAGATACAAAGAAACTGGATATAGATTTTCCAATATTTATGTGCCCAATGAAGACAGCTATAAAATGCCTCTATAACTTAAAGTCTGTTACACTGATGATACTGATGGGCAGCATCAGAATCAACTGGGAGATGGGTATGATCTCCATCCCAGATCTCTTGAACCAGGACCTCGAAAGTGGGACCCAGGAATCTGTGATTTACAAAGTTCTTCAGGTGATTCTAAAGCACACTCAAGTTTGAGAAGCACTGTCCTAGGGTGCATCAAGATTGAAGCCAGTCTAGGGACACTTGGGTAGCTCAGGTGGTTAAGCATCTGACTCTTGATTTTGGCTCAGCTCATGATATCATGGTTCATGAGATGCTGCCCCAAGTTGGGCTGTGCACTGACAACATGGAGTCTGCTTGGGATTCTCTCTCCCTCTCTTTCTGTGCCTCTCCTGCTTGCACACATGTATGCATTCTCTCTCTTTCTCTCTCTCTCTCTCTCTCTCTCTCTCTCTCTTTCTCTCTCAAAATAGATAAATAAACTTTAGAAAAAAGAAGAAACTAGTCTGTCTGAGTTGGGATTAATGCTCTGTCCTTTACTTACTGTATAATTTGGGGGAAAGTCATTTACCTTCTCTGGGCCTCTGTTTCTTCTTCTGAAGCAAGAAGCACCATCAAGGGCTCCAATTACTGGAACACTTGGGGGATTGGCCAAGAGTTTCCAAGATTCCAAGATTCCAAGATGGAATCCTCAAAATCTATCCAGTAACCTAACACATGGTGGGTTTCTTTCATCCAGAGACTTAACTGCTTTTTACTTTGTTCTTTTTTATTTGGCATTTTAAAGTATGAACACCACTCATTTCTCTATTAAAACTGCTGACTGCAACTTCTCTTTAAATATGTTTTGTAGGGGCACCTGGGTTGGCTCAGTCAGTTAAGTTTCCAACTCTTGATTTCAGCTCAGGTCATGATCTCATGGTTTCTGAGTTCGAGACCTCCATATTTACCTGATAACTACTTGTCTTCTCAGAAAAGAAAAAAGTGATGTATTTTTGTCTGGTTAGTCATGGAAAATTCACGGACCAGTTTGTAATGAAGTAGCTTCTGAGTTTCTTAGTACTTTGGTGTTAGGTAGAGGAGATCTGTTAAATAGACATGGGCCTGTGGAGCCAGACTGTTAAAGTTGTGTGACCTTAGGACACATGACTTAGCTTCTCTCTGCCTTGGTTCCTTCAACTGCAGAATAAGACAAGGAGTAGAAGTTGACTATGAGGAAGGACACTTATGACAATTGGTGAATAATGTGCCTCATGCCAAACAGTATCTACAGATACTATAATCTATAGACCATATATATCTCTATCTACAGACCATAATAAGGTCTGTTTAAGTGTTAACTCTTATTCTTACCTGGAAAGCAATGAGGGAACATAGAATCTGCCCGTATTCTTACCATCAGGCAGGCAGGAAGACAGCAGCAGGCAAAACCAAGAAAAAACAAGAAACAAGAAAGCAAGAAAAAATTTATTGCCATCTTGAAATAAAGTTAATACTTTCAGAGTTATTCTCAATTTTGTGGTCAATGTTTTGTGATATGGCCTTTTCTGAACTACTTTGATGGGTGTTTGTATTTATCTATTTTTGTGAAATAGAGAGAGACTGAGCATGAGAAGGTGAGGGATAGAGAAAGAGAGAGAGAGACAGACCGACAGACAGAATTTGAAGCAAAATCCAGGCTCTGAGCTGTCAGCACAGAGCCCAACGTGGGGCTTGAACCCACGAAACATGAGATCATGACCTGAGCTGAAGTTGGATGCTTAACCAACTGAGCCACCCATAGGGTACCCAGGTGCACCTTATGAGAGATATTTTTGAGAGGCAGCTCATTCTTTCTTATATTATTTAAAAGTATGGTTAAAGTAAGATTTTTCCAGTTATATAGGCAGCATCTCAATGCCAGAATATGAGTGTATCAATTAAACCTGTATTTTAATGTACACGATATGTCCTTTTCATGACTTTGGCAAAATGTTCCACCAACTCTTCTCATAAAACTTCACTCAGATTTTCTAAATGAATTACATTATTATATATAATGTGATTCTATGCATATTACATGTCAATGGGAAATAGGGAAAGTTTTGAAATATCTTAATAAATAATAATGAAGTAAATATAAAAATCTTGGATTTAAAAAATATTTTGAAAACTTTTGGAAGAGTCTTTAAAATAATAGCAGTATTTAGAGAAACGCTTTTTAAATTGTGTTTCCACCTGAAAAAATCATTTATTGTTTCTAATTTTCTTTTTAATCATTTAGTTAGATTCATTGGCATCATTTTCTTTCTTTTAAAAAACTTCCTATTTAAAAAATTAAACATGAAAAATATGGTAGGTATCTTTGAAATCCTGAAGGATAATTATTCCTACCTAAGCCCATTAAAGATTTCTGGTCTATAATTGAAATACTCCTCTGGGCAGATGAAATGAATACTTGATTTCTTCAAGTCCCTTTCAGAGTATGTGCATTTCTTTCTAAATTTCCTTTATAGAGATGACTCCTTAAAACAGCTTTCCTAGTGTCCAGAACACAGAATATTTATCACCTCATCTCAAATGAAGGCTATTATGTGATGGTGACCATTTAAGTTCATAGGAATGAAAACCAAACACAGGCAACCAAAATATATCTTGTAGATACTATTAATTTATGTTTGTGAAGCAGAGATATTCTACAATCTCTAATAAGGACAGTTACACCAGAGAAAATTTGTATGCATTTTGAAATGGACACAGTTGGAATTTCTAATATCTTAATGAAAATATGTCACAAAATTGGCTAGCACATCCATTCTACAATATGACAAGTTGCTTATTTTTCAATCAGGAAGACTGAGTGCTGAGCAGAAAGTCCAGTAATTATTTTACATAAGCTATCAGCAGGGAATTTAAAAAACTATGAGTTAAAAAAGAAAAAATGAGATATCAAAATTTGTGGATGTCACTAAAGAAATATACAAGTAAATAATGAGAGTATCTGATAACTATTTAGAAAAAAGATCAAATCAAAATGACCTGATTTTCACTTTAAGAAACAAATAAGCAAACCAATAAGCAAAACCTCAAATTAAATTCCAATCATGTAGATGGAAGGGAATAATAGAGCAGAGTAAGTGAAAAAATGAAACTTTAAAAAAATGATAAAAAAATTAATGGCAAAAGCTAGTCCTGGGCAATTGAATAGGTTAAATAGGGGAAGATAACACACTTAATATCAAGAAACAGAATTAACATAAGAGATTGCAATAAATTTTATTACCAGACAAGCCAAACACATTTCTTAAAAGTTCTAAATTTCTAACTTTTATTCATGTTAGAAATGGCTAAGGGAAAATAATAGAGATATAAACATAATAAAAATGCTTTGTGTTTAGTTTTTAATGTTTACTTATGTTTGAGAGAGAGATGGACATGGAGTGCAAGCGGGGGAGAGGAGAGAAATAGAGAGAGAGACACAGAATCTGAAGCAGGCTCCGGGCTCTGAGCTGTCAGCACAGACCATGATGTGAGGCTCGAACCCACCAACTGTGACATCATGACCTGAGCCAAAGTCAGGTGTTTAACCAACTGAAC
The DNA here is from genome assembly GCF_006229205.1 of Suricata suricatta. NCBI lineage: Eukaryota > Metazoa > Chordata > Mammalia > Carnivora > Herpestidae > Suricata > Suricata suricatta. Next base: position 45,944,895 of record NC_043706.1, read on the forward strand.
CACCCAGACACCCCATAAAACCATTTTATTTGAATTTTAAACATTCTAAATAAGAACTTCTGCCTAGATGACTTTATTGGTTATGCTAATATTTTAACTAGCATTTAATGAAGAGGTGGTATTTATGTATTTTTTTTTAAGTTTTTATATATTTAGAGAGAGGGAGAGAGCAAGCAGCACAAGCAAGGGAGGAGTAGAGAGAGAAGGGAAGAGAGTGAGAGAGAGAGAGAGAGAGAGACTCCCAAGTGGACTCTACATTGTCAGTACAGAGCCCCATGGAGGCCTCAAACCCACCACCTGTGAGATCATGACCTGAGCTGAAATCAAGAGTTGGATGGTTAACTGACTGAGCCCCCCAGGCTCCCAAAGAAGTGATGTTAATTTTATATAAACTTCCTGATGACTTCAGCAGAGATAGACTTCGGTACATTTTCTACATATCCTATGAGGTCAAAATTGCCCTGAGACAAAAAACCTCCCAAGGAGTTTTCATTAAAAAAAAATAATAATAAAGGAAAAGAAAAATCTATAATTCTATGTCTCTCAGAAATATAGACTAATAGTTTTAACATAATTTGAGCATGTCAAATACAATAATACATAATGGTTAAAACATCATGATACACTGTTGTGCAACCCCCCAAAATGCAATTTTATGTCAATATGCAAAAATTAATCAATAAAATTCATCATATGCATTATTTTCCTAATGCTGCTATAACAAATTACAAAATTATCAGTTAACATTTAAAAAAATGTTTATCAAAGTACAGTCTGAGGTCAAAAGTTCAAAACAGGATTTAAGGGGATAAAATAAATGTTTTGGCGGAGTTGCATTCTTTTTGGCGAGTCTAGGAGAGCATCCACTCTTTGTCTTTTTAGTTTCTATAAGCTGATTATATTTCATGGCTCATGGCCTCCTTAACAATAGCAGTTAACAATACACCATTACTAAATAAGGAAACCTAACTGAAGGTGAGATTTCATGGATGGTAAATAATATTTTTAAGAAGTTATTTACACAAACTGAAATGTATATATATAATCCATTTTCAATGCAATGCCAATACAAATTTCAAATTCCAGCTGATTTTTCCTTTTACAGATTGACAATCTGATTCTAAAATTTGTATTAAAATCCCAAGGAGTGAATAAGGCCAAGGCAATTTTGACACAAAGAGCGATGCTGGGGAACTTACACTACCTGATTACAAGACTTACCATAAAGCTAGATAAGCAAGAAACCATGCTACTAGAATAAAAATAGTCATATAGAACAATGAATTGGAATAAAGAGCATAGTGATCGAAGAACACATATTTGGTCAATTGATTTTCAAAACAGGTATTAAGGCAATTCAATGGAGGAAGGATAATCTTTTCAACAATTGAGGTTGAAATAATTGGATATAACCTTTTATCAAAAAATCATTCTCATCTCTTATGTCATAAAATGCATGAAAAATAACTTGAAAACCATCATACATCGAAATATAAGATATTAAGAAAACGAACTGTGAAATAATTTACTACATTAGACAGTAAAAAGTAAAAATGTATTCTATTATCACTGTTAAAAATGTAATAGGTTAAGTCATAGACTGGAAGAAACTACCGCAAACAATATAAAATAGGTTATACAATATATAACAAATACTAATTTCCAGAATATGCAACTCTTAAAAAGTTAATAAGAAGAAAACCAAAACCAAACCAAATCAAACAATATTTGAACCACACATTTCACAAAGAAGATATAGGATAGCTAATCAGCAAATGAGAAAAATTTAACACAATTGGATCATAAACTTGCAAGTTAAAAGCATGTGGAGAAACTGCTCCACAAACACTGAAATGGCTAAGATTGAAAAGACTGACAATTACAAGTGTTGGTGAGGGTAAGGAGCAACTGGAATTCTCATCTATTTTTAATGGGAATTTGGTGATGTATTAAAAATTAAAATTATCCCTACCATATGTGCCACCCATCCATACTTTGTATTTACACCTGAGAAATAAAAGCATGTATCAACCCCAACTCTTATGCATGAATATTCACAGTAGCATCATTTTTAATATTCAAAAACTGGCCAAAGATCAAGTAACCATAGATATATGAATGAAAAAAAGGAAAACAAATCTATAGTATATCTGTAGATGGAATGCTAATGAAGAATGGTAAAATCAAACTACTGATGTGTACAACAAAAAATAAATACTGGTGTGTTTTTTTTTTGTAAAGATGGAGGATAAATAAAAGCATATACAATTTCATTTACATAAATCGAGAAAATATTGGTAAAGGTGCAGTGACAGAAAGAAGATCTGTGATTTTTTGAGGCATGGCAGAAGGGGATAAATCGATTAAATAAAAGACAAAGAAAACATTTATAAAGTGATAAGCATGTTGATTATCTTGATGGTTATGATGTTTTTATGACACACATGTCAAAAACGTCCCTTTTAATATGTGAAGTTTATTATATTTAAATTCAAACAAAAAAGGTGTTGATAAAAGGTATAAAATGTCAATAATGACAAGTGATATTCACAACATCCAACATAATTGATGTTGACAGTTAATTCATATTCTTCAAGTCTATGTTTGTTATGTACATGTTCAGTAGTTTATTTACTCAATGAAAATATAATGCATATAGTATGTTTTATAATGTTTTCTTCAAACCACTGGAATTTCCCTTGTTATTATTTATTCATTTTGCAGAAGACAAAGTGAATATATATATGTCAGTGTGTATTTATATAATATATAATAATTCAATGCAGCTAATAACAACTCAACCTATTAACTCAATGCAGTGTGATATAATAAAAAATAATACTAATTCTGAGTAGATTTAAAAACTGGAAGTCTGGGGTTCCTGGGTGGCTCAGTTGGCTAAGTGTCTAACTTCGGCTCAGGTCATGATCTCTCAGTTTGTGAGTTTGAGTCCTGTGTCGGTTTCTGAACTGTCAGCTCAGGGCCTGGAGCCTGCTTCAGATTTTGTGTCTCCCTCTCTCGCTGCCCCTCACCCGCTCACACTGTGTGTGTGTCTCTCTCTTTTAAAAATAAAATAAAACATTTAAAAAATAAAAAATACAAATATTGAAAACCCGGAGTTCTGAAGTTCTCTTATTATTTTTGATATTGTTAAACACATTTCCTAAAAATCCACTTTCTTAGGTTTAGAATAAAGCACAGTTTCAAAATCAATTCATTTCATACTTATATGTCTGTTACACTACTGAAGCACAAAATGTAACTTAATGACTTTCATTTACCAAGTACAATTTTTGAAAAGCAATTGAAATTATTTTTGCTCATTTTATGATTATTAATTTGTACAATACTACTCTTTCAGAAACCAATGCTCACAAATCAAAATCCAAACAAAACCAAGCACTGAAAGCAAAAGAATGTTCACTTTTAAGATAGAAAATATATAACTATGCTTTATATAACCTTTTCGGTTTCCAGGGAACTAATGACCTTGAAGCTGAAGACACCTGGTTAAGGTGGAGGAATTCCCAGGGTCAGACAACTGCTGCCCCTTGCAAAGCGCCCCTTATGTGATTGACTCCCACTCAGAGCGTCTTTTCATTCCCAGATTCCCCCTAAGGTCGGTTAGTTCCTTGTGTTCCGTTTTCTAAAATCCTCTCAATACAGAAATTTCCACCCAGCAGATACTGACGTGGTCCATATAAGCACTGCCATGTGCCATTCCAGGGTCTCTCTGAGATTAAAATCCATGAGTTCTCCTTGAGTGAAAGGCTTTGGCTCTGCC
>NC_043706.1:45948778-45956295 GCF_006229205.1 Suricata suricatta
TGTTCCGTTTTCTAAAATCCTCTCAATACAGAAATTTCCACCCAGCAGATACTGACGTGGTCCATATAAGCACTGCCATGTGCCATTCCAGGGTCTCTCTGAGATTAAAATCCATGAGTTCTCCTTGAGTGAAAGGCTTTGGCTCTGCCGCACCCACTAGGTACATAAGCGGAAACCACATTTCAGTCAATATCATTACACAAGCTGCTGTTTGATGAGATTGGAGCCAAGCAAAACAAACTGAAGGAGAAATTTGGAAAGGCGTTAGCAATATTTGCTTTCAATCGAATTAGAAAGGACTATTTTGACCTTTTGTGTTCCACCTGAGGACAGGAGCAATTTAAAGGGAAACTACAGATAGTCCCCAATTTACAATGGCTCAACTTACAATTTTTTGACTTTAAGATGGGAGGAAACTGAAATACATGCAGTAGAAATGGTACTTTTGTACCAGGATTCTCACACAGGGTCGTGACAAGGAGGCTTTTCTTTCCAGGATGCAGCTTTATTCGTGCCAGCACGACTCAGGTGGGTTCCTACTGAAGAACTGAGCCTCCAACACCGTGTGCCATCGTTTTTCACACATTTTTTACTCCTTTGTCTCCCACATATGGTAACACACAAACATGCAGTCTGATCAGGTGGAGCGGTCTCATGTCACAAGGTTGTGAGGGATGTGATCACATGCGCATAACCAGGTCATCTTGAGGTTTGTTTGTTTTTTTAAATTTCCTTAGGGAAGGGACCCTATCACACTTTTGGTTCTGAATTTTGACCTTTCTGGGTCTAATGATTTGTGACCCCTCTCTCTTGAAGCAGGGCAGCCACAGCTCCCAGTCAGCCACAGGGTCGCAAGGTTTAAACACATGATAACTTTACTACCGTTTTGTACCCAAGCATTCTGTTTTTCACTTTCAGTGAGTTACAGGATATAGTCAACACAGCATTTGTTATGAAGTAGGGCTTGTGTTAGATGATTTTGCCCAACGGTAGACTAATGTAAGTGTTCTCAGCATGTTTAAGCCTGGCTGGGTTAAGCTGTGATGTCCAGTAGGTGTAATAAATGTGTTATCAACGCACAGTATTTTAAATTTAGCATGGGATTATCAGCACATAACCTCACTGTAAACTGAGAAAGATCTATATTAAAAATATTTCCCCCCTGAAAATAAAGCAAGCAAGAGTCAGTCTGAAAAATTGTTCTTCAACTTTTTTCATTCTTCGTGAAATGAAGGAATCTGCTTTACTCTTTTGCAGCGGTTTCCCTCATTTTCATTCCCAAATTGAAAATTTGTGGATATGTTAATTAGAATTTTTTCGATGACAGATTGAATGTCAAAAGAGTAGAAGTCACGTTTAACTCTCTAAAGACAGCTACTGTTATTCTTCAAATTTTGCATAAAAGACTTCAGTATCCACAGGTAACTCAAAGTATACCTTATTTTATAAATGGGCTCTAATAATTTTGGAAAGAATTCCTTTGGGAACATATCATTTTCTATATTTTTGACAAGAGTGTGGTGATCTGGAACTTACATATAAATATATAATTTTTTCTTCTGTCAAAATTAAAAAAAAAACCCATTGTTTAAGGATAAGAATATGCGTGGAGAATTAGATAACATCACTGAGCGTTGCTTAGGTAGTTCCAGATATTCTGCACAGGAACTTGTGAGAAGACACTAAAAAATGGATCATCTTTTTTCCCCACATCTTCAGAAAAATTTCAGTTGAGTAAATTTCTGATCAGAGCAGTATTGTTTTCCTTTGGACATACTCCTGAGTGATTTAACTGTAGCAAAATATTTATTTATTTATTTATGTTTATTTTTGAGAAAGAGAGAACGCACAAGCATGGGAGAGGCAGAGAGAAATGGAGAGAGAGAATCGTGGGGCCCAATGTCACCAATTGTGAGATCATGACCCGAGGCAAATCCAAGAATCACCTAATTAACTGACTGAGCCACCCATAAAATCTTTATGTATAATTGATGAGATCACTATTTAAAAAGTAGCAAAATTGAAAGGTCTTAGGAATAGTAGTAACTGTGGATTGAATATTCTTTCCATGCATTTTATATGGTCACAACATGAAGTGAGAGAATTCTGAGTATTATGCTTTATTGTAAAATGTCTACATATTTATGAAAAATAGTCCTACATGAATTTAAGAAAACTGCATTTTGCTTTCAAATCTCTTCATATTCATTTCTTGCTTCTGATGGTATTCTAATAAGAAATTATTTGTCACTCTTTCATCTTGCAATCTCATTGTTTTGCAGTGGTAAATAAATTAATTTTTATTCCAGTCAGTATTCTGAATATGGATAATATTACTATTTGTTATTCACTTTCTATTCTGTAATCTTGGAGAGACTCATGGATATCCTGGCCTCTGCTACATCTCTATTGTACCTGTAATTTTAATCACAAACAGTCGTTCTGTAATGATTTTTGACAGGCTGATATATTCTCTTTATCTGTACTTTTAAATTACAGTACTGTGTACCTAATAATTTCTCAAATCTTTCTCCAACTGAACGAAGAAAAACCTCACACCTCTAGAACACCTATCTGATTGTTCTCATTCACTTCTTGATAGACAGTAGAGGAATTTCTAGTTTGGGGCTAATAGAAAAAATATTTATTACCGACATTTGTGTGCAAATCTTTGCATGCGCTGTGATTTCATTTCTTTGGTTAAATACATAACAGTGGAACGGTCAGCTGCCAAACTGTTTTTGACAGTGTTCGTGCCATTAAACATTTATATCAGTAAAACGTGAATCAAGTTGGTCCACGGTTTCACTGACACTTGCTTCTCTTAATTTTTGTCATTCTAATGGGTGTGTAGTTGTATCTCATTGTGATATTAATTTGGATTTCCCTACTGGTGAATGAGTGAAACATCTTTTCCTCTGGATTTTTGCCAATTGTATATCCTCTTCTATGAATTGTCTGCTCATAATATGTAGATTATAATTCTTTTTGTCTTCAGATTGTTGTCAGAATTTTTATATAAAATTAATACAACTCTTGTTTCACATATGTAATTGTGAATTAAATTTCTACCCATCTTTTATTTTTTAAATTTATTATTTTTTAATAGTTTATTGTCAAATTGGTTTCCATATAGCACCCAGTGCTCTCTACTCCTTCTTTTAATTGTGCTCTCTTGCCTAACAGTGCTTTTTCAAAATTAAGAACTCTAATTTTGAAAGAGGTCAACTTATCAATTTTTTCATATATGAATCATATTTTGGGCATTGATTCTAAGAAACTTTTTAGATTTTGCTTGTTTTGTCACATAGTTTGCTTGTTTTGTTCTTCACAGTTTTACATATTACACTGATGTTAAGAATGCATTTTTAATTAATTGTATAATTTTCAACATATGAATCAAAGTTCAAATTGTATGCCTATTAATACCCAGTGTTTCCTCCTCTACTGAATATTCAGCTTTTAAAATAAATTGAGAATGTATGCCCACATCTATTTTGGTATTCGATTCTGTACCACTGATTATCTTGGTCCAACTGCTATACTGTCTTGATTAATAATAAGAAGTTACTTCTCTAACGTAGGTATTTAGCAATTTAAATTTCCCCTCAGCACGCTTTTAAATTCATCTCACACAGTTTTGAATTTTATGCTATTTAAACTTTTATTTAAAATGCTTTTTAATACTTCTATTAGATTTCTTCTCAGCTCATGAGCTATTTAAATGTGTATTATTTAGTATCCACAATTTTGAGCATATCCCAGATATATCTGTAACAGATTTATAATGGTTTTCTATTGTATTCAGAGATCAGTGCACTTTGTATGCATTGAATTACTTTTAAAACACTGACCTTTCTTAGGACCAGAATATCTTCTGTCTTGATAAACACCAGCATGTACTGAAAAAAGTGTATTGTGCCCAAGAGAGTTTATTCAAAGAACATCACATGGATTTGTTCCAGATATTTGATCTTACCCAAATGTGTGAGCTAACTAAGCAGTAGGTAAGGTTTATTCTTCATATCTCCTGCTGAAGATTAAGGCCACTGGAGAGGCAGTTGGGAAGGATAGATTAGAAAGACAGAGAGAGAGAGAGAGAGAAATTGAGGACAAACTGGAGCCAACTTCAGCATCTGAAAACCCACCAGGATGGAAGGTGGTCATACAGATGCCTGGCAGAACTGAGGCCCTTTGTCTTGGAGTTAATTATGCATACCCACCCCAGATATTGTAGGCATCTAAGGAAGAATCAGGGGAAGATGTAGCGGTGGCCATCCACCTGCTGCTTCTGACTAACAAAATGACTCCGCAGATTATCAGCAACATCCAGAAGCTACAAAATGGCTTCTACTTCATTTCCACCTGCACATCTGCCACAAGAATCTCTTTTGTGGCCCTAAATAACCAAAAATTCATAAGAATGACCATTTTGGAGAATGTATTTCACCTTCTTAAGTTCATGCATATCAAAGTGTTTTCTGCTGATTTGGTTAGATGTTCAATAAATGCCAAATTAGTCTAGTAGTTAATAGTATTAAGTACTGCTAATCAACTCTGATAATTTGTCTTTATATTGTATCAATTTTTGAGAGAGGGGTGCTGAGTTCTCTAACTATACTTGTGGATTTTTTTGTTTCCCCTTGCTTTAATTTATTTTAAAGTTTATTTATTTATTTGGGAGGGGAGGGGCAGAGAGAGGGAGAGAGAGAATTTTAAGCAGGCTCCAGGCCCCAGTGTGGAGCCAGACATAAGGTTTTATCTCCTGATTGTAAGATCATGACTTAGCTGAAATCAAAAGTTGGTCGTTTAGCTGACTGAGCTACCCAGGTGCCCTTCTCCTTGCTTTGTATAACAAAAATTTTCCATTTAAAGTGTAAAACAGCCCATTAATGTTTTTTATTTGAGTAATAAGTGTTGGGAGCTATTTGAACTTACTGGTAGAGTAAAAATTCCTCTGGTGAGGGTACGGCAAGTTTGCACGGTCTCTTGGCCCCAGATAGCTCCCAAAATCTACCCTCTTGAAACTTTTCATTTCTGCTTGGGTACCAGATATCAGAGTGCTTTGCTGGTTGGTGTCAGGAGGGACCTGTCCTCCTGCTCTGTCCCTGAGGCGTGATTGCACCTGGTCAGGGAAAAGATGAGTAAACTAGATACACCCTAATGAAACACATAATTTTCCCCTAAGCAATTAACTGATAACTGACTACCTTCTGGGCCTGAATGCCTTTGTAAAAGTCACTACTGCAATAAATGTATCAGTCATCTTTGGGACTGTGAGAGCAGGCATTATGTCTTCTGAGAATGTGTTTTTCTGGGAAATTTCTCTTAGAGTTATAAACAGCCTAATGACCTTTACTCATAAAAAAAAAAAACCTGACCTTTACTAAACAATGCTGTTTGCCTCTTGGTTAAAGGTCACTCCCTTAAAGCTAGACCTGAGGTTTTGTAGAAAATACTTATGACAACATGAGTGCCTGTAGCTAAGTTTTTTATGACAATCATTACTACTAGAATTGTAACTTCTGCAGAACCCATGTCCTGAAAAATTATAAAACTATCCATGAGAAATCATTTACTGCTCTTTCTGGTCCTTGTACCTTTTGCCATAAATGAAGCTTGAGAACCAGACAGGGCAGAGATGCCTGCCAGAATGGTAGACACACCTGCCAGGTGGGCAGGGGTGCCCGTCTGGTGATCAGAATGAAACTCAAGGCTCTCTCACTCTCTCTCTCTGGCCTACACAGTCATCCTTCAGGGGAACCCTGGACCTGCAGGAGCTAGACTCCAGAAAAAAGAGGTTTTTTTTGCTAAATGTATTAAATATTTAAATGATGAAGAATGGAACTATAAGGAATAATGTGAAAAAAACTGCATATCAAGGCACTAGTTGAGATTACTTTAAAAAATTAAAAAACAGTAGTGTTTGCACATTTGCATATACAAGTACATAGTATTCTGTAGGTCCCAGTTTAAAAATCTGTATATGTGGTTTAAAGAGAAATTGATGAGAGAATACATAGTTGGTGCCCATTACCATTAACCTCAGAAACAGGAAGTGGGTTCAATATGTTTACTAAGGCTCATTCTATTTTCATCCACACTGAATGGATTATTTTTCCCTTTGGAATGATTTCAAGCATCCGCTGAATTTCTACAATAATCAAAAGAAAGAGACATAATGGAAGACAAGGATCCAGCCATTCTACTGATATTTTCTTTGGCTTATTTATTTACAATGAAGATCTACCTACTACTTCATAGTATTTTGTTTGCCTACTAGTCTAAGACTGTTTTCCTGTAGTGCTGATAGAACACCAAGGGAGAGATATCAATACAGGTTATTAATACAGAAGGTGATGTTGAAAAAATCAATTTTCATGTATAACACAAGAAATTAAAATAATCTATTATTTGTTCTATTAAGAACTGATTGAAAATTCATTGTGCTTTTGAATCAATTAACCTTTCTGTTGACAATTAATATGAAATATATATTTCTCTATGCTATGAAGACATTCTGGGTACTGAGATGACCATTAATCTGTACACCTATAATTGCCAGAACGTCCAGTTTAGTCACTTGCATTATTAAAAAAATGGACCAAACTCTCACTAAATATTAATATTTAATGAAACAATAAATTCTGTTTTTGAAACTAGACACAGCTACAATGTTTGCATTACAAAAAAATTTCATGAATTCTTACTAAAGGAGGGGAGCCTGGGTGGCTCAGTTGGTTAAGCATCTGCCTTCAGCTCAGGTCATGATCTCGCAGTTTGTGGGTTCTAGCTCTGCATCCAGCTCTGGGCTGACAGTCAGAGCCTGGAGCCTGCTTTGGATTCTGTGTCTCCCTCTCTCGCTGCCCCTCCCCAGCTTGTGCTTTGTCTCTCTCTCTCTCTCTCTCTCTCTCAAAAATAAATAAACGTTAAAAAAATTTTTAAAGGAAAAACTCAGTTGTGCAATGTTTTTATTTATTTAGGGCAGAACTAGATTTATAAAGCTTGAATCAGATATAACTGTTGTGGCCGGATGTGCAATTCACATTTTGTAAAGTATATACTGCACCTTCGTTGATTTCCTCACCTGTTTATCTTTCTCTCTAACATAGTACTCTTACAGAAGGAGTAAGACAACTTATTATTTTTACATTTTTATGTTTCACATGTTGATTGTTGTTGTTTTGTTAGTGACTACAAAGGATATCAGATACAGGGACAAAATAAAATGACTAAGCCATTCAAACCACAATTATTTATTCTCTTAGGTTCTTTAATACTGAGTTCCGACTCAACTCTATTATGAGTTATTAACTTAGTTAGGCATGAAATAAGATGAATCCATGATGTGAGGACTTGGATGGGAATTTTAATTTTATTAAGTTGTGGTAAATAATAATCATTTAAAAATAAACAAGGCAGATCATCTCCAGCTCAACCTAAACCTATGAGAGCAGTGGTGTGTGGCCAAGATTACATTTGCATTTATATTTACCTAAAAGTCCAAATTGAAGCTG
>NC_043706.1:45956395-45957555 GCF_006229205.1 Suricata suricatta
GATGAATCCATGATGTGAGGACTTGGATGGGAATTTTAATTTTATTAAGTTGTGGTAAATAATAATCATTTAAAAATAAACAAGGCAGATCATCTCCAGCTCAACCTAAACCTATGAGAGCAGTGGTGTGTGGCCAAGATTACATTTGCATTTATATTTACCTAAAAGTCCAAATTGAAGCTGCAAAAAAAAAAAAAAATGAACAGCAGAAGCATATGGTCTAAAATTTTTTGTTTTAATGAAATATTTCAAAAGTGATTCTTTCATTAAAATGTTAACAAAAGAAAGAATAGAAGCTATAGAAACAAATAAGCAGTAACAGGAGAGCCTGGGTCGTTCAGTCAGTTAAGCATCCAACTTTGGCTCAGGTCATGATCTTGTGGTCTGTGAGTTTGAGCCCCATGTTGGGTTCTGTGCTGACAGCTCAGAGCCTGGAGCCTACTTCTAATTCTGTATCTCCCTCTCTCTCTCTCTACCCCTCCCCTGCTCATTCATGCGCTCTCTCGCTCTCTCTCTCTTTCTCTCAAAAGTAAACATTTTTTAAAAATTAAAAAAAACCAAATACACAGTAAGTTATTTATCATTTTTAAAGTGTATTTATTTTTGTGTGTGAGAGAGAGAGAGCGAGCAAGCGCATGAGCAGGGAAGGGGCAAAAAGAGAGAAAGAGAGAGCATCCCAAACAGGCTCCACACTGTCAGTGCAAGAGCCAGACTCAAGGTTTAAACTTCATGATATCATGACCTGAGTCAAAATCAAGAGTTGGCACTTAACCAACTGAGCCACTCAGGTCCCTGCATTGTCATAGTCTTTATCATCTTTTAATTCTTTGTTAATTATTTACTAAGCACTTCCAGCCATATTATGAACATTCCATAATATACTGGGAAAACTTAAAGTTGCAGGCTGATCTAAGAATATGAGACATACCAGCTGTTATTCAACATTTATAAGGATACATGATCCCTGAACTGTCCAGGGATCTCTGTGCTCTCACCAGGGAGGGATCGGTGATCCCCTTTCCTGTTAGGGAAAACATGATTATGACAACGCTGTCCCAACTGCTTAAGCCTTGAGAATATTTTGAAAATTCACAATGACCCCTAATTTGGACCAATTGTCAGTCTGCACATCTTGCATCATTCTTTTATACAAGTCCCCA
>NC_043706.1:45957655-45965654 GCF_006229205.1 Suricata suricatta
CCCCTGCTTCACAAACACATGTAGATATGAAACAATTACACATTTAAATCACCTCCAATTAAGCAATTTGCCTTGCAAGTAATAAGACTGGACTCTTTGATTGTTTTGTGGATTATTTTAATCATCAATTTAAAACCAAAGTAAAGTTAAGATGTAAAGAATTACAGTGCATGTTAGTTGGGCAGGAAAGACAAACATCAAGGAAGTTGGAACATGGGAAAGGAGGAGAAGGAGTTAACAGACTCTCCTCTGTCAAAGGTTATTGTCAAGGGGACCGGTTACACCGTTAGTTGAATTTTGTCAACCTGGGAACTACTAGTCACGGGGTGGAAACATGGGGCAAGTGTTGAGCTGGACGCTTCACTTCTGCAGTAAGGAAGTTTAAAACAGGGTTGGGTCAGGACACGAGTGGGTGGCATTGATATCTATCTACTGATGCCTGTATGTGATTAGTAAAAAAAAAAAAAAATAGGATCTAAAGTGTAATTAAAACCAAATGAAACTCAGCAAAGGCTACTGAAGCAAAGTAAGGTAAAAGGAGTAAACCAGCAGACATTTCTCCAACAGAACATTGTAGTTGCAAACAACAAATATTATTTTATCTCCGTGTCACACAGACAACTAGCTTTGCAGAAGTGTCGAACTGACTGGCTCCTGCATCCAAAACCACGTGTTTGTGTCTCACAGTTACTGAGTTCATCATAGTAGAGGCAGGGGTTAGCTGGAAGGACAAAGCATGTTTACACCATATTATCTCAAAAATTCACCATCACTGAAGAAAGATAAACTTCTATAAGATATAAATGTAATTATCCACACCCCACGCCCCCAATGCCTCTGAAAATCACCTATCTTTTCTCTGTATCTGTGAGTTTGGGTTTACTAGATTCCACTTATAAGTGAGATCATACAGTAATGTCTTTCTATGTCTGATGTATTTGTGTAGAATATGCCTTCAAGATCCGTCCATGTTGTCATAAGTGATATAATTTCCATTTGTGTGTGTATACATAGTACACACACACACACACACACACACGCACACGCACACACATCTTTTTTCTGTATCCATTCATCTGTCAATGGACAGTTAGATTGTTTCCATGCCTTAGCTATTATAAATAATGCTTCAATGAATATACAGGTGTAAATATCTTCTTGAGTTAATGTTTTTGTTTTCTTTCAGATAAATACCCAGAAGTAGAATTGCGAGATCATATGATAAATATATTTTTTAATGATTTGAAGAGCCTCCATACCATTTCCGATAGTGACTGCATTAATTTACATTTCCTTTAACATCACACAAGGGTTTGTTTTTCTTTTGCCACACCCCTGTCAACACTTATTATCTCTTGTCTTTTTGCTGAGAGCTATTCTAACAGGTATGCAGTATATCCCTGCATTTCTCTGATGATCAGTGATGTTAAACATTTTTCGTGTACCTGTTGGCCATATAGACATCTTTGGAAAAATGTCACTTAGCTCCTCTGCCAATGTTTTAATTGGATTTTTAAATTCAGCTTTCTAAGTTCTTTATATATTCCGGAGGTTAACTTCTTATCAGACATACGATTTGCAAGTCTTTTCTCCCATTCAGTAGGCTGTCTTCTCATTTTATTGCTGGTTTTCCTTGTTGTGTAGCTTTTTCGTTTGATGCAGTTTCACTTGTTTATTTTTGCTTTTGTTATTTTTGCTTTCAGTGTCAAGTCTGAACAATCATCACCAAGATTGATGTTAAGGAGTTTGCCCTCATGTTTTCTTTTAGGAGCTTTATGGCTTCAGGTTTTATGTTCAAGTCTTTAATCCATGTGATTTGATTTTTGTGTGTAGTGTAGTATATGGGTCTTGTTTCATTCTTTTGCCTAGTTTTCCCAGCACCATTTATTGAAGAAACTGTCTTTTCCCGTTGCAGTATTTGGCTTCTTTGTTATAAATTAATTGGCCACATATAGGTTGGTTTATTTTTGGGCTCTCCATTCTGTTGCATTGATCTATGTGTCAGTTTTTATACTAATACCATACTCTTTTGACTATTTTATGTAGCTTTGTAATATAGTTTAAAATCAGGGAGTGTGTTACCACTAGCTTTATTCTTTCTCAAGATTTCTTTGGCTAGTTGGGAGTCTTTTGTGGTTCCATAGAAGTTTCAGAATTATTTGTTCCAATTCTATGAAAAATACCATTGGAGGGGTACCCGTGTGATTTAGTTGGTTAAGAGACCAATTTTGGCTCAGATCATGATCTCATAGTTTGTGGGTTCAAGCCCCACATCCAGCTCTGTGCTGACAGTTTTGAGGAGCCTGCTTGGGATTCTCTTTCTCTTCCTTTCTGTGCCCCCCGCCTCTCTCTCTCTCATTCTCTCAAGATAAATAAAAAACTTAAAAAAATACCATTGGGATTTTCATAGGGATTTCACTGATCTGTAGGTAGCTTTGGGTAGTATGGAAATTTTTTTAAATATTAATTTTTCTAATCCATGAACTTGAGATACATTTCTATTTATTTGTACCTTCAATATTTTTCATCAATGTCTTAACATTTTTAATATATAGATCTTTCATCTCCTTGATTAAATTTATTCCATTTTAAAAAATTTTTAAATGTTTTTATTTATTTTTGAGAGACAGAGAGAGAGAGTATGAGCCGGGGAGGGTCAGAGAGAGAGAAGGAGATACAGAATCTGAAGCAGGCTCCAGGCTCTGAGCTAGCTGTCAGCACAGAGCCTGATGCAGGGCTTGAACCAACGAACGTGAGATCTGACCTGAGCCAAAGCCAGACACTTAACGGACCAAGCCACCCAGGCACCCCCAAATCTATTCTTAGGTATTTTATTCGTTTTGATGCAATTATAACTAGTATTGTTTTCTGAAATTTCTTTTTCTGATAGTTTGTTGGTAGTGTACTTAAAATAATTGATTTTTATATATTGATTTTGTATTCTGCAATTTTACTGAATTCATTTATTAATCCCAACAGTTTTCTGGTGGAGTCTTTCTGGTTTCCTATGTATACTGTCATGTTATCTGCAAATACTGTTTAACTGCCTCCTTTCTGATTTTAATTATTTGTACTTCTTTTCTTGCCTAATTATTCTGGTTAGGACCTCCAGTACTATGTTGAATTAAAGTGGTAAGAGTAGTCATTCTTCTCTTATTCGTGGTCTTAGAGGAAAAACTTTCTACTTTTCACCACTGAATATGATACTTTTTGTGGGCTTGTCATATCTGGCCTTTATAATGTTGAGATAAGTTCCCTGTATATCCAGTTTGAGAGTTTTTATCATGAAAGAATGTCAAATTTTGTCAAATGCTTTTGGTGCCTCTGTCAAGATGGCTATATGATTTTTATTCTCCATATTTTGGTGTGGCATATCACATTGTCTTGTGATGGTGAGCCATTCTTGTATCCATAGGATAAACTCCACTTGATTGTGGTGTATGATATTTTCAGTGTATTTTTGCAATTATTTTGCTACATTTTGTTGAGATTTTTGAATGTCTGTTCATAAAATATATTGGCCTGTAAATTTTTTTTTAAACTACAGAGTCCTTGTCTGATATTAGTATCATGGTAATGGTGGCCTCATTCCCTTCTCTTCTATTTTTGGGAGAATTTTAGAAGTATTGTATAGTAATTCTTTAAATGTTTGGTAGAATTAACTAGTAAAGACTTCTGGTCTCTGGCTTTTCTTAGTTGGGAGATTTTTTTATTATTAATTCAATCTGCTTCCTAGTACTTTGTTCAGAGTTTCTACTTATTCATAGAATATAATTATATTCACAGAATATAATTATTCTATTATTCAATCTTGGTGAGGTCATGTTTATTTATTTATAATTTAGTCTTTGTAAGTTGTATGTTTCTAGGAATTTATTCATTTCTTCAAATTAGTTGTTCAGTTTGTTGCAATACTGTTGTTCATAGCATTCTTATGTTTTTTTGTTTGTGTGATATCAGTTTTAATGCCTCTCCTTTAATTTCTTTCTTTAATTATTTGAGCCCTTTATTTTCTTTTCTTTCTCCTCCTTCTCCTCCTCCTTTTCTTCTTCCTCTTCTTCTTCTTCTTCTTCTTCTTCTTCATTTTCTTTTTCTTCTTGTAAGTGTGACTGAACCTAAAGATTTTTTGTGTTGTTTGTCTTTAATAAAACAGCTCTTATGTTGCTTTTCTTTTTAGTCTCTATTTTATTCATTTCCACTCTGATTTTTAACATTTTTTTCCTTGTACTAACTTTGAGCTTAGTTTGTTTTTCTGTAGTTGAGGAATAAAGTGAAGTTGTTTTGAGCTATTTTTTAGCTGTTGTTAATATAGGTATTTATTGTTATGAATTTACCTCTTAGAACCAACTGCTTTTACTACTGTTCTAAAATATACATTATATTAATTTATATAACTTCCTTATTTTATAACTATGAATTTTGCTTTCATAAATATTTTTGGGTTACACTAAGCTGATTATACCTACATATCCAGGTCTTTATATATTAGGCTTATTTTCATTCCAGTGTGGCTCAATCTCAAATATCTATCTATCTTCATTATTTCTCATCTTCTCATGCATTTGTAGGTGAGCAAAGGATTTAAGATATGCATCTTCTACATTATAGATTTAATCTTCTTGAGTAATACTTTCTCTTTCTTATTCTCATTTTACTTCTATTACACTTTTTATACCATTATACACATTGCTTTTATATTTTGGATTAAAAAATGTACCCCATTCACCCAACACAGATAATTAGTAGAAATTTTATCTTTCTCCAACATTTCTTTTCAGGCATCAGGCTCTGTGCTGACAGCTAGAGCCTGGAGCCTGCTTTAGATCCCCTGTCTCACTCTCTCTCTCTGCTCCTCCTTCTGCTCACACTCTGTCTCTCTGTCTCAAAAAAATAAATAAACATAAAATTTTTTAAAAAAGAAGTGGAAGTATTTTAAGGGAACTGTATGACCATCATCTAATATCTTCTGATGTGTCAGTAGGGACATGGAAGAATAAGAATCACTCAGTAAGAAATTACATGCCCTGAGAAGTGGTCAGGCAGATAGGGAAGCTATGGAGTAGCAAGAAAACTGAGAACGTTGGTATCCTGAAAGAGTGTGTATAACTCCAAGGTTGCAATGAGAGAACCCAAAACTTTTTTATAGAGCACAGAAAAATTTATACTTCTATTTACATTTTATCCAGGGTTCCCTTATTAGGGTCATTCACTTCAGGGTGGGAACTTGAGTTTAGGCCTAGACATTCTAATTTCCATTCTGATAGACTTAATCAATCATCTTTTTGGTCACTCAGGGAGAGTGATCTTTGGGAATATTGATCTTTCCTGTGGGACGGTTCAGATAAAAGTGATAGAAAAGTGCAATATTATCAAATGCTTAATTTTAAGAAAACTTGGCTCTTGGGTCAACAGTCTACATTTAGCAAACTGAATGTAAAACTTACTACAAAGCTTATTTTCACAATCATTTGGACAGTCTTCACATGGGGTTCCCACCTTATAAGGTTCATCATTTTTGTCAGGATCATTTCCCCTTAGAATAAAGAAAAAAAATGATGTAATAAAACATGTTTGAACAATGCACAGAAATGTTTACTTAATTTTTATAATACACTTTGAAAACAATTTTTGAAAACCACTGCTAGATAATGACTATAATATTTAAGATCAGTTTAAGATTTCTAGATTTACAATGATGATGGTTTATTTTTTTGGATGTATAACAGGTGATTGTGGTGTCCTAAGAATGTTTTGAGGCAAATTAAACTTATTTGGACAGTCAAGTTCTAACAGGATTGGGGCCAATGAACAGTCAAGTCTTAGCAAGCAGAAAAGTTTTAGAATCATTTCTAGTCAGTCATTTTTCTTGATTTATACTCATAAGGACTTGGTAAATAAATAGTCACGTAAAGGAGGATATTAAGAAATTTTTAAGTGAGTCTAACTGGATATGTTCTAACTTTATCTTGCACGATGTGATGATACATGTTGCTGTCTTGTGTAGAAACATAAGACACTGGGGCATTAGAAAAGATGAAAGTCCCTCAGTATGGCTAAATCTAAAGTGGCAGAGTTGGGGGAGAGAGTAGATAAGAATTTCTAGATTGGAGCTAATATGAAATTCAGAGAAGAGAGTCTTACTTGCAGATATCTAAGAAAACAATGTGGGTGATAGCCGATTCTTACCTAATACGCTTGAAAAATAAAGTAAATGTTCAGCATTCTATTTGATATTTTTCTGTTTGATATCTGAATTGTGAGAATTTTACTTTATTGCCCTTTCCCCTTCTTTAAGTAAGCTTTATTCCTAGTGTGGTGCTTGAACTCATGACCCTGAAATCAAGAGTCTCATGCTTTCCCAACTGAGCCAGCCAAGCACCCCTGAATTTTACTCTATAAAAGAAACTTATTATTTAATTCAGGAAGGGATTTTGTCAGACAGTTAGGCTAATCTTTGCTGTAGAAAATTCTCCTACGATAGCTCCATATGTTTTACTTTTGTGTATTGTCAGAAGTTCACTAGAGACCACCAGCCCAGCAAAGATTTAATACAATTAATGTGTTGTAGATGCAACACATTACATACTTACTGTCTTCAATACTAATTACATAGATAAAATCTATCACCTACTGAAATCAAGAAATGGTAAGACCATAAAATAACTCATACAGAGCTATTACATGAATATATCTATTGAATCTATACTGATATTCAATACCTTATTTAAAGTATTAATATGGTAACATTATCAGATAATTTTTGCTGATTCATATTGAACATCTTTTATTTTACAACACAAATGGGGGATTCCAGTTAAACATCATGTAAGCAATATTTTTGGTAAACTATTGGGGGAATATATCCAGTTTTGAACAATCTCTAATTTCTCATAATTACCACTGGAACCATAGAGTGTGTCCCTATGGGCTTCTGCAATCATTGTCTGAAACTGATCTTGCTCTGTAACCACAGTTGATAGGGCAAAGGAGTCCCGGTGCCCCTCACTGAAGCAATCAGTTTATCTCTTATAGGGGCTGTTACTCACACCATGATAACATGTAAATTTAATTTCTTAAGAAAAGACATGTACCAATAGATAGACTAAACAGCTAACCAAAAGAACGCTTCAATTTTTGTTTACTCTTGATATTCGACTGTATTTCTGCCCTTGCATTCTAAATACACTCTTGAATTGCTGAAGTAAATATCATTGTTTCTTTGCTTATGCTAATCAATAACACATAGCAAGACTACTGGTAATAGCTTTGAATTTGGACATTCTATTAATGAGATATAAATTCATTTTTAAAATATGATATAGGGACACCTGGGTAATTCAGTTCGTTACGCATCTGACTCATGATTTCAGCTCAGATGGTCATCTCACAGTTTGTGAGTTTGAACCCTGAATCAGTATCTGCACTGACAGTGCATGGCCTTTTTGGGATTCTCTCTCTCTCCCATTCCTTTTGCCTGTCTCCCACTTGTGCACACACGCTCTCTCTCTCTCAAAATAAGTAAATAAACCTTAAAATAAATATGATACAAATAAAAATACATGCGTGGGTTGTGATTTATATGTGTGATGGTTTGGGTATTGGGTAAATGACATTTTATCCCTAACATTCTGTTTAACTGAAATGAAATACTCGGCTTTTCTTTTGTAGTGCTTGAGAAACTGGATTATGTAAGGAGGATAGATTTCTAATGGTTATGTGAAACAGAGCTGTATAATACATACTCGTGACAATAGTGACAAACGTAGAGATATTGAGTTGACTGTCTTTGGCGGCATGATGATATTCCACAGCCAATGAGGTAAGAAGTGGCCCAAACAACCTATAAAGATAAAGAAATGTTTTTAATTTAATAATTTGATGTTTTGCTAAATGATTACAATATAAATATTGTTATCAATGACTTAAAATAAATATGCTTGCTTTAAGGAAGCTTTGGACGTGACTTACTAGGAAGCAATAGAAATAGAAATATTTCCAT
>NC_043706.1:45965754-45973154 GCF_006229205.1 Suricata suricatta
GGGGGGCGGTAAATCTTTGCAGGTCCGTTCCTGAGGGAGGGAGAGAGAAATAGGGCAGGAGGGAGATGCAGGGAGTGAGGCAAGACGAGTGTTTTCGCTCAAGCCCCCGTTTATTAAGAAAGAATCAAACCTATATAGGATTTGGGGCGGGAAACTGACCCAGGTTGGTTGCCAGGTAACAGAGTCAAATGATTATTAGAGAAAGGGGAAACCGAAACTGAAACTCCAAACACAGCATCAAAGGAAGCACCCAGACTTTTGTCCGCAATAATGGGCAGGGGAAGCTTAGCGCTGCATAAACCCGAATGCGGTTTGATCTTTTGTTCATTTTGGCTTTTTTCGTCTGGCTCAGTATGACGGTCTCTGAATCCTGGACCAGGAAATGCACTCTCCTAGCCTCCAGGTGTAAATCTTGTTTTTTCGGTTGCTCCCTGGAGAGCGATATATCCTTGCCTGAGGCAGCCAAAACTCGGCAGCTCCCAACAGACTTATATCTTGAAATGTTTTTATTTGTAATATGAGACAGAATAATACCATCTTCTACATAATAGGTATATAGTGGGAATTGAACAATAAGATTTTTAAGTGTTTGGAATAGGAAATATTAAGTTATTATCTGAGTATAAGGAAACTATTAGTCTTATGATATAAATAGTGGGTCTAGTCTACCTTTATCTGAAGGAAATAGAAGATAGGAATTATGTCACAAATTTGTCAGATTTTTAGCTCTCTGGGTGACCATTTTATTTTTATCCTCTGATGGTTTGATAAGGTAAATTATCTGAATAAATCGTCTAATGTTACCACCTTCTTGGATTCCTAACACATACCCTTTCTGTACAAGGCTATGAATCTTAAAATAAGAATGCTATTTTCTAGCCTTTTATTTAGAATTTCTGCATTGCTATCCATAAGTGATTAAGTCCATGATTTTAAATAGGCAGATAGTCTTGAAAAAGCAGAACAAAGATGGAAGTCTTACACTTGCCATCAGCAGCCTTGCTACAAATAGTGACACCGGCATAACAACAGAGAGATAAACCTATGAAATAAAATAGAGCTTCCAGATATAGATCTTCTGTTCTAGTGATTTTCAACAAGGATGCCAAGACCATTCAAGGAGGACAAATAAAGTGGGAAAAGCTAGATATCCATACACAAATAAATGGAGTTAGACCATACCTCACACAATATTAAAAAACTAACTCAAAATGGATGAAGATCTAAGAGCCAAAATCACAAAAAGAACTCTTAGGAAGAAACATAAATACAAAACTTCTTTTTGATATGGAATTTGGTGATAATTTCTCAGATATGACTCTAAGAGCAGAGACAGAAGAGGAAAAAATAGATAAACTGGACTTTAACAAAATTAAAACCTTCATGCATTATAGGATACTAACATCAGAGTGAAAAGGCAGCCAATGTAATAGGAATTAATATTTGCAAATAATTTACCTGATAAAGGATAGATGCCTAGAATATATAAAGAAGCCTTACAATTCAATGACAGAAACCCAAACAACCTGATTTAGCCCAGCACCTTTCATTAGAGATGAAATCTCTAAGGATCTAAGGAATTAATTCACAAGTCATAAGTGTGGGACCATGATCTGATAAGATTTGTGTCCTTACAAGAAAAGTCACTGGAGTGCTAGCTCTGTTACTCATTCTCTCTCTCTCTCTCTCTCTCTCTCTCTCTCTCGCTCTCGCTCTCTCTCTCTCTCTCCCCAAGCATAAGCAAAGGAAAGGAAAGGAAAGTCCACGCAAGGACATAGTGAAGACAGAAAGAGAGCTCTCATGGAAATGAGTTAGGCTGCAGAAGTTCACAGCCTTCCAGTCTCCAGAATTATGAGGAAATAGTTTCTATTCTTTAATCCATCCAGACTGTGATATTTTGTAAGGGCAGCCCAAGCAGACCAATACAGTGTAGATGTGAGAAACCAGAAATTTCATTGCTTCTGGGAATGTGAACTAATGCAGTTGTTGTGGAAGGCAATATGCCAGGTCCTCAAATAATTAATCAGAATTCCCATATAATCCAGCAACTCCACTTCTGGGTATATACTCAAAAGAAATGAAAGCAGGATATGAACAGATATTTGCACTCCAATGTTCATAGTAGTATGATTTTCAACAGCCAAATGTGGAAAGAGCTTAAATACCATCAGCAGATGAATGGATAAACAACAAGAGATAAGCAGAGATGATGGAATATTATTCACCCTTAAAAAGGAATAAAATTTTGAAACACGCTATTACATGGATGAACATCAAATGAGGATATAACACTAAGTGAAATAAGGCAGACACAAAAGGACAACATTTGTAGGATTCTAGTTATATGAAGTTCCTCGAGTAATCACATGCATAGGCACATAAAGTAGAACAGTGATTGCCAGAGGCCGGGAAGGGGGTAAAGGGGAAGTTG
Source organism: Suricata suricatta (assembly GCF_006229205.1). Taxonomy (NCBI): domain Eukaryota; kingdom Metazoa; phylum Chordata; class Mammalia; order Carnivora; family Herpestidae; genus Suricata; species Suricata suricatta. The sequence goes on from NC_043706.1 coordinate 45,968,186, forward strand.
TTGTTTCGTGGGTGCAGGGTTTTAGTTTGGGAAGATGAAAAGTTCTGAAGATGTATGGTGGTGATTGCTGTGTAACAGTTTGAATGCAGTTGATGCTACTGAACACTAATGCTGCCTAATAGAAAAGTGATTAAAATGAAAAATTTATAAAATGTATGCAGATATAGATGCAATACGAATAATTATTATATGCCATATATTTATATATAGATAATGGTATATGCATATACACAAAATGGTATATGTATATATAAATAATATTGTAAATGTATATCTCACATATACATATATACATATAATTTTTCCACAATAAAAATAAACCAGAAAGAAGAGGATTCTCTGTATGGTAAGGTACTATTATTTTCATTCTTTACAAATATTAGAAATGTAATTTATAAGTGACATTGATGTTTTGTGATTTTGTTAATTTCCAGAAAATCAAATGTATAAAAATGGAGACTAAGCAGCTAAGCATCTTCCCCAAGCCAGCCAGCTATTGAGGGATTTATGTTTTCTTGTGTTCCAAATGATAACAGGAACTCAGCAGGTCAAGTGTAAGTTTGAAGAAAAGGGTAGAATGACTTTCTCAGTCACCTATATTCTACACGTGCATAGTCATTTAAACAATGTGTATATTTGCAAGTGGGTAGGTGACCTGAGTATAATGCTCAACTGTTATGTCATCATCCATTGGCGTCCATTCCCCATGGTTGAAATATTTAGATTCATTGTACCAGATTTCAATTACATTTGACCATGAAATGGGATAAGATGTCAAATGCATATTTTCTCCACAAAAAGTATCTGAAAGGAATAAAAAAGTCTGTGTCATACTCTATGAAATTTGGAAATATAAGAACATTTTTCTTACTTCCATTTTACAAATGTTTCTCTTATCGTCCAAGCAAACGTCTTATAAAAGAAAGCAGACTCAGCTGTATCTCTGCAGGCCATCATCTTTCCCACTGACGAGTGGATTTGTGGTACTTGGGTTTGGTGAGAAGTTGACAGTGAGCTTGGAAATCAGCTCAACGTTTCAGTCTCCAAACTGATGGAGAGGGGTGAAACCAGTCCTAGTAGCCTATGGGTTGTAACAGGGCCTGTGATTTGCAAACAGCTACCCGCAGGTTTTCATTATGCAAGGGCCATGAAATAAACTTTTGCTCATTTAACCATCCACTTGTGATGTGGGCACTTGATCAAGCATGGTATTCGGGAGTTATCTACCTTTCTCTGAGATTCATATTGCTAATTCACAGGTCAACCATATTAGGCAAAGATGTCCAATAATCTGTAAATATGGAAGTTTCATTAGTATTTTTGAAATATTTTGTAACAAACAAGTACCTCATAAATGTTAATAATGTCTACTTATGTAGGAAGTAATAATGGCTTTTCTGGAAATAAGCAGTGATCCATCTAATATATATGCCACGAGATGGACTCATTTTCAAGCACCTAAATTTGTTCTGATGTACAGCTCAGTAGACTTGAATATAACTCACCTGCCTCTCTATTAGTGTTCAAAGCCAAAGATATTCTTAGTGTATTATTGTGTGTAGCTGAAATAACTACATAGAATAGACAACATCTGGCTATCTAGCCTTCCATCCAGTTATCACTGTATTACTCAACTATTCTGTAATATTGAGAGTTTTGATTCTCACTTCTGATGATCAGAATCTGGAATTTGAAATTTTGAAATAGCCAAGTTTAAAAATTGACAATAATAAAACAGTGTAGTGGGCCACGATCTACTGCCATTTACGGGGCCCGTGTAATAGACCAAAAGACTTAACTTACCCTTGCTGGGTTACGTAAAAACCCCTGAGGACTTCTGAGTACCCAGGTTAGTCATGTAGATGTATACCTACTTGTAATTCGCCTCCTAAGTGCGTTGCTTTTTTTTAATTCACACTGCGTTGACAACATTCTGGCATTTCGTGCAGCTTCCTCACTCCAGTCCTACAGCGGAAGAGTAAAATAGAAGTGCATGGCCCTATTGCCATTTCCATGATAATATTTTAGTTTATTGTTTCCAAAACTCCAAGGCTAGCAATATCCTCAATTGTGTAAGCTAACAGTTTAAATAATATTATTAAAGGTTCTGGTTAGAAAAGGACAACAAAACTTTCAACTTACTACTGTATTCCTTGAATTTACAAATCAAAATTTGGTGGTAATGCTCAGATGTAGCATTTCTCCCTCAGAAGTATGGAAGAGTTTAAGTAAATGCTTTCTGTAAAACAGGTGAGAGAATTCCATTCTGGTTTTTTTTGTTTATTTATTTATTTTTGAGAGAAAGAAAAAGAGAGAGAATGCAAGCAGAGGAGTAGCAGGGAAAGAGAGGAAGACAGCAAATCCAAAGCAGGCTCCAGGTTCTGAGCTGTCAGCACAGAGCCTGACACAGGGCTCAAACCCAGGAACCAAGAGTTCATGACCTGAGCCCAAGTCAGACACTTAACCAACCGAGCAACCAGGTGCCCCTCCCTTCTGTATTTATTAGTAGTTTTATCTCTGAAACATTATTTAATTTCTTTGAATCTGCTTCTTCCTCTATAAAATGCCTCATTCATGCCTAACGGCTTGCTCTAAAGCTTTAATGTAATAACTCATGCAATACAATTGTGATATGACAAATCTTATACTATGTGCTCAGTAAATAAATGATGGTTATGTACAGTGTCACACTTTTCCATCTAAAATGACAAAAGATAATAAAAATAGTAGCTAATAGTAGCCAGGATTTGTTACCAATTCTGTATGTATATTCTCTTCTTTTGACTCAGCAACTCTGCAAGGGAAGTACTATTATTATCCCCATTTACAAATGTGGAAACTGAGGCACAGAGATGTTGCATAATTTCTCAGGATGACTGACACAAGCAATAAAGAACCAAAAAGGGGGAAGTAGGATATGGGTTATTCTATATTCAGAGTGTGTGCTCTTAACGCTTAATGTGTGTCCACTGTGCTGATGTGAAGCATTTTGTCAGGTGCATCTCCAAGTAAATTGAAAAGCAGGAAGTCTATATCACCAATTACAGGACTCTGACAAACATTCTCCCTAACACTCTTTAATCCTCACTCTGTGTACATACACTTTAGAGACTGCCTCAATATCTACATGCAACATATTATCAAGAAAAGTTGTAGACCTCCTTTTGTAATATAGGCTTTACCATAAATCATTCACTTACTCTTTAGAATAAGATTTGGGTGACACCTGACTTAGATTTTCAATATTTTTCCTGGTGGCAAAGAAGTTTAACTGTGTAAGCTTCCATCTGTGTTAGTTTTATGGAATTGCCTTTCAGGGTAAAGGGATTTACTACACCAAGAGAATAATTAAGTAACTCATTAGGCTCAAAGTAAAAACACAGTTTTGTAGGCTTTGATTGTTTCATGCAACAAAAGTTCTATTTTAGTAGCGGATACATTTTAACTGAGGGAGTAGAGATGGCACAAGACATCCCATTAAGTCACAGGATCTCCTGGCATTGGGAATATCACCACTGCATGAACTGGTAACCTTGCCTACTATGACCAGGTTACCAAGTGATGAGGACTAGAACTTACCTGGCTAATTTACAATGAATTGCTTGTAGTGGGTCACTTTCTGAACTAAAGTACTTATTTCCTCCTAAGCTGGGATCTCACCCACTGACAGCTCTCTTGACTGTCCTTTCTAAAAATTGTCCTCATCCAGGAACAAAACCACTTCCCTGAAGTAGTTCATACCCAACAACTGGTAGATGGGGGCACTGTAAATGCCAGGCTACCTCCCTCCAACTCAGGACAACTCAAAAGGGCTGTCCTAGCTGTACAGTTTCCTGAAGAATTAGCTGAAACCTCTGTCATGACAATGTCACAACGCAGCTTTTCTCGATGCCCAGTGCTGCTTCTCTCTCTCCCTCCACAGGTGGGTGTCATTATGGAGATTGGTCTCCAGTAAACATCCTGCATGTTAATCTTCATCTGAGTATGCTTACCGTGTTGTATAACTGTCTGAAACACTCATTACATGCAGTCTGTGGTTCAGACCTCTTTGCAGAATCTCTCTAGGATATTACCTATGGTTAATGTTGGTAAGATACTCCTTTTGGAGAAAGGCACCTGGGTGGCTCAGTTGGTCAAATGTCTGACGCTTGATATCAGTTGAGGTCATGATCTCACAGTTCATGGATTTGAGCCCTGTGTCAGGCTCTGTGCTGACAGCATGGAGCCTACTTGGAATTCTCTCTCCCTCTCCATCTGCATCTCCCTGCTCATTCTCTCTCTCTCTCAAAATAAATACGCTTTAAAAAAAGATACTCTTTTTTGGGTGACATATCCGTGATTAAAATCACAAGTGAGTATTATGGTTATTGCACCAAAGCTATGTCCTTAATACCTGATTCCATTTAATTAGTTTCTAACCTTATGTATGAAAACTTTTCTTTTTTGGGAAACCTCTACTTGGCCATTGTGACTGGCTCTTCAGCCCTGCTGTAATTCTATCAATTCCTCTCTATCCATGTCCTATGCATAAATAAACTTAAAAAAAAAGAGTGAATGTAAAAAGGTTCTAAAAGACTGCCTGTCAACAGTAAGCCCAAGATACAGCGGTGACACTCACAATGCAAGACTGCCTATGGTAGCTACTGATTTTATAGTTTTGTTTGAATAACACTTTCAATTCTAAGATGACCAAGAGATAAATTTCAAAATCACTTTTTCATTTACTTACTCTCCACTCTTCGTCATTTGCATGAGAAAGTCATCCTTTAGAATCACCCTCCAGAGCCTGCACTGTTTATTTCTAACCCTTGTACTTTAGGCCCGTCCAGGGTTAAAGGAGCCAGGATAAGGTTGCTGAGGGATACCTCTGGGAGATGATGACTACAAGGCTGATTACCTGGAACATCTAAGACTGCCCCAAATTTATTTTGTTTCGCAGCACCTAATCTGCTCACACAGCAGGGTTATA
>NC_043706.1:45973254-46110288 GCF_006229205.1 Suricata suricatta
CCACCCCAGGCTTCCCCAGATCAGGATCTCAGACAGCGGGGCGCAGGAATCTCTGCCTTCCTGAGGTCTTCACGTAATTCTTAGCACACTCAAGTTTATGCAGCACTGTTCCAGGGTGTACGATGACTGGAGCTAGACTGTCTGCGATGGAATTGTTGCTCTGCCATTTAATAACTATATGATTGTGGAAGAGGGCACCTGATAGCCCAGTTGGTTAAGCGTCTGACTCTCGATCTTGGCTCAGATCATAATCTCATGGTTTGTGAGTTCCAGCCCCACATCAGGCTCCATGCTGACAGGAGCCTGTTTGGGATTCTGTCTCCCTCTCTCTCTGCCCTGCCCTGCTTGCACTTGCTCTCTTTCTCAAAATAAATAAATAAACTTTAAAACACAAACAAACAGAGGTGCCTGGATGGCTCAGTTGATTTAGCGTCCGACTTTGGTTCAGGTCACAATCTCACAGTTTGTGAGTTCAAGCCCTGCCTTGGGCTCTGTGCTGACAGGTCAGAGCCTAGAGCTTGCTTCGGATTCTGTGTCTCCCTCTCTCTTTGCCCCTCCCCCACTCTTGCTCTGTCTCTTTCTCTGTCAAAAATAAACATTAAATTTTTTTTTAATAAAAAAGAAACAAACAAACAAACAATAACTGATTTGGGGAAAGTTACTTACCTCCGCTGTGCCTCTGTTTCTTTGCTGCTAGGTCAAAGTTTTGCTTGGGAAGACCAAACTTTTAGTATATTGAAAATGAATAGAACTTAAAAACCCAGTAAACACTATTACTACTACTGAAAACATCGTAGCTGCTGCTTAATTAATCTTACCATCTTCAGCATGTTGCTGGCTGATGGAATTACCCCTCTCCTGAGGCTGTTATGTACAGTAACGATTTCTTCTTGGACGGTTGCCAGTTCAGTGAGCAGTGTGTCGTATGGAACGGGAGCAGGTTTTGCCTGTTACCAGAAAGCTATTAATTAGTGTCATTCCTCTGTGTAATTCGTCTTGTATAATATTTCACAGGCAGACCTAGAGCAGTATGGATTTGTGGTTTATATTGAATAAAGCACGATCTACAGCATTTTAAAATTTACAATAGCTCAGAAGATTAGTTTCCATTTCTCCCCGGCAAGTTCTGTGGGTTTCTGAATGTCATCTAGCATAATGTACTGAATGGTCTGTGATTCTTTTTTTTTTTTTTCAATTTATGATTGGTACTTTGGGCCATGTTAAATCACTTTTTATCAGGCAATATGAACCACAGTGAAAGACATCTTGATATCACACCTTTACTGACTAACTTCCCTTCTTTGGCTCCTTCCCCACCCCATTTACTATGTTTTCTTTCCCAAAGAAATCACTTGCATTTGAATACAATTTTAAGGATGTGTCTAATCTAAGAGTTTCATTATTGAATACAAAGCCTCCAGTGCCTTCAACTCAGATTCTACATTTTTATCTAATGCATGTGAAAAAAGCATTAATATTTACATCTGTATGTGTACATATAAAATAGAATGCAAGTCAGCTACAATCTAGAATTTCTGCCTGTTCTTTTCAGCTGTTTACCTTTTATCCTTCAGCTAAGAAGAAAAGTAAATGGCCTTAATATTTTGTGTTAGCACTGGAGCACCTGAGGGGCTTAGTCAGTTAAGCATTTGGTTCTTGATGTAACTCAGGTCATGATGGATCTCACAGGTTCGTGGGATCAAGGACTGCGTCTGGCTCTGTACTGATGGCGTGAGGCCTGTTTGGGATTCTCTCTCTCCCTTTCCCTCCACCCCTACCCCACTCATGCACTCTCTCTCTCAAAAATAAATAAATAAACAAGTCTTAAAAATTAAAAAAATATTTTAGGTTAGCATTAACTGCTATAAAGAGCAGCTTCTTTCATGTGTGTGTTCTGTATAACATGCATTCATACCTTTTGTTTAAAAAAGTGACAAAATCTATGTAGTATAATTTGGGTAGTATCTATATATTCATCAGCTACCACAGAGCTATCAGCAGAGTCTTTGAACAGATAAGATTCAACACCATACTTTGCTCAAATTGAGTAGTTATTGCCATTTACTTTATGCCAACATGAAATGGGTATGGGGAAAAGGCAAAGATATGGAATCTGGAAGGCCCCTCTAAAGACTGTCCCCTGTGGACATCATTTCCTCAAAATCACATTCCTGTGGTGCTATTTTCCTTTATACTGCAGGTAACTCTGGTCTAGACTGCAGGAGAGGTCAGGGAAGCCCCCAGAATCCCTCTACCATTTCTGGGACTAAACTCTCTTTGCTCCTCTGAACTCAGCTCCACTGAAACTCATGACATAATGCTCTACCACCTCATCACTGGACATTTACTCTCCTATGACAGTTTCCCTGTTACTTCCTCTCATGCGCAGAAATTGGGTCTCCCGAAACAAGTTCATCCTGCCCACCCCAATTTCTGTAGTCAGCTTAAAGGACTTCAGCATTCACATGGATGACTTCAACCACCTGATATCTCAGGCCCCTTGAATTCTTCTTCTCTGAGACCTCTCCTCCAAGTGTCTTTAGTCTCCACCATGACGATCACAATTTATATCTCATAATCACTGTGAAATGCCATACCTCCCAAATCACCTGGTCAAACTTTACCCTGCCTGATCAGGAGTTCCTGCTCTTCCAAGTTGCTAAGGCCAATCACTCTATTTTCAACACACTCTAGCCTTCTAGATCATTCTTCATTTTCTCTATTTTCCCTCTCTTGAATTTTCTTTCTTTCCTACTCAGGTACTCTTATTTCAACAACTCTCTTGCTAAAATATCAAATCCTTAGCCTGCCAATCACCATTTAGGAACACCCCCCACTTTGGATAGGACCAAAAATTTCTCTGCCTGCATAGAGTCAGATGAGAACCAGCAGAAAAATATCCCACAAAATCACAGATATTGGTATCATCCCAAATCAGGATGTCTAATCTCAAAACGTTCGTTAATTTTTCTCAATTCTACTAATTTACCTGGCTAACTCACTTTGTCTTGTTGCATAATGTTATTGTAGAACTTGTGCAATTTACCTCAATAACATTTACTTGTCTCAGTAGATTGTGATATGTCCTAGTTTCCTCAGTAAAGAGACAATATCTAATGACGGCTATTTTAGCTTCTCTTGGCCAGTCTACCAATCTGCCTGGATCTGTTCTCATTCTTTTCCCCTTATCTTTTGTGGTACTACTGAACAGATCATTCTTTCTTGTTGTTGTTGTTGTTAACTATTTTATTGAGGTATAATTGACATGTAGAACCTTGCACATGTTTAATGTATACAATTCAAAGAGTTTGGCTAAGTATACACTTATGAAACCATCAAGACCATAAACAAATAAAAAAAAAACAAAGATCATACAGATCAATCACCTCTCAAAGTTTCTCCCTGCCCCCTTTAGTATAACTATTGTTATTATTTTGTGTATGTTGTAAAAACATGTAACATAAGGCTTACCCTCCTGGCAAATTTAAAACTGGATATCCACATGCAAAAGAATGAAATTAGATTCTTATGTTATACCATACATAAAAATCAACTCAAAATAGGTTAAAGACTTAAATGTAAGACCTGAAATCATAAAACTCCTAGAAGAAAACATAAGTGTAAATTTCCTTGACACTGGTCTTGGCGAGCATAGACAATATAAGAAAAAATAGACAAGTGGGATTATATCAAACGGAAAAGCTTCTGCACAGCAAAGGAAACAATAAACAAAATGAGAAGGAAACTTAATGAATGGGAGAAAATATTTCAAGCTATATACCTGATAGGAGGATAATATCCAAAATGTATAAGAAACTCATATAACCCCAAAGCAAAATCAAAACAAATAATCTGACTAAAAAACACACAAAGGAACTTAACAGACATTTTTTTCAAAAAAGACTTATAAATGGCCAATGGGGTATATGAAAATGTACTTAACCTCATTAGTCATCAGGGATATAAAGATCATTCCTCAAATCTCACATTATTCATTATCTTTCCAGTGTATCTTCAACCATTCTTTTGTCTTGGTCCTTCCCATTGGCATTTACTTATGATCATGTTGCTTGTAACTTAAACAAACAAAACTTTGCATTTATTCCACTTACCCACTCAATCACTGCACTTTCTACTTTCCTTCCTTATCATAATTTCTGAAAAAGACCGCCCATACTGGCTGTCTATAATTTCCCACCCTCCAGTAATATAGTATGTATTCACCCTTCCCCTATTTATTCCACTAAAACAAAGGTTTAGTAATATACCCCATCTCAAGCCCCTGTTCCTTTCACAGGCATTAAATAATGTCTGGAGAAATTTCTGGTTGTCATGACTGGGTTGGGGTGAGTACTCTGCCATTTTGTAGATAGAGGTCAGTGATTTTGCTAAATATTCTGAAAGGCTCAGGACAAACTTTCACGACAAAATATTATTCCATATAAAATGCCAGTAGTTCTGACAAAGTTAAGATACTTTGCTTTGAAACAATTATTAAGGGCACCAACAAGCTTAATTTATAAGTTCAATATTCTTTTAATGTCTTCATTCTACTTGATCGATTGGCCACTAACTCCTCCACTAAGCTCTCAGTGTAGAAATAGTCGTTCTCTCCATGTGAGGGACAACACCTTCTCTTCATTTTTCTCCTACCTCTCAGACGTCTCTTTCCTCACCTGGACTGACTATGGCTATAGCCTGGCTCCCTACTGGTCTCTCAGCCTTCAAAGACACCCCATCACCTCTACACCCTACTTCTAACCCCTCTGTCTAGTCTTTCATAATCCATTCTCCAGGCATCTACCAGTGTAAATATTTCATAACACTGACACAATGGAGTCTCTTTTCTGTTAAGCTGTTCAAACAATTTTTTACAAGGCTTATGAAGATCCTGCTGACTTTTCAGCCTCTATTTAAGACATGCTTCCCAACTTTTATCTGCTTTGGTCTCAGTGGTTTTATAATTATTGTAATGTGCCAGTTTCTGTTTTGCTTCCAAATATTTGTCCAAGTCTGTCTCTTTGTTCGTATTCTCTTTTTGGCTGGCTCTACTAAGTGATGCCAGTTTACACTTCGGATCTCAGGTCTGCCATGGCCTCATTATAAGAGAAGTTTCTAATTACCTCAAACAATATCAGATCTCTTTATTACCTGATCACAATTACCTGTACTTTCAAAGATCTTTTTATGTAACATCTACTAGAGTCTCACAGAAAACTCTGTATCTCAGCAAAAAGTGATTTCTGTCCAAGCAGATGTCTACTGTCCCAGTAAACTCTAACACTGAAGGGGAGTTTAAAATAAGATTCAAGCCTGGTAGTTAGTGTATTTGGTCTCTACTTGGAGTCTAAAAATAGAATATATTATACTGTTTATTTTTATTGGACAAATAGGAACAGTTAGTCATTTTCTTCAACTAGACTGAATGTTTAAATTTTATGTAATGAATTTGTGTTTGGGGCTTAATTTGTTTTATGTTGTTGGTTTCATTTAAAATTCTTCAGCCTTGGGGTGCCTGGGTTTCTAAGTAGGTTAAACATCCTAGTCTTGATTTTGACTCAGGTCATGATCTCACGGTTCATGAGTTTGAGCTCTGAGTCAGGGTGGAATTTGCTTGGGATTCTCTCTCTCCCTGTGTTTGTTCTCTCTCTCTCTCTCTCTCTCTCTCTCTCTCAAAATAAATAAATATACTTTAAACAATCTTAACCCTTAATTAATTTTCTGTAAAATTGCATGCAAATATCTAATAATTATCTGTCTATAGAATGGATGCATGTTGTTTTATCAATGCCTTCATCCCTTTCATATTTTTCCTTTGTACTCTTGGGCAGTGAATGGACCAGGCCCTGGTTTCCTTGACAGAAAGGGGTTCTACTTACCTACTTTTTGATCTGGGCTTTTAACTGTGATACAGATTCCTTCTTTCACATGCGAGCCTGGGGCAGGTTGTCTCCTAGAACATGAGCTAAATGACCTAGTGACCTAGATTAGACCAACCTAGACTATGTTTTAAAGGCAAAAGTAACTTTCTTGCTGCCTTTCTTCTTTTGCTCTGATGGAGACTATGTTTAGATTTTCCTTACTTTGAAGTGTGAAGATCCCCCCTCCACCCTGGGGAAGTAAAATGGGAAGATAATCAAAGAGAAGGAAGGAGAACTCTTCTTTAAGACTCGACTTCCAACTTACTGGAGCAGTATTGAGTATTAGACAAGAGCTCTCTACCTGGTTTCTCTGCGTGAAGAGGTGTGAATAGTAAGACCCGAATCAGCACCCCAATAATATGTTGCACATAGGATTTTTTCATTTATAAAATTAAATGCCTTTGACTCTTGACTTCTATCTAGTAACTAAAATGATAGAAATCACTCATCTGTGTGCTCATCATATGAATATTTTGGGTACATTAAAGTGTAATTTTTAAAATATCATTGAGGCTAGATAAAGATACATATTATTGAGTGATCATACCTTATTCTTTATACCATTGAATGTTTTGTTTTTATTTTGTTATTGTTGAAGTTATTGCCCTTAATAAGTAGTAAGATGCAGACCTCACATACTGACTCCATTGATGATAGTTTCTAAAACTTCTCTCCTTGCTGTTCACATTTTTCATTTTATGTTTAATTTTGATGTGTTTAATTCTTGTTATAGTCACAAGTCAGATAGTTCAATTGGGATATTGAAATACTTACTTTTTCTGTGTTAAAAACATTCCAAACTATTTTTCCCGATTTAGTCATAGAAAATGCATGGATAGATTATATGTTCTACATTCTCAGAGGGGCTCTATATGAAGTTATCATGAGCCCATGGAACCAAACTGATTAGATTTACTTTCAATCTCTGCCACCTCCCAGTTATCTGGCATTGGCCACATGACTTTACCTCCTTCTGCTTTGGTTCTTTTCACTGCACAATGAAATTAAGAATGGTACTTGCCTACTAGAGCCTATGCTGAGACAGAGGTGAGTAATGGACATAGCATCCTCACAACAATGTCTATAACAAAATGAGTTCTACAAGAGGGGCTCTTATCCTTTCCTGGGAAGTAATTATGAAACATGCAGTCTTCACATACTCTTATAGTCAAAATAGGCAGGAAAGCAGCAGCGGCAGCCAAATACAAGAAGTGTTTCATTGTCATCCCTGCAAAGAAAACATAAATTTACTTTATTGTCAACTCCTGGAATAATGTTATAATAAAGCCTTTTTTTCAAACCGCTCTTGCAATATATTTGCATTTCCTGCAAAAAGAGACCTGTAGGATCAGAACAAAGTTGAATATGTTAGTCAATGGAACCAACAGAGGAGGACAGAATTGGGATTTGAAGCATGATAGAGTTGGTGTCTTAATTCTCTGAACCTTTGAATCTGTTGCATTCAAATTCTGTTACCTTAAGAGAATTAAGGTAGAAGATGGGATTCAAATTGCTAATCAGCTGACTTTAAAGTAAGGAGATTATTTTGGACTATCTGTGTAAGCTCATTAGGGAACTTAAATGTGGAAGAAGGAATCAATGTTAGTGATGGATCATGAGATAGACTGGACCCACACATTGCTAACTTTAAAGTTAGAAGAGACCATGAGCTAAAGAATGTGGGCAACCTCTGGAAGTAAGAAAAGGCAAGGAAATGGATTCTCCCCTGTGCTTCCTCATCGAATCTTCATTTAGCCCACCTAGTGAGACCCCTTGGACTTTTGACCTCCTGAACTATAAGACAATACATTTGCATTGTTTTCAGACACTACGTTTATAATAACTTGTTACAGTAGCAACAGGAATATAGTAAAAAAAATACAACAAGATTATTTTTGAATTCTCTATTGCCCATAGGGAAGACATGTGATCATTATACCAGTAGTTTATACACATGACTTAGAAATATTCTGTGTGTATGATCATTCCGCTGAGAATCGTCAGGCAAATCAGAACTAATATACCCTTTTCTTTATTTCTGTTTGATATGGTAGCTGACTCTGGGTTATTAAATTTATTACATGTATGTTATTAAATTTGGTTTTAATTACTGCCAACCTTATTTCTGAAACCATCCTACTGGGTCAAAAGCAGAAAATGCTAACAGTTTGCTTCTCAATTTAAAGAAAACTTTCAAAAAATAGGTTAAATGATTTGTGCAGAATTGTACACATGATATGATTGGCCATTGCTTTCAACCTTCTCCTGATGATACGATATGAGGGGAATTCTGTAAATAACTTTTTACATAATCTTTAAAACATCCAGTAAAATATATTACTCCTGAGTTAACTGAAGAAAAAATAAAATAAAAAGAGTTTCTGCAATATAATAGGTTGATATATACACATTAATATATGTATACATTTATATATACACATTATATGCATTAATATTTATACACTGAAGTGTTATTATTCAAGTTGGTCCCCATTATGAAGTAATCTATAACTGTTGTTGCATTTTTTGAGGGGAATTTTGGGGTGGTGGTGTGTATGCTCAAGATCTTAATTGCTCTGATGTTTTCTTCAGTATACACTAAGATGTACCCTAATTATACCACAAAAACAGTTATAAAAAGTTTAAGAAATTAAAAACAAATTACCAGATTCATACCAATAAACTGGGATTAACAATTTACATTTTGTCTTTCAAGTATTTTTTCATTATATACAAATATAGTACTTCGATTTCCTCATAAATAATTTACACAAAATATTGTATCCTATTTAATATACCGTACTTTATTATTGTTATTACTAATATTATTTATGTATATTTTAAAACAAGCACCAAGCCATTTTTAGGACTTTTGTTTATGAGTTATCATAGGATTTGTGCTCCAAAATTGAAATCAATTGAAATCTTTGGAATTTTTTTTAAGATGACATAAATCTAATTTTATTTCTAAGTGTACTTGATATATAATAGTATTTAATAAATATTTAATAAATGAATTAATTTTTGTATAGTTGAAATAATTGGCTAATTCACACACACATACCCATGCAGACACACACACACACACACACACACACACACACACACACACCTGTCAATTCACTATAGTGTGATAAAATAAAACTCATACTGATCCTGGAGTTAAAATACTAGCATTTTATCCCAGGCTCTCTTATTATCTATGATGCTGGCAAATACACAAGTTCTCTGAAAATCAACTTCTTTTTGTTTAGAATGAAATCCAGTATGTTGGAGATGCAGATGGCATATCAGGGCTATATAACACAATCAGCTCTTTAGAGTTTAATTACTATTTTTTTTTTTCAGAACACTGCAGTCTGCTTATTGCACACATAATCCAAGAACATACCATATTTTATAAATGGATACTAATTAATTCTTATAGAAGGACTTTGAAAATATACAATATTACCCACATTATTGTAAATGCATAAATACCACCTGGTTATTTTACATATTAATATAATATATTTCTTCTGTCATAAAAGGGAAATAAATAGAAAATACAAAAAATTATTGTTCTGTAATATAATATGCATAAGGAATTTGATACAACACTGTGTAGTGATCATTTAATGCCAGGATTTGTACCCCATTCAAGAACTGGAAGCAATCACAAGGTAACTATGGTGACTCCTGAGACTGATTACAGCACAATTAGTGTCAATGGAGATTACGGTTATCTTAGCATTTTTGGCTCCTCCAAAGAGCTTTGATTTTTTTTCATTAGCATATAACTTATTAATAACTAGTGGCTCTGTGTTGAAAATCTTTATTTATTGAAATATAATTGACACACAATATTATATTGGTTTCAGTGTACAACATAGTGATTTGCCATTTGTATGCATTGTAAAATGATCACTACAATAAATCACCACCTGTCATCTTACCAACTTAACACAATATTATTAAATATATTCCCTATGCTTTATTTCCTAAGAATTATTTATTTATTTTTTGCTGGAAATTTGTACTTCTTAATCCTTTCACCTACTGCACCCTCCCAACCTGCCCCTAACCACCTCCCTTACGGAAACCACTTGTCTGTTCTCTATATCTACGACTCTACTTGTTCTTCTTTGTCTGACTATGTTTACTTAGCATAGTTAAGGGCAAACGAAGGACAAAGTTAAAGCAACTAAGCTGGAGGGTAAGTGCTAAAATAGAACCCTCAGATCCTTGAGCCCAAGTGTGGGCTTGAAGTTTATGAATAGGTAAATTGTGCACACTCAACTCTTCAGAGAACAGAAGCTACAAGGAAAATAGGAGGATACCTTTATTTCAAACTCAAATATACACTTGGAGCAACTGAATCCAAACATGAAGGTAAAGGTTAATACTCAGGCATTGGTAATATATTAAGCATTTTCAAATAAGGAATGAATCCAGAATTATTCTCTGTTATCCAAGAATTATTATGAAGTACAGATTTTGGGGTCTGGGTTAGTCCTCAGAGATAGAGTTCAAGGGTCAAGCTAAAGGCTGGAAATAGCAGACAATGGGCAGAGATTCGGGCAAACAGGGAATCCTACAGAAGTAATCCTGTACAAAGGTTAGAGGTTAGAACTGGACAGCATGACTCAGAGGTAGAGTAGAGGTTGTAGGGGTGGAAAAATAAGTGAGTCCAGGGTCAGAGGGTCTGGGGACCCAGATTGAGGCATATCCACTAGACTGATCTCTGGGCCTGGATCAGCGCTAAACCTCCAGAATGATCTAAATGATTCCCTATTGCCTGGATAGCTGCAAACCTAGGAGCCAAGTAGGTCATGTTAACCAAGGAATTATATTCCAGAAATATTATCTTACTGTTTTCAGTATCTAAACCTACTTAGTACAATTATTTCATATGCAATGGACAATTTTAAGCCCAAACTCTTAATATATTTTCAGATAAATAATACCAGAAACTTGATACACTGATTATTTAAATTATTTTCCTTATATTTCAGTTTTCCTAGTAGAAAATGAGCAGACCATGGATATTTGCAAGTTAATATTTAGTAGAAGAAAAAGACTGAGGAGAATTGATTATGGCTTTCGAGGATGTCTTGGGAATACATTCTCACATATTAACTTGGTTAGACCATGACCTTCCCAGAAAACATTCACACTAACAAGCCCTTCCTTGTCTGAACCAAAGACGCCAGGGGAACAAAGTCTGTAAAGGAATATATCATCAATCTTTTTTAATCTTTTTTGCCTCTGTAAATTTGTCAATTAAAAAATACTAAGGTAAATATTACATTTGGTAAAGTACATAAATTTTAAGTATACAGATTGATAAATTTGTAAATATGTACGTACCTGTGTAACCACAACCAAAATCAATAAGTATAATAGTTCTGGCACACAAGAGGATTCTTCACCCCCTCTTTCAACAGAAAGTCCCAAGAGTAAAAACCATTCTGATTTCCAGAACTGTGGATTAAGTC
Organism: Suricata suricatta; assembly: GCF_006229205.1. Lineage (NCBI taxonomy): Eukaryota > Metazoa > Chordata > Mammalia > Carnivora > Herpestidae > Suricata > Suricata suricatta. The sequence goes on from NC_043706.1 coordinate 45,984,653, forward strand.
TGTTAGTTTGAAAGTTCATATAGGTAGAATATACATTTGTAGTATTTAACCTCTTCCCCTTAATATGCCTATGAGATTCATTCATGTTGCATGTAAAGATTATTTTGTTAATAGCTGTGTAGTATTCTGCTGTGTGCAGACAATACAATTTATTTACCCATTCATTCTACTATTAATGATCAATTATGAGTAAAACTTATATAAACATTTTATTATTCACTTTGGGAAAAGCAGATATACACTCAAGAGTGAAATTATTGGGTTATATGGTATATATGTTTTCTTTTAGTAGGTACTATCAAATAATTTTCCAAAGGAGTTTTAGAAACTTATACCTTTATACTTTCATGAACTTTATATCCTCATACATACTTGGTAGTCTCAGGTTTTAAAGAAAAAAATAGTATGTTTTATAATGGTGTTTACCACAGCTTTTAATTTGTAATTGTCTAATTCCTAATGATATTGAACACCTTTTTTATATGTTTATCATGCACTTTGATACCAATTTTCATGAATTCTCTGTCAAACATTTTCCTGCTGTTATAATTAGGTTGACTGTCTTTACTGTTATTGTTATTATTATTATTATTGATTTGTAGGAATTCTATGTTCTTGATATGAAGTGTGGTGTCTAAATGAGGTATCTCTTGATCAGACGGGGACCCCCAAATGTGGGATGATGTGCAGGTCAAAGCCAATGGCGCTGGTGGTTAAAGAATTCACTGAGTGAATTCACCATAAAGGAGCAGCAGACAGGACAGTGGAAAAGAGGGTGTCTCCAAGGACGTAGTGGGAGGGGACTGTTTTTAAAGGGGGAAGATGAGGAAGTATGGCAACGAATGGAATCTTCCCTTTATTGCTATTTGTGCCTAGATGTAAGTAGCCTTTTGGTTAGTTAGGGCTTTGGATATTTTGAAGTGGGTCACCTGATGGATCTGTTTGTATTCAGCCAGGTGGTCACCACAGCCCTTTCCACATTCCCTTGCTCAAGCCCGTTTACCTAAAAGCAGCCTCTATATGAAGCATTTGTCAAATGTATGTGTTGCTAATCTCTTAGTCTGTGGAATATTTTTGAAATATTAATTGTATCTTTTGTTAAACAAAAGTTCTTACTTTAAATATGTCCGTCTTTTTTTTTTTTTTTTACTTTATGGTTCATGGGTGTCTATGCATGTGTGAGTGAAAGAGAGAAGAAAAGAGAGATCCTATATAAGAAATTTCAATCATCCCAAATTGATGATTCATGAAGCTATTTTTTTACAGAAGCTTGATGCAACACTGATGAAAACATTGAAGACAAAGCTGGAGAACTTACACCATCGGTTATCAAGATTTACTGTAATGCTGTAGTAATGGAGACAAAGAATTCCAATGGAGACCAAAGTAATCCAAGTAATATAATGGAACACAAAAACAGATTCAGTATATATATGTATCTGATTTATCCAACCCATGAAATGCCTGTACTCCCTATGGTAAAATTTGAAACTAGCCTGCCTTCAATTACCACAGAGACAGAGGTCACTGCCTTTTGAATATGACCGACCGGTTATTTTGGCAACTGTGTCATATAATTTCTGAAATAAAGATATCTACCTCAATTCTTTACGATCTATGTAGCTAGATGGTAATTGGCCCTCCATAAAAAATAGTGTCTTGGTTGCACTGCCACAGGAAGTTCATGAGAATGATCTGAAATAGTAATATAACCTTACATTTGTATGCTATGTCTAAGTGTATTAATCCCCTTATTAAAAGCATGGAAATAATAAGCATTTCGTTCTGGATTGTAATGGATGGTGTTAAGATAAGACTACATATAATCTCTTATTTAACATCATGACACTTGAATTAGGTACTCATTTGTCATTAACCCCACTTTTCAAATAAGTAAACTGACACGTAAAGACATTATATAACTTACCCAAGTTTGCACAGTTTGTAAAATTCAGTGTCCTGATGAGAACCAGATAATTGACTACAGGTGTGTTCTTGCCTTTAAATACTTTGCAGGGAAGATTTGCTCTATGAGGAAGTGAGTGCAAGGAAAATGCTTACAAGAGATCCGAGAATTTACAGCAGACAAAGGGCACGAGTGCATAATGATCAGAACAAAGCTAAAGACTGTGAAGATTGCAAATCATGATTGTGGAGGCATTTCTAGTTTAGAATCCAGGTGACATCATCAATGGACCTCACCCGGCTTAAACTTTCCATGCAAGTTAAAGGAATTGCATAGATTAGCTTCATGATTCAGGGTAGCCACAATCAGATACTTAAATGGAAAGGAGCCCCATGGCCCAGATAAGGGAAGAATTTTATCAGCTTTATTACATTCATACATGAAATCCCTCAATAAATATTAATTGAGGTATTACTAGGAAACATTCTGTCTTTTAGACACTGAGAATACACAGAATGACCAAACATAAACTGCACAATCTCACAAAGTCTGAAGTCTAATTTATAGCATATTGAGTGCATTTTTGGCAGCTGCACTATACATGCCAGGCACTTTGAGATTCTGGGAATTAAAAGATAAATAGTCTGCTTTCCTCAGGAAATTCTTGTTCAAAAAGAAATCCACCTGCAATATGGAAGCATTCTATTAAAAATTTGCCCAGAAGTTATGTAGCAATAACTAACTGAAAAGTCTGGATATTGTAAATTGTATTATATTACATACTAAATAGTATAATATTAAGTACTCCAGCTTTTATCTGAGCTAGAGGATGATAAATAAATAGGACTTTAACAGCAAAGAAGGATGGCACAGACAGAAATCATCTATGAGAGGAGGAAGAATACTCTGAAACTAAGCGTAATCATATGTTTTTGATTTATTATTCTGAAAAATTGGGAAATGTGCATTTATATGAGTGAATAGCCATTTATATTGAAGTATCTATCTACATGACATATTGGTATTGTTGCAGAACTTTTTTTTACCACAATACCTGGGATTTGCTGTCTCACCTCTTTGAAGAATGAAGATGTAGACATAAAATAAGCAGCAGGCAAAAGTTTATTAGAGCATAAGATCAGAAAAGAAGAATAGTATGAAAGCTCTCTTTAGAGAGAGGGGACATTCAGAAGTGAATGTCCGAGGACGTTGGTAAGGTCCTTGTTTTATAAGGTTCTGGTCAGCTCCTCTTTCTCTTCCCCCTTATTTCTTAGGTTCTACCCTTATTGGCTGGACACCTCTTGTTGGATTGTCCATTCCTGATTGGCTCCTTTCCACTAAATCAGGCATACCTTTCCTTGTGTGTCATAGATTTTATGGTCTACTTACTTTTAGTCAGGTCTTTTGTTAAACTCCTGAGAGAAACCTGATAGAAAGTAGGTGGTGTCTGTTACATTCTTTAGAGGGAACTTATGCTTGCGGGGGGTGGGGGGTTGGGGGAGTGGTTTGCTGTGTTTATTCCCAGCATTGTTTCAAAATATACCTTTTTCCCCACCCAGGGACTTCAGGTCCTACCCTTTCCCTCTCTGCCAATTTTATCCAATCTTTTCCTATTATAGTATCATTTTCTTTTTTCTTCTCTCCACCTCCCCCATTGGATTTTGCTTTGTTCTCTGGAAGAAAGAATACATTATGAAGAAGACATTATTATTTAGTGAGAATGTCTTCCTCAGATCTTTCCTGAGGAAAATTAGTGGAATATCTCAGAGACCAAAATAAGGTAAAAAGTATATAGTGATGGCTTGTTTTGTATTATGTGTTGGGGTGAGAAAGTATGAAATGAAAAAATAAGATATTAGAGGCTCTTGAGACTGAATTTTCTAGTCTTGCCAAATAGTTCATAATGAATCCCTGGAAAACAGCCTGTAGGGAAGGAGGGCTAAATATTCAAAAATCACTCACTGTAGCCATACAAATATTTTTGTTGTTGATGGGAGATGGTATTAAACGGGAACCACACCACAACTCATCTATAAATCTTTTAACATTTTACAGACAGAAAATTTCACATGATTTCTGAAGTAAAAGTCTCAAATTACTGGGCCACTCTTTTTTCTCTCATATTGTAAAAAGAAAGCTGGAAAAGAATTCTGCTTCTTCATCAAACGAGCATGGTTTTATATATTGGAAATGTATGATTTGTCATTTATGTCTTGCTACACTGTTGTTTATAAAGAAGAGTGTTGATTCAATCCAAGTCAAGTGTTTATGGAAACTTAATTGCTTTGGTTTTATCTGCTGGTCCTGTCAATTCCTGGCATTGCTCTACCCAACACAATGCTGTCCGTATTTATATCACTGATGTCTTCATATAGAGTTGCTATCCAGCTTCAAATATGGTTTTAAAGGAATTTGGGAAGTGTTGGAAAGCAAAGAATAACTTGATTTGCATATGAGCCCCAAACATGGATGCCAGTTGGCTGCTTCTGTTCACATCTCTCCTATTTTCATACATTGTTCTTTTTCTGTTTAAGCTTTTCAGCATAGTAAGAGATAATCTGCAGTGCCTTTTTTTTCTAAAACAAAAAATCAAGACACATTGGTCTAACATATGATATAACAACATGATGGAATATTTTTAATTGGAGCTATCCCAGAAAACCCTCAAGAGATAGATGAAGACTAATGTGTTTGTAAGCACAATCATGTTTGTTCAAATATATGCATTAAAAAAAACTTTAAAAAATCAATTATTTACTTAGAAAGCATAAACATATAACCACAGGAAAGGAAGAAACATGGATCTATGTGTTCAATATGATTTGCAAATGATTGTACAAGAATAGATACATACATTATGGATGTAACATCCTGAGGGCAAGAGTCAACCTCATAATATCTCCCATGTATGCCTTTTGTGCTGCACAATAAACACACACATCACACACACACACACACACACACACACACACACACACACACAAACACACAGCATTTCTGATTCAAAGACTTTGCTCCCATTTTCTATTGGCCCCAGATCTTGTCTCTCTTCTCTTCCCCCATGGATGAACTCTTACCTACTAAAGACCCATTTGAGGCAAATCACTTGTTCACATCACTCAGAAAAATTGTATTTATGCTTCAGTCTTTTATGTTGCAAGGCCTCAACAGCTCTAGACTTGCTTGGAAACTTGTGCCCAGTCTTTTGAAATTCTCTAGATACTGTCAAATCCAAATATTTGTCACACAAAATAAAGTCAAATTAATTTTTATAAAGGTTTTTTTACATTTTTTAATGTTTTATTTATTTTTGATACAGAGAGAGACAGAGTATGAGAGGGGGAGGGGCAGAGAGAGAAGGAGACACAGAACCGGACGCAGGCTCCAGGCTCTGAGCTAGCTGTCAGCACAGAGCCTGACGCGGGGCTTGAACCCACGAACGTGAGATCTGACCTGAGCTGAAGTGGGTCGCTTAACTGACTGAGCCACCCACGTGCCCCCAAATTAATTTTTTGAATTTGATTCTAAGAAATCTCCTGGATGTCACTGCCCTTTGAATTTCCCCTCCTCTTGTCCTGTAATTTATAGCTCCTGTAGGGGGTGGAAAACTTTCCCCTTTTTCCCATCTAGTATCCTTGACTGGTCTAATAATTATGTTGACATAAGACATATTATCAAGAGTAAAACATATTTCATATGTACTAGAGTCCCATAAAAGTATGAGACTTCTAGGCAGTTGAGGTTAACAAGGGTGTAGGAGTCTGGGACTTCAAAGGGGAAGAAGACAATTCACAGGAAGATGACAAGAACAAATGTTTGGTAGCCGGATGTTTGCCCTGCCCATGCAAATAAGTCTTTCTGACACAAAAATTTATCTGTGGTAATAGTTCTCTTCCTGCTATTGATTTCTTATCTAAATCCTTTTAGGTAGTTAGAGAGAGAAAAGATTTTCCTGAGTCTGTTGGGTCTTAATTGCCTTCAGTTCAAAACCACAGGACAAAATGGCACGTTTTGGGGTCACTTATTCTGTCCCTTTGATTTCCATAATCTGGAACGAAAGTCAGTATACCTTATTCTATTTAGGTTTATTTTAGTTTTTTACTTTTTGTAACAAATTATCCCAAAAGTAAGAGACTTAAAACAAATACTACATCTCACAGTTTCTAGGGGTTAGGAATTTGGGAACAGATTAACCTAGCAGTTTTAATTTAAAGTTTCTCATTGTTTGTAGTCAGATGCAATTATCTGCAGGCCACAGGCATTTATCTTTCTGATGGCTTAACTGCTTCCAAGTTGACTCATTCATAGGCTTCAGATTGGTTCTGTTGGTGGGGAACTTGATTTGTTCTCTGATTGGTCACTCCACAGGGATGCTTGAAAGTTCTTAAAATACGGCAGCTATTTTACTCCTAACTAGTGATCCAAAAGTATAGGAAAAAGCTACAATAACTTGTATGACATAGATTTGGAAGTCATACACTATGGTATCCTATTGGTCTCAAAGACTAGCCCTAATTAAGTTAAGGAGACCACATAAGAACATAAATAACAGGAGGCAAGTGACTGGTGAGCTGGGACACAAGTCTTCTGCTCTCGAACTGGGACATACATGACCAGGACTTCTGGATCTCAGGTCTATAGACTTAGACTGGAACTACACCACCAGCTTTATCGAATTTCTGACTTGCAGATGACAGATTATGAGACTTCTCAGCCTCCATAATCATGTGAGTCAATTCTTCATGTCTATCTATCTACCTACCTATGTGTGTGTGTGTATATATATCTATATCTATATCATCTATATCGTTATCTATATAGATAGATATCTTTTATAAATCTCAAAACAAACAAACAAACAAACAAACAAACAAACCAGGAGGCAAGAATTGTTGGAGCCACCTTGCAGGTAATTGTTATAAACCTCTCACTTTATCCCCTTTTTAACTCTATATCCAGTTTTTCTATCTTCAACTTAAAGGTTTGTAATTTCCCTCCAGTTTTTCAGGAAGATATTAGGAGGAAGCTAGAGGTATAAAAGTCTGTCCCTTCTTTCTCAGAAGTAAAAGTGCTTAAACATTTTGCCTGCAACTTAAATGGCAGAGGAAAGACAGATAAATAAAATCCATCCATACCCTTCCCCAAAATTCCTAAACAATGCAAAGTGCCAAAATCATACGAATCTTTCTAAAAATGACTGTGGAGATTTATATATCATTAATTGTATCAGTCAGGGGGCCAACAAAAACAGAAGGCATTCTCAAGTAGGGTAATTTGAAAAAAGTTTAATAAAAAGAATTTCTGGAGGTATGGGAAGAGGGGATAAGGAGATCACTATTGACAATGCAATAATCAGAATAGTAAGCAAATCGATCATACCTAGCATGAATGGAGGATGGGAAAGTAGAGATATAAGAACTTGGAAATTCAGAAAGAGAACCATGTGGAAAAGGGTTTCCTTACGGGGAGCTGTGGCCTTGGGTATAGGAACACAAGCAGTTCATGAAAATCCTTCTTAGAGGGAGATGAGGGAAGAAACACTCCTGACTTCGGCCAACTCAACCTGAAGCCAAGTTCAAGAAAGATTCTTCATATATAGACAATTATACAAATACATGTGTGTTTTAACTTCTCAACTTTAGTTCCTTGTGATACCCAGCCACATTTCCTGCCCTTCAGTTATAAAGGGAATTATTTTCTGCTTCAAATCAATTCCCAATGTGTGCTTAAGGTAGTTTGTGTAAACTTTAGTTTGGGTTCCCAACAACAAAATCATCTTTGCCTAAAACATATGTCAACATCCATTCTTTTACTGTGCTGTATACAGATGTATCTTGTTAAAGTGGAACAGGGACTAGCATATGGTTATCAGTTGAGTTGGTAAAGGATGCTGGAAAGGTTACTAGGTGAGTGACAGAAATCAGTAAGGCGTGTTAAGAACCATGTGGAAAAGAGCCTAATTCTGCCAAAGAATAAAAATTTGGGGAAAAGAGTTACAGGCAGTAGCTCAATCTGAAATTAAAGGGTTTCCTGAAGCAGACACAGGTGTGAAATCCTGTAGGATAGAGTGGCTGAGAAGCACACTGTGGAGTGAAGATGCCCGGGTTTGAATCCTTTAGCTGCTTCTCACTAGAATCATTGCCATTTAACAACCAATTTCCCTCACTTTTCCACTATGTTCCAATTTTCCTCATTTCTGTAAACAGGTAATCAAAATACCCACCTGTCAAGGTTTCTCTAGTGATTAAATTATTCTAATGCATCTGAGCATCTGAAGCATCTTGATGAGTTTCAAGCACCAAGTATTAGTTTTCATCATCATCCTTACTATAAATCTAATATCCGTTAGAAGGCCTACAACCTAAAAGAAGAAACATATCAAGAAAAATACAGGAAAGTTTAGTTTGGAATGATGATTAAATACCATGAATAAGGAAACATGATACAGGTGTCTTTATCATATAAAAACAGGATTTGGTGTCTTCCAACATGATGCAATCATTCATTTAATAATCTCTGATTGGATGCCAGTTCTGTGCCACGTGGCGTACAAGTGATGAAGACATGGTTGTGAACAAAACAGTTGTCCTCTGAGAATGGACACTGCATTCCAATGACTTCATGGCTTCAGGAGATAGACAAGTAATGAGAACAAAGAGAGGTCTGTAAGACAGTGTTGCTAATCCATATTGAGATACATGACCTGAAATTAGAGTACCATGGAAATTTGAGAGCATCCTAAAGCAATGAACTTGAAACTTCTATGTACTCTAGTTAAGCTGTTTTCTCTATGTAGGGAATACACCAAGTAACATGATTCCTAAATATATGTGCTCTGACATATGATATTTCATGATGAAGTTTACAGTACTCAACAGCAAAATGAAAACAAGTAAGGACAATGTACTAAGGTCTTCATAGAAGTGATGTTAAATATAAGAGTTTTTTTTTCCCTAACATGTCTTGCTTATCCTGTTGGTGTTAAAATTTTTTATCTGTAATGAAATTATAGTAATGGTAGATGGAAGATTTAAAGTTGTCTTTAAAACTTAGTAGACACAGTTGACAAAATGTAAATTTGGCAAACCACTTGATCTCCAAACTTCATTTCTCTAAATAGTTTCATTTCCATGAACCAAACAATTCATGTGAGCCACTAACATAATGACTGTTACACTGATAGCCACAGCAGATACCTAATTTATGACTTGTCTCTGAATTAGCCCAGATAGACTTTTGTTTCCTTATTCTTAAAGTAAACAAGTTGGAATATATGCTCCACAAATTTTCTACTGGAACAATATGCCATGTTGAATTTTTAGCATTTCCCTGTAGTCCCAAAGTTGTCTTGCTAGGAAAAACATAAGTGAATGAGGGGGACACACTTCTAGTCAATGATAGAGCTTTAGCAAACCAGAAACTAATGTACACATTTTACTACCAATCACAGATTATCTTATTATTTTTAGAAGTTATTGAAAAATAAACATGGAAACTCCAAATAATATAAGAGCTAAAAAATTATATAGTTTCTTACAGCAAATACTACTGATCAGTGATATAAATTATTTTTTAAATAAACCCAATTAATTTAAGATATGGGAAATACTCAGGAGTATTGCATTTTATCGTTTGTGTTCTGCCAGAAAAGTTCAAACCATAAATGATAACCATCAAAGAGTAATGACTTTTGATTTTGAACATAAATTAAAAAAAAAAAGTCTTCTAGTTTTTCTGCCTTTTAAATTAAACAAATCTGAGCCCTTTCTTAATTCACTTCTTGCTGTTTGATCTTTACAGAATTATTTATTACTCCCTTGTACTTCCCCAGATACCCCTCTTTCCTCAACCTTCACCAAGCCTGACAAAGGGACAGACTGTTCCATATGGGTTACACAGCACAAGTATCAGTACTTCCATATCTTCAAAATCCAGAATCTTGAAAATAATGGACTCTGGAGAGTGTACAGTGCCACAATTATGGTACACGAAGAAGAGGATATTCAAGATTACAATTTGACTGAAGAGCAGAAGGCCACATATCCTCCAGTCTTTGGGAATTACAAGTATTTGGATCATACAGCAGATGTCCAGTTACATGCATTGGGAGATACTCTGGAAGAAGCATTTGAGCAATGTGCAATGGCCATGTTCGGTGATATGACAGATATTGGGACTGTGGAGCCTGTCCAAACACTAGAAGTAGAAAACCAAAGGGATGACTTAACAATCTCTTCTGTTTCAACTTTTTGGATGAGCTGCTTTATAAGTTAGGTGCTGATGAATTCTTCTTACCCTGAACAGTATTTCATATTGTTCAGACATTTCAAATTACAGTCAAGTGGGTGGGGAGAAGAGTTTTCATTGTCCAAGCAGCCTCAGGGAACTGAAATGAAGGCAATAACTCACTCAGCAACGTAGGACTACAATGAAGAGAAGCCAGAAGTGTTTGTGATCATTGACATTTTAGATACCAACAAGACAACAGCAAAACCCCCTTCCTATGAGGAACTGGCCTTTTCTCTTCTTTTTCAGAAGATACCATTATACTATGATATAAATTCTACCGTATCTGTTGATATACGGAGATTTGTAGAACAGAACTTTTAACTTAAAGTGTGACTTTCAGAAATGGAACACACAGGGGCAGCCTTGGTTCATGTTACCCAAATATTCAAATTTTAAGAAATTCTTCCTGTGGTGAATATGGCTTCTCATCTCTTAGTTCCCTGCTGGAGAAGCAGGTGCCTCTTACCTTTCCAGTGGAACACAAGCCACCCTGCCAGGTCCCCAGAGGAATCAATGACATCAGCAGCAGCCCGAGATACTCACCCTTCCATAATCAAATCCAGTTTGAAAAAAATAATAATAATTTGAGAAATCCTACAACCAGGACTTTGTTTTTTTTTTCCCAAATTGGTTAATACATAAATTTTCTATATATAAAATAAGAGAGGTTGTGTTTTGGATTTTTGTTGGACAAAGCCATCCTGTGTGCCTCCTGGTTTTCTTAGAAGAAATAATTATAGTTGAACAATTGGAAGACTTCTCTAGAAGAAGTCCTGAATTTCTCTCTCTCTCTCTCTCTCTGGACTTTTTAAAGCACTAATATATGGACACTGTCCTATTTTCCCATGAGAAAAATTCAGTACCTTTACAAATGGGCCCTTCCTTCTAACACGTGATTTTATATTAAAGCCAGTGTATTTATATAGTTAGAGAAGAAAAGAACTGTTTTACATTTCTTTGTTTTTTTTTAATTACCTAATTTCTTCATTGCTGGAAAACCATGTTAAAAATGATTTGAACTTTTCAAAGTAAAAACTACAAAAGAAAATATGAGCTCTAACTTCTATAAAAAAAGTACTTACAGGCAAATTGTGACTTATTTTAAGCATTATTTAAAATAAGTGATTTATTTTAAGCTAGGATAAGCTAGAAAATCACAAAACAAACCTACAATGTGTTACGCTTCAATAATGTCAAAGCTTGTGAACCCATTTTATGTGCTATCATATTCCACACAGGATCACCCAGTGATTTTTCTTAGCTTTTGTGATACATTTTATATTCTTAGTTAAAAAATCACGTCCCACAAAATTTGGACCTGCCTCCCTCTTTGCTTGCATTTGCCTTTGTAACCTCTTAAACCTCATTTGGAAATGTCTGCCTTTGCGTTTTTTTGAGTAAATCATTTCATAGCTGCTTCTGGTAAGGGTGGATGAGATAACACAAGGAGCATGTTTACATAACATGTAGTCATTTTTCACCATTTTTTAAAAAAACTGTAAACTGAATTGGCTCTTTTTACTTTATAATTACTTTCCCTGTTTGTTGGCTTTGGTACCTTTTATTTTTATGCTCAAAATATTTGTTGATCTACGGCTGTCAGCTCATATTTGAAAATGAAGCCCTTCAGACGCTAACTGGAAGCCAGTATGTGAAGGCGGGGCTTAGCCACTAGTAAACTTGACCTTAGAGTATCACACATCAGAGTGGCTTTTCTTTTAGAGAGCACCCTGAGATGCCCCGGGGCGTAGCTGACAGAGTTATAGGTAAAGTGTATTGATAGAGGAGAGTATCTCCTGGGATGCTTAAGTCCAGGTATGGCTTCTCTTGGTTTCCAAAGTGAATTCCAAATAACAAAGAGATTTTAATGCTTATGATTCTCTTTTTACTCTTGCTTTTTCCCTCCCCTCTTCTGAATTTTGTTTTTGCTTTTGTTTCCGATCCATGCACAACCAGTAAATTATTCCCGATTGGGGGGTGGTAGCAATAACTGAGAATTTGGTTTTATCGTCTGACCATTTAGTGTTCTTGGTTGATGGAGGATAGAAATCTGTTGTCCACTAGGTGGGACATGATGGAGACTCTAGTTTGTTAGTCATGTTCATTTATATGTCTATTTGCAAGCTCAGATAAATGAGTAATTTCATGTGTTGTAGTGAAGGAATGCGCGAGTTTTTGTGTTTGTTTACTTGTGACCTGAGGCTGAAGTTACAGAATCGCGGCTGTAAGCTCTGGATGTATTTATACATGTGAGTCTGTGTGTCTGTAATCAAGAATATTGACTTTCATTGTGTGAGTAGGAAATGTTTTCCTACTTCCAAAAATCATGAATAAATGATTATAAAAGGGCTGTACATGACTATACAAAATGTGTGCTGTGAAAGACAGAGAAATTAAAGAGTTAATTTTATTCACTCTATTGCATAGAGAAGAGAAGGATGAGTCTGGGGTTTTACCAAGGCAAGTAAACAAAGGGGTCATAAGTGTATAAGAGTTGTGAGCAAGGGGGAAAATTTGTCTTATCTCTGAATACGTGAGAGCAGGATGGTCCTTTGTGATTAGCCTTCGCTCAGAACACTCACAGTGGGGGTTTCTTGTATTGTTTCCCAGGAACAAGGTGCTTAGATAAAATTCCACATGACAGTTAGTTACATATATTCAGTTAGTCTCTTAGCATGTTTGCGTGTGACACCCGATTCTCGTTTACATACCTTCCATGTTTTTCTCTGTATGAAGAAGTTAGGGTATTTTGATTAGAAGTTATAAGTAGTATTATAGTTCATGAAGTTTACATGAGGAGCAACACTGACAGGCATACATGTGTATATGTTCTTTTTTCTTTTGCAAGTAGAAATAGAATAATTTTATCTTAAAGCTCCAGTTTGTTCTAGAATATGAAAGCATATAGAGCAAGTAACATACAAAGAAAGGCAAAACTATTCTATCACACCTAAATCTGAGAAGAAGCAGATTCTTCTAGCTCACTCCAGCCCTTTAAAATCCTACAGCCCTCTGGGGTGCCTGGGTGGCTCAGTTGGATAAGCATCCAACTCAGGCTCAGGTCATGATCTCACGGTTTGTGGGTTCAAGCCCTGTGGTGGGTTCTGTGCTGACCGCTCAGAGCCTGGAGCCTGTGTGTGTCTCTCTCTCTGTGCCTCCCCAGCTCATTCTCTGTCTCAAAAATAAACTATAAAAATAATTTTTAAAAAAATCCTATAGCCCTCTGCTTCAGTGTAATTGAGTTGACTTAGTTTTGGTCTCTCCCCCATTGCAAAAATCTCTTTCCCTCCCTGATAATAATCTTTTTGAATAAAAGTCTGTCCTTACTAAAAAAGTACTTTAAAAAGTAAGGGATGGAATTGGCTGCTGGCATTCTAGGAGCAGGGAAGAAGATTAGAATTTAGAATTCTGATTTAGCATATAGAGATTACCATGCCTCCTTTTCATTTTATAATTTATCCTTGCTTGATGCTTCATTTTGCATCCTTAAATACAAAGCTTTTTTCATTTTGTTTTGTTCAATCTTTCCAATCTATAAAACTCCCTTTTTGGGCAGGTGGGGGGCATCTACCCCTAGAGATAAAGAAGGGCACTGAAGAGGTGGAGGGGGTTAGCCATTCTAAATAATGCCTTTAATTAATTATTCTATTTCTTATATATCAGTCACTTATATACATATATGCTTTCCAGACTAGGTTATACATTCATTTTTTTAAAAATATCCTATTTCCCACTGATAGTAGTAGTACAATATTTATTGGTGTATTTGTTTATTGAGCAAATATGTAATAAGCATATAGTCACCATATTTGTTTACATCTATAAATTGCAAATGTCCCCAAGAGTTTGTTCTTTTCTTTTATACATTGTAAGATATTTTGAGTTTTTAAAATTATTTAATATAATTATTATTATTTTAAGGACAAGCATTGTCATTCAAGTATTGTTATAATTGCATTTGTGAAGCCCTGCATTTCTGCTGTGGCAAACCAGACTGAGTTCCCCCCAAACTAAAAAGAATCATTACTAGTATGAAAATTTGAAGTGTGAGAAGAAAGGGATTTTTAAAGTGAGCCCTCTACATGTTCCACAAAGGGCTTCCCTGGATCTAAAAGGAGAAATGACTCAGGAATTCCTATGTTTAGGAGTAGAGGGGAAATGTGTTGTAATTTTAGCAGTGCCAAGGAGTGGTACAGATGGGATGCCGAGATAGCCAGGCAGATGGTGCCAAAGCAAGAACGGCAGCTGCTGGTGCGTGAGAGCAGAGCAGATGGTGCAATGACATGGGCCGTGGCAGCCATCAGCAGTGAGAAGTCCAAGTTCATGTTGGAAGACTGCAACAGCTGTCCTGCACCTAGCACAATATGAAGTCATTCATTTCAATGATCGCTGGTATAGAGTGTTAGGTAAAGACCACTAATGGTCATTGATCAGAGGATACCTCTATAAAAATAGTTGTTAATTTCATATTTTCAGGAGGCTGAGAGAATGAAGCAACTTTTATTCATTGCATGCCTCCTTGCAGGGATAAGAAGACCTAGATCTGCATGCACTAGGCATCAGTGTTGATGTTTTGCAAGCACTACCAAGACATATAATTTCTTAATCCTTAAAGCTAGTTTTCCTTACTGTAGGAAAACACTCAGATGTATAAGAGACATGCAGGATATTGGCTTAAAAAACTGCAAATTCCTGAGTTCCTTCTAGAAGTATTTACATCAGAAATTCTAGGAGTGAAGATGTAAATCAGTCAATAACAAGCATCTTCCAAGTACTCTTAATCCTACCAAATTTAGGGTCCCCATCTTAAGGATATTTGAGAGAAAATTAGGAACAATAAAAATCTCTGTGAAACATAGCATAGTTGCAAATGCAATAAATATGTTTGTCATCTGCATATTGGAAGTCAGATGGGATAGTTTTGACGTGGTGTATGGTTAGGTCCAGATGCTCTGATGCCTTTTCTCCTTCCTTTTCTCCATTTCTCAGGGCAGCTTGTCTCTCTTGGGCCTCTATCTCTGGAAAGTAGAAGGTTTGCCTTCCGAACAACTTATTTACTCATCCCTGAAAATGACTCTGTTCTTAATGGAGTTATATTCTCATCCTGGAAAAGAACCATCCCCAGCTCCCCAAGTGTAAGGACTGGGGAGGTAAGTGCTTTTGGTCATTTGAGAAAGTGAATGTAGCTTAACTACACACAAGATGGGGAAGGGCCTGAAAAATCAACAGAGGGCAAATGAAAATAATCATATGCAAAAAGTTTTGAATCATATTGCTGACATTAAAAACATTGAAAGCCTTATTCGGGCAATTGGCAGCTGTAAATAATCATTTCAGAAAGATCACCTTTATCATTCAATTCTTAGGTATAAATATTGTTCAAAGACTCCCTGAAATCCTAACAGAGGGATCGTGGCAATGCATCTTCCCTCATGTCTCCATCTTCCTACCTCAAAATGTGCTTCTGTTAAAGTTGATAGAGGGATGAAAACCAAATATTTTAAAAAGAATTTACTGTGAGACCCTGAACTTAACAATTCTGTGATGTTTTATTCCTAGAAGAGTAGTAAAGTGTATTGTCCACATTAAAAAAAAATGAAAGGAAGGAAGGAAGGGAAAAGAGAAGAGAAGAGAAGAGAAGGGAAGAGAAAAGTAAAAGAACCAAAGAATGCTATTCATGTAAGGAATTGAGCATCGCCATACTTGCAAACTTGATTGTATATGATTCTCTGTGATATGAAAATGCCCCATCTAAAAATTGATTTTCTCTAAATCCTGACCTAAACATTAAAAGAAGTTAAATATTACAAGTTGTCAAACAGCTTGTGGATTTGTGAGATACAAGAAAAATACTTCTTCATTATTAAGTGCTTTCATGTTAAGAATTTAACATATAATGTCACCCGATTCTCCCTGTAATTCTACAAGGAGATACTACAGTAATTTCCATTTTTCAGATGAAGGATTTGAGAATATAAGATATTAAATAACCTAGCAAAGATCATGTAAGAAGCAAGTGGCCAAGAACAGACTTGGACATTTCTCTGTCAAGAGATAATATTCTTATTCACTATGCCCATGATGACAGTGGCAACAGATTTTATCTTCAGTTTCCTAATTTATAAAATGGTATAACACTACCCATCATGTTATACCTGAGAGTATTAAATGAAACACACATGAGCATAAAGTGACTACGGCAATCATTTAAGCTTATCATCTGCAACGTGTGAACTCTAGAATCACTGTGGCTTTGGAAAAACAGTTGGAGTGTTGCTCACTAATATGTTTATATATTTAGGGTAAGAAGTAACTCAGGGGCACCTGAGTGGCTCTCTGCTCAAGACATGATCTCACGGTTGGAGAGTTCGAGCTCAGCATCAGGCTCTGCGCTGACAGTGCAGAGCCTGCATGCGATTCTCTCTCTCCCCCTCTCTCTCTTCCCCTCCCCCACGCATGCTGTCTCACTCTCTCAAAATAAATAAATTAACAAGAAAAAAAAAGAAAGAACTCATTTCACCTTTGCTCACAGTTTAATGGCTGGAGAGGTATGAAGGCTGAGAAGTATGGGAAAGTAGGTGGACTATTTGGTGAGCACCACTGTCAATGAAACGCAGCCAATGAAATGATGTTTTGATTTCATGAAAGGATTGCCATGGTATGCATCTTAAGTCTGCTTCAACTGTCATAAAATTGCAGGGGGTATTTAAATGGGAGTCAAAAGTTTGGCCTAGTCTTCTGACACTTTAAGCTATATAATTCCAGCCTTTATAATCTATTTCAGTTTTTTAAAGAATTCTCATTTTCTTTTTTTAAAAGAACTTATTTACTTCAATTTTAAATGTCATGAAATTATTGAGAATCACAGAATTTTTAAAGAATTTGTATATCTTTATTTTTATAAATAATTTTAAATTACTCTGTTCTTCACATAACATAGTGGGATTTTATATTCCTTGTTTTCAAATGTGAACAATTGAAACATTCAAGTTAGATGGGGGAAATATCTGTCTCTTAATAGCCAAGTTTTAGTCATATCATGACTCATAGTTAGCAAAATGCCGGCAGAATCCCCCTTTTCTCATGCAGGGCCAAATGAAGAACATCAAAGAGTCACTTTTTATTTATAATATTAATTATGAGCACTCTACATAACACACAGTCACTCATGAGACTGTTTTCTTTGCCTCTTGTTTATAATTCTGAGCTCTTCTTATGATTTCAAGAGCATGTTATGAAAATATGGTTAACATTTTACAAACATGTAATGAATTTCATTAAGATCTTCTTTTGCCCACAAATTTTCTTGCTTCATAACTTTCTATTAGTACAGGATAACCGTAACTAAGGAAATAATTTCATTCTGAGAATTCCTATAGGAATAACTTATTTTTCTGGCAGTGTTCATGAATACTTGCAGATATGCCAAAAATAAGTCATGAAAGAGTGCTGTTTGTCAGGATATTAGCCCCAAAATGAGTTATTGGCAGCATCTAGCAGATGCAAGGTGAAGATGACACAGTAGCAGGTCATATTCCCAACTAGACTTGCCAGTCCTTTGAGTAACAGAAGCCAAAGCATGTTAGCCTTGACTTAGGCTGAAATATTCCACTAAAATTTCTTTTCCTCACTAAACCATAAAAAGTCAAGTCTTCTTCAGCCAATGAATATATCTAACCTTAAACATAAATAACCACAAATAAGCTGTATTTAATTTAACACTTGATAAACACAGAGGATTTATAGACAAAGAGAAACCATCTGACTTGAAAAAGGTGAAGTTTATTCTAAAGAGAATATTAAACTTTTGATTTTACTTGGCCCCTTTACATCTAGTGGATCTGTGACATTATAATAATGAGTTAACTTAGAACTTAGTTCTACTTATTTTCCACTTACAGACATACAGGCATGGTTATAAGAACCTCACTTATTTTAGGGGAACTCATTCGAAGATATTTTCCTCAAATATGAGATTTTTCTATGTTAGCAAAATGGATTCAATTCACCATGTAAAAAACATCTATTACATTGCTCGAGATACTTGCTTTTTAATAAAGTAAAATAATTGAAATGAATCTATTCATATTAATGAGTAGACAGTCCAAAAATGAAATTGCTGATTTATTTTTAAGAAAGCCCTAAGATAAAGTTTATGTGACATTTGTTCTTATTGTAATCAATAAACTTTCCCTATCTATTCAGAAAATTTTCTTTTGTTATTGTTTTATTCTTCATGATAGGTAACTCAACATGTTTTTTATTCTTCATTATATATAACTCAAAAAATATGTTTTCCATGTCTGAACTTAGGTGGTAAGATGAAGACTCACTTTTTTATATTTAGTGTTAAGAACCTGTCTTTAGTATTCCTACAATATAAAGGCTTTACTATTCAGTCTTGAACATGTAAGAGCTTTGCAAAATGTTTTGTAAGCAAAATATATATTCAGAGTATCTCAGTGTCTGAACTTTGAATGAAGGGATAAAGAAATATATACTTTTAGAATAATTTTTTCAGATAATGATAATGAATTTGATACAGTCTATCATTTTGTATCTTATGGACATTTTTCTCAATGTTAGGTTTTTTAGTCTAGATAGCAATATTTTGATTAAAGTAAAAATATGTTTTAAGTTAATAGAATAAGAATTGGCATAGAAATAAAAACATAGTATTAGAAATGCATGATTAATTTTGTTCATTGCAAACATGTTGAATTTCTTTCACCTAATGAGATTTATTCTCTTATTTTAAAGAAAGTTTATAAAGCACCTTAATACTTAATCTCTAAGTAGTGATTGGTTATTCACAGTGCCCAGAATGAGTCTGTGAGCATCAATTTTGTACATCATTTTGTGCATCACATTTCACATAAAGCTTCCATTATTTTTTTTTTTTGGGCTTTACTGTTTGTGTATTCATCAAACCACATTATTTCCCAGCACAGTTACTGAACTGATCCCAGTGACACATTTGCATGATTATAACTCATCCTTCAGCATAGCAACTAAAAGAGAAAGAAATGGCAGGATAATGAATTAATAACAGTTTGGGAATACAAAGTATTATGAGTACTGCTTTAGAAAGATAAATGTTCATAAAAAGATATATTCTTGCAATTCATTAGAAATAAACTCAATCTCTGAGTCCTCCCCACTCCATTCAAACATCTCCACAAAGTAGAATAGCCTTCAGTTGCCAATAAAATCTATGAGTAACTCAATGATATCTTTTATTTCTTACCACCTATCTTTACCTTGCAACTTAGGATGGAAATCAGCCTTACAGATATCCCTCATTGGGAGAGTGAAAGCAAGGAGGTTAAACTAAATATAAGTATGTAAACCTTGATATTTTAAAGAAAAGAATAAACCTCTAAGAATGATATGGTTGAAATCTCAACATGACCCTCTTCACAAAATGTATTTCATTTTCAAATAAACAGATAATAAAAAAAAGCTAAAATTTGGAGCAACTAGGAGAAATATTGAAATAAAATATCCTTGTCAGGGAGGGCCTGGCTGGCTCAGTTGGTAGAATAAGCTACTCTTGATCTCGGGGTTGTGAATTCAAGCCCCACATCGAGCCTAGAGTTCACTTGAAAAAATAAATCTCTGTCAGAATCAATCTTGGGAGGACACTGCCTTACACAAATGGGGAGTGATGGCAGATGCCATGTGATCAAATTTTAAAAAGTGTTCTATATTTAATTATATACCTATTTCAAAGATGTTATTAAGGATAGAGCACAGAAATTTAAGGAGAGAAAAAGCAGGGGAGAAGTGAGGACCAGGGGACTGATTGTCCTAAAATTCTAAAATAGAATGCTGAGAGTCCCAACAGTGGAATACTGCAGAATCGTAGTCAGTTAAATTCCACAAGAATTTACTGAATGCTCAACAATTTCTTATCACTGGTGTGTATATATATATACACACATATATATATAACCTTTCTTATGTTCACTTTGAGTAAGAAAATTGTGATTATTATTTTTAATTTTATTTTAGAGAGAGGAAGAAAGAGTGGGGAAGAGGGACAGAAGGAGAGAGAGGCATTGAGAGAGAGAGAGAATCTCAAGCAGGCTCAGTGCTCAGCACGGAGCATGATGTGGGGGATCATGACCTGAGCTGAAATCAAGCATTGGATGCTCAGCTGACTGAGCCACTTAGAACACCAGGAAATTATTTTTTAAATATCAGATACAATGTAGTTATTTTCATGGCTTTCTTATTTACTTAAAGCTATATATTTCTTCCTTATATTTTCAAATTCTTTGTTCTTTACATTGTCATCTCATTTAAATCATACTATAAGAATGAATCTTCATTATTTAATAAATCTTGATAGAACACTACTCATTGAAAGTTGTTATACCAGGTTCAGGTTCTCTAGGGATAGAGTATCTATCCCTCAAAGAAAAAGATACTGTGTAAATAAAAATAACAGGTGATTACTATAATAAAAAGTATGACTTATTTTGTGTTCCACATGGAACTTAGCTATGTGCTTTACAGGGTAGATGCCCCCAAATATCTTTTTGGTTGAGTAAATGGATGGTTCAAATTTATTACTTTTACATATTGCCACATTTTCATTGGAAAACTAGCATGGATAATTTTGATTTTGGGCACAATGAAATTTGATTTGAGTTAGTATTACCAGTATTGATAAGATTAGTATGTAAATACTTGTAAGAAATCAATTCTTTCCAGTGGAGGAAAACTTTATCCTACTTGTTTCTTTTTATTTTCTTTTTTTACTTAATTTGAGAGAGACAGAGATAACATGAAGAGGAGAGGAGCAGAGAGAAAGAGGGAGAGCAAGAGAGAATCCCAAGCAAGCTCCATGCTGTCAGCACAGAGCTCCATTAAGGGCTTGAACCCACGAAACTGTGAGACTATGATCTGAGACTAAATCAAGAGTTAGATGCTCAACCGCCTGAGCCACCCAAAAGCCCCTTATTCTGCATATTTATGAAGAGCATGTATATTTCTTCATTTGACTTTTGCAATTAAAAAAAAATTAATGTTTATCTAGTTTTGAGAGAGAGAGAGAGAGCAGGACTCAAACTTACAGACCATAAGATCATGACCTGAGCCGAAGTCAGATGTTTAACTGACTGAGCCACCCAGGTGCTGCTGGCTTCTGCAATTTTAAATTGAATAAACCAGAAAGAAATTTGATTTATGTTATGTTTATTTTAAATATTCATATTACCAATTTAAGCCTTTTTTGTACTGAAGCAATAAAGTGATTTAATGTGATACTAGATTTTTAAAACAAAGTTTTGTGTCAAATACCAATACTAATTGATTATACTTTAAGATATTTAGTGGAATAAGAGATTTTATAGAGTAAGATATTTTACAAGATAAAGTCAATTGTACTTTATTGATAGCCTTCTGAGCGTGCCTTTTGTTGAAGACTTACATATGCCAGGACTGCATATTCAAGTCTCAGAATCTCTTAAATCATGTATTGATTTGTCAATCGATAGATTGATAGATCCCAGTAGGTATGCTTTGACATTTTAAATTTTGTATCTGTGGGCTAAATATATCAAAACTGTAAAATATTCTGTGTATCAATCTTTTTTTTTAATTTTTAATGTTTTATTTATTTTTAATACAGAGAGAGAGCATGAGAGGGGGAGGGGCAGAGAGAGAAGGAGACACAGAACTGGAAGCAGGCTCCAGGCTCTGAGCTAGCTGTCAGCACAGAGCCCGACGCGGGGCTCGAACCCATGAACGTGAGATCTGACCTGAGCCAAAGTCGGAGGCTTAACCGACTTAGCCACCCAGGCGCCCCCTGTGTATCAATCTTAAAATGATCTTCTAGGTCTCTCCACACTTGGATCTAGAACCCTATGCTCAAATAAGTATCTTGCTTTTATTTGAGACTTAATATATTCTGTATTTCTTCTAATATTAGTATTTTGTAACAGATGTAATTTATTATACCAGTGTCTAAGGTTACAGATATATGTAATATATAGATAGAGAGTTTATTTGTTTTTAGAGTGTGAGAGTATGGAAGGGACAGAGAGAGAGGCAGAGAGAAAAACCCAAGTAGGCTTAATTTGCAGGGCTCAAACTCACAAATAAGATCATGACCTGAGTTGAAAGCAAGAGTAAGATGTTTACCCAACTGAGCCATGCAGGCACCTCAAAAGTATATTTAAAAAATACTTTGGGGAGGTCTTCTGATAAATATGTTAGAGATAGTATGCACTGAATCCCCATACTAAAATCACACATAAAGATAAATAAAGATGAAACATGACTAGTACATATTTTAAAAGACCTGCTTGTGCTCAAAAGCAGATGAACTTTGAGTGGCAGAAATGGAATGATAAACAAATAGCAACTCAAAGAGGCAAGCTTACAGGACAGCACACATAATTTGTAGCATCTTTGTTTTCAACTCCCGCAAGAAGTAACTCAAACCATGTTCCACCCACGGAAGGTACAGAGCAGGGATTTGCAAAGGAGGCCGGAAATGGCTTTGAGTCTGGTTAGGATGGGTAGCCTATGACAAGCAATATTTCTGGAGTGTCAAGGAAGGGTAGTGACAATCCCTCAATCAAAAACTGGGCCAAACGACATACTAACACTGGAAATGGATTGGTTGTATTTCCATAAGACAACAACACACAATCAGAAATATAAAAGCTGATTTTCATGTGAGAACTCTGGGGTCCTGGGAAAACAAGCACAGAGCAAACAAACATGGAGGAGTAAGTGTGGAGAGAAAACAACAAGACAGCCAAGAAATTCCTTCCCAAAATATGGCTGTCATAAGAAAAATTAATTTAATGGAAAGGATCCCAATGAGACATTACTCCTGAGGTAACATAAATAAAAGAATAATGTAAAAAGAATTAAAATAAATAAGCTTCTCAAAAAAATAAGACTAGCATTCTAAAAATAAACAGAAGGCTATGAAACAAAAACAGTTGGATATGTATCAAGAACTGTTGGAAATTTGAACAAGAACACATTAGTAATCTCAAAAACAAGAAAATACAGTCACTCAAATGCATTATCCCTTACTCACATGAGGAATCTTCCGCTCATTCAAGACTGAATGGATGGAATTGATTTTGCTATGAAAGACGCTGGGACTTCACAGTGTCTAAATGGCCCTCATTTTGAATCACACCAGTAAAGACTTGAATCTGTAAATCTGCAAGAATCTGGAAGTCTATATTATTAAAAAGCAATAATATTAGAAGTCAGGGTTTCCTGAGTCTGTGAAGCCACTTCCCCCCAGTCCCCCCAGTCCAGACTAGTAGTCCTTAACGTATCAAGTTAAAGTGAAAGTGAAAGTGAAAGTTAAAGTGAAAGTCTGCATGGGTATGAGCTGCTTTGTGAAGACTAGAGCTGGAAGGAGAAAAGAGCAGCATATATCTCCCACATTTATTTCAAAGTCAAGTACAATGGCCATGTACTTTGTTTTTCTAATACCTAAGATCTCCACAGTTAACTACTTGAAACAGCCATGAATCTTAGCCTTCTGCCTAACTCGATCCATTATTACCTGCAGGGTCCTCCATGCTGACTGGGCCACTATTTTTCCATCTAGAAAATATTTCTAGGAAAAAAAGTCAGCTGATGGATGACCGATGGAGTACCATTTTTCATTGAAGAATGTATTTATTGCAACAGCTTAAATGGTTACAGAACATTTGTTAAATCATTTTATGCATACATGACTTACTTAATGCTAAATAAGAAGAAAAACGTTAAGTGCAGCCCATTTAGGCCCTCAGGGTCTGGATTGCGTGGTATGTTAGAAATATTCAGTGAGCCAAGAAGCTGTCAGCACCGCGGGTGCTGATGCCAAGAGAGGCCTGAGCAGACCGCTCGGTGCTGGCACTCTTCTCTCCCTGACAGTGATACCGATGATGGGAAGGACACCACTGCTGTTGTTCCGGTCCTTGTCAGAACAAGAAATCACAAGTAAGTCTGTTTGAAACAGCCTTTCAGCATCTTCTAGGAACCAAATACAAAACATTCTTAGTTTGTGTGAGACAGAGGAGGATCAGAGGCAGGCTAAAGCACGGTAGATACAATACTTTATCTTCTGCAGCTAAATTTCTTTCTGAAAGCAAATGAGATTAATGGGGATTTGAGAAGAGACTCCCCATTTCACTTAGTTCCCCAAATTATATTTCTAATTCTACCATTAAATTATTCCCATAGATACCCAAGGCAAGTACATCAGATAACTTTGGAATTTATGCAAGTATTCAGTGTTTATAGGAAATGAAACAGAAAAAAAGAATCCCAAGGATAATTAGGGCACCAACCAAATCAGACCCACTCTATTAGAATTGACAATATTCTGTCAAGGCAGGCATTCGTCAATAAGAATATTATAAATAATTATTCAGTAATCAATCATTTATAAAAATTAATTACTGAATATAATTGATATTCTTTATTTGTTATGATATAGTTTATATAGCATTATGAGAGTATGTTTTACAATTTTTTTCCTTATTAAGATTGTAGATTAAATATCATTTGTTTGCTTATGTGTTAACAGTAAAGTCTATTACAAGGAACACAAATCATGAAATTAAGAAGGTTCTGAAAATGTGTTTTTTGAACATCAAAGCAATTTCTGTGTTCTTACAGTAACTGTGTGACCTTCTAATATGTCCCAGGCAGATTAAAAATATACATACATATATATACATATATATGCACAAAATAGCAGCTCTATCCATCACCTGTGGAAGTATGAATTCATGTTTGTACCAGCCCTCTGGGTTGCTGGCAGTGGGGAGTATTTGGCATACTGAGTAATAACTGGCAATATGGCAATATAGCATACCCACAGTACAATTTTTCTTTTTTTTTGTAAGGAGTGTTAAAACTGTTAAAGTGAAAAGTAAAGAATTGTCTGGAGGGAATGTTTTTAATCTTTTGCCATCCTAATGAAGTCACTCACATACTAATAATGATTTATTGAAAACTTACTCTGTTCTGGAGGCAGTTTGAAGAACAGAGAGCAAACATCTTCATTGTTAAGAATTGTACAGTCCAGCTTAGCCAGCAGATTTTCTTTCCATGGAAACACACCATAAGTGCTCATGACTTATTGTTTCACTCTTGGGATCTATGTTTCTCAACGCTCTCCTCACCTTGCCCCTTGCCATCCATATGTTGTTTGGACTGTCTGTCCAAAGTTCTAATGCATTGATTTCTGACATAAAGAATTTAAGTAAAACTGTTTATAATTTTCTTCAGACAATTCTTTGTAACATTATCTAAATATTTACTCGATGGGCACATAGACAATCCAGTTTTGTATTATGTATATATATTCTTAGATCCTATCTCTGTGTCCCATTGGGTCTTAAAATTTTGCATTTGTTTTAGTCAAGGCTTGAATTCTAATAATGCAGGTTTGAACATATTCTGAAACTTTAGGATCTATACTTGATGGCAAAATGCATTTGGCATTCACCTGAGCTTGTTAAGTAACAAGGGATCAGAGATATGTCATGGGATGTAGAACATGGGATTTGGAATTACGCTGTTAGGTTCTAATCCGGGCTCCACCCACAGCACTTCTAGGTTGATTGCTGGCAAGATCTTTAGCCTTTCTCCCATTTTCCCATCTGTAACCTGGGATACAATTGCCTAACTCATAATGGCTGTGATACTTGGCAAGAAAATGCATATAAAAAGTTTAGGACAGTGGTGCCTGGGTGGCTCAATCGGTTAAGCCTACAACTTCAGCTCAGGTCATGATCTCATGTTTCATGAGTTCGAGCCCCACATAGAGCTCTGGGGCCTGCTTCGGATCTGTGTCTCTGTCTCTCTCTGTCACTGTCCTGCTCATTCTCTCTCTCTCTCTCTCTCTCTCTCTCTCTCTCTCAAAAAAGTGTTTAGGACAGTATCTGACACAAGACTCAAATATTTGCTATATATATTTTATATGTCTAATTCACATATATTATACATGTAATTAAAGTGTTCTGATAATGATATAAAGTTACCAATACAAATTAATTTATTTAATAACATATTTTACTACCAAGTGAATATTTTGGGTTCATATATTTATTTTCTATGGAATATTAAATTGTTAAAATGTAGCTGGACACTGAGATTCACTTTTTCAACAGATGTAAACCATAAATGCAACAGTAGAGCTCAAAAGGCCAAATATCATTGTAACAGTTAGCAATTAAATTCCCACCCAAATATATATACGTTAAGGAATTAAGAAAAAATACACCTATATGAGAAGTGTTAGATAGTAGATTCTGATATCAAGAAGCTAGACTACTCACAGTGATATATAATTTAGAAGAAGAAGAATGACTGGCTTCCAACAAGGCAAGAGATTTTATATAGAGTGGATCCCAGTGAAAACCATTTTCTATGATTTAAATTTTTTTTCAATTTGACTGTAGCTTTAGATGTCTTTTTGAGTACATGAATAAAGACAATATCAAGACAAATAGCCATCATATTCATCTCTACACAGCTAAATTAATTACTTCCCTACAGTTTCTAAGTATCTATAAAAGAATAAAAAAGAGGTGCCTAGGTGGCTCAGTCTGTTAAGTTTCTGACTCTCGATGTAGGCTCAAGTCATGATCTCACGGTTTATGAGATGGAGCCCCATGTTGGGCTCTAGCCAAGTGGGCAGAGCCTACTTGGGATTCTCTTTCTCTCCCTCTCTCTGTCTCTCCCCCACTCATGTTCTCTCTCTTTCCCTCTCTCTTTTTCAAAATAAATAAACATTAAAAAAAAAAGAGAGAAACATTCAAAATAAAAGAAGAAATAAGTATAATGTGCTGACAAGTGTCAGGAGAGTACCCTAAAAGTCACATGAGGCCTACAGAGGAAGATAGGCTGATTCTAGAAGAAGGCTCACATACACTCCTCTCATATATAATCACTGCTCTCAAGCTCTATAACATTGCTGCCCAAAAGGTGTCCATTTGCCTGGAGCATTGCCTGATGCGAAATTTTAGCCTATTTAGTTCAAAACTTAGATTATTGAGATAATTGTTTCTTCTAATATAAGGGAAAAATGAACTTATGAACATTTCGTTTCTGTATTTCTGGGCATATTAGGGGTGAAAAGATTATATATATATGAATGTATACACATATATACATATGTGTATTATATATATACACACACACATATATACACACATATATATATTTATCCTCCTATATCTTTAGGTGATGGAGATGCTGTTTAAAGCACTGAGAGTCCAGATATTATCAATTTTTATGATACACTGTAATAGTAAGCCTAAAAGATCACTATTTTTCTAGAGTTTATCAATGAATTTGGTATGTAAATGACTAAAAAAGCATAGCAGTGTGAAAGGGGGAAGAAATGGTTTATTAAAGTGTCTGAAAATTTGTATTTACACTTATCTTTATTAAAATTTTTTTAATGTTTTTTTTTTTTTTGAGAGACAGAGACAGCATGAGCAGGGGAGGGTCAGAGAGAGAGGGAGACACAGAATGTGAAGCAGGCTCCAGGCTCTGAGCTGGCTGTCAGCACAGAGCCCGATACAGGGCTCGAACCCACGAACCGTGCGATCGTGACCTGAGCCAAAACCAGAAGCTGGACACTTAACCAACTGAGCCACCCAGGCACCCCTACACTTACCTTTAGATAAACCTGGCTAAGGAACTGGCAGCTTTAGGACAACAGACCCTAAAGGGAAGAGACTCATTCCAGGAGGATATTGAATAACAAATGAAGAATGACAGATTAAACTTTACCCTGACTATAGAGAATAAGGGGGGAAATGCAGTTAACAATTTCTTAGTGTTTGTATGGAAAAAAAATAATGCAAATTCCCATTTAAACTATAACCAGGAACTGGCAATCCCTCCCACATCATTAGATAGAAACCTGTCTTTCATACTAAGTTCTGGCAGTATTGGCACAGGAAGTGTGTCGAGTCTGTGTGAGTCTGTGTGTAAATGTGTGTGGGTGCATAGCACTTTGTCATGAACATGCCCATTGCAAATCAGAATTCCATGACCATTGACTTTTGTTCATATGTTTTGTCTCCAGGACCTGTCACTTTTTAAAGTAATATATAATTATTTTTATTTGAGAGTGGTCAAAAGGTTTCTGACTTAAGCATAAGGACTCATGGTTCAGGCGTCGGGCTTGTCGCTAACCTTCTGTGTAATCTTTCATTTTTCTTTGAGCTTCATTTTCCATTTACAAAATGATGTCAGTGTAATAGAAACAACCATCTCATCCTGAAATCCAGGGTGCTATGACCTTAAGCTTTAAATTCTATTGTACTCTATTTCTTTCTACAGTCAACAGGTACATCATAGTACCTGTAAGAATAGCTGAATCATTCTTTGCAGTAAGATTAATCTCATTTAAATCACTGAACACAGGGATATGATTATTCTACAACTTTTAAGTATCCACTCTTTATGAGGTATTGTGGTAAGTCTTGACAGGGGTTAAACTTCTAAGTTAAGAATTATTTGGGGCACCTGGGTGGTTCAGTCGTTTGAGCATCTGAATCTTGATTTCAGCTCAGGTCAGGATCCCAAGGTCTTTGGAACAAACTCCACGTTGGGCTCCACACTGAGGGTGGGGCCTGCTTAAGAATATGTCTCTCTGCCCCTCCCCCCCACTCTCTCTCTCTCTCTCTCTCTCTCTCTCTCTCTCGCTCTCTCTCTCTCTGAGCAAAAAAAAAAAGGTTAGCGGGGCACCTGGGTGGCTCAGTTGGTTAAGCATCTGGCTTCAGCTCAGGTCATGATCTCATAGTTGTGGGTTCGAGCCCGGTGTCAGGCTCTGTGCTGACCGCTAGCTCAGAGCCTGGAGCCTGCTTCGGATTCTGTATCTCCCTCTCTCTCTGACCCTCCCCTGTTCACACTGTCTCTCTCTGTCACTTAAAAATAAATAAAAATCATTAAAAAATTAAAAATAAAGGTTAGAAGGAAATGAAGACACACATAGAAACAACTAAAATCTGATTTAAAATGTGAAAGGAAATTCTCTTGAAGTTTCAGAGCAAGTTGAAATGGTCTTACTGAGGAATGGTCAAGAATGGAGGAGAATCAGAATCTGTTTCATGATGTAGCTTTAAAGAAATAGCAGAATTACAACAAGTGGAAAATTTGAGGAAAGGGTGTTTCTAGAGCAGTGAAAACCTTGATTATAAAATGCAGCTTGTAAAACTTAGGACATTTTAGAGAGAAGGTTCAGTTTTTTTGGGAGTATAGCGTTTGTATAGGGCATATTTTGAATGGTGAGGCAGGTAGAGAAAAGTCTTTCTTTATTTGAAAGAAATTATCATTTTAAGCCTTTATTTTTTTCTTTTTAAGGGAACAGGTTGTTGACAAAGAAAAACAGATGACACAGAATAAATCACATTCTTTACTGCATTCTTATGAGGCTCAAATTATTATTTTTTATAGAAAATAATGGATAAGATTATCTCTTACATAGAACACTTTCTATCTAGAACATCTTTGTGATGTTCTTTCTGTGCTGGGGAGAAGATAGTCAGGCTTGAAATATTACTAAAGCACTGGAACTCCAACATACCAGAAGATGTGTATCATTCTGGGAACGGTAGCCATGGAACTCAGTGAGCAGTTCCCTTTATTTTATTATGAGTTTGTTATTTATGGTTAGTAAAAAGAAAACTTTAAATGGAAGAAAATTTCTACACTATGATTTTTCTGTAGTCAAATAAATTATATACAAGCCCCATAAATGATGATATAAACACATTTTTATTATTAATTCTTTTTTTTTCTGTTAAAAGAGATGATGGGGAAGTTGGGTATTTAATTTGCTCTTTTTCTTTTCTATTTCTTTTTTCCTTTTACTTCCTATTTTCTTTTTTTGTCATGATGGTGGTTGAAATTGTGTCACAAACTTCGTTTTTGGGAATTTCCATATTGTCTCTTTGGGGATTTAATAATTTATCACTTTTGCATCATGACACAAATCAGCCACAAAAGGATCGCCTTTGTGGGTTACCTTTGCAATTGCAAATAGTATCTTTTCTTCAGTGGTTTCCACAAGTCATTAGTCAGGAACATTTTAATTAAATGTAAAGTGAGAATTGTCTTTCATAAGCAAATTGAGTGTGTGGGACCTAAGAGACTAAGTGAAAAATCCGAGTATTGGTTTTGTTTATTTGGGTTTGGTAGTATTAAAGTCTTAAGTGATTGCTTAGATCTTCAGGGGAGCCAGAAAGAGTAGAAAAAGATGGTACGTGTTGTACTTTTTTTTTTTTTTAACTCACACACCTACACAGAGTTATTCAGAAAGGATATGTTTCCCTTCTTGATGTGAGCCTTGTGCTGGTGAAAGGTAACAAAATGATAACGTTGGGGGAAAGTGTCTCCTATCAAGAGATGGGGGGTACCTGATTGCCAATGCCAAGGTTAAAGCACCCACCTAACCTCCACCATTTCATCTCAACCAAGCAGAAGTGGCAGCCTCTGAAATGCCAGCTCAGGATTCTCATCCTGGACCTGTTCAGCAACCAGCTTCTCTGCAGAGACCACCAGCAGGGAAACTAATTACTGCAAGTCTGTAATGTCGACCCTCCCCACCCAGGAGTGGCTGAACCAAGGTCACCTCTTTCACAGCTATCCCATAGCCCAGCTGTGAACAGTTATTAACCAGCGAGGATTCGTGCCAGTAATGACTGAGGGGGGATTTGCATTGAACCTAGAAATAGAGGCTCCATAATGCATCCCTGGAGTCCTCCAAATCCCCACCAGTCTTGCTAAAGTTCTAAAATGAGATCTTAAAAATCCCTGCAAATTCTTTTTTCCTTCACTGGCTGTATATTTTTATTCTCTGTCTGGTCTCCATTTCTCTCTGCATAAGCAGTTTTAGGCTTTATTTAAGTGTTGCATTTCCAAGTGTTCATGACTTTGTGCAGGGCTCACCACACATCACTCATGCCTTATTTTACAGGGTGAGCGGGTAATTAGCATCTTTCACAATTAGCCAGGATTTGCTCTGCTAATTTCATTCCCTGATGAAGGTGCTAACTTGGCGTGAAACTGTAATATGTTGGGTGATTTATTAAGTCTCTACTGATGGGTGGAAATCACATGCCGTGACTTTACTGTTGAGAAAGTTAACAGCATCCATTTGTAAGAGATGGTATTTGAAAAGTGATGTTGGTGTGATTGAATGTGTGAATGTATAATGAAGTCAACCCAGATAGCCCTTTTCTGATTAAATTGTATTAAAATTATGTGGCAGTTCCTTGAAAAGAGACTCTTAAGAAAGAAATATGTGCTCATCTTTTAAGAGTAGCTGTCAGTCACTAGTCTGTCACTCAGGGTTATGGAGGAAAAAGCTATACCTGTTTTTTAAGCAACAAATAGAAGATTCCAAACTGAGATGAAAGCCTTTTGCCTATACAAGCTGTAACATACAACTTTTAACAACACAAGGAGCACACTTCTTTGAGAATCTTTAAGAATGAACAATTTGGCACATATACCATTAGATTTACTGTAATGAGGCTCTTTTATCTTATTTCTACTCCAAGTATGAGTTTTTAATATTTAGTATGAGAATTCATAATCAATCAAGAAATACTGACTATCTTGAAAGTTAGGTTCCTGACAATCTGAGTTATACCTGTTGCTCTTCCTCATTTATCCTGAGTTTCTAAAGGAAAATACTGTTTTTAAAGTTCCTTTATCCTGGATAACTCTGGAGAAAGTCATCTTAAACAAGTGATTAAAGTTAACATCAATCAGTGATGGGGAAAACTGACATTTATGTGCCCCTCGATGAGGTGCTTCAGGAAGGACACTTTATGCAAGATTCTTGTTCAAAATTAAAGAATTCAGTATCAGGTGTTCATCAGGAAAAAAAAACCAGCACAAATTGAGGAATACACTATAACGTCCTTCCTAAATAATTTTGAAGTATTCTTTAAAAAGATCTATGTCAGGATAGGCAAAGAGTGGCTTAGGAATGGTGTCGGAGAAAAGGAGAAAAAGGAATTATGGACCTAACACAATGTGTACCTTGTAGTGGATTCTTGTTGGGGTACATTGCTGTAAAGACATCATTGAGACAATTTGGTAAAACTTGAATATGGGTTTTATATTTAACAATAGTGTCACATGAATTTTAAATTCATTTAATTTTATAGGCATACTGTGACTATGTAAGATAATGTCTTTGTTCTATAAGGATATATGCTGAAATATTAGATGTGAAAAATCTTTAGGTGTGCAACTTACTCTCAAATAATCCATTCAATAAATAGATAAATAAATAAATAAATAAATACATAAAATATACCTTATATATTGTACATCTAATAAGAGAAAGTGAAAGAGAGTAAAAGCATATGTGGCAAAGAGTTTCCAAGCAGCACATCTAGGGGCGGGCATCTGGGAACTTCTTGTAATCTTGCAGTTTTTTTGTAAGGTTATTTTTTTTCAAAATAAAAAATAAAAAATGCATTGTAAGTGAAGTCACTTAAGATAGCATGCTAAATGGCATTCATCTTAAATGGCATATTTTCCATTGGTTTCAGTTTTTAAAAGTCCTCAAGACTCAGGTTTGGCTTTTCAGAACAGAAGAATTATATGCTCAGTATTCTCATGCACTGAAACTCTTAGCCCTTTCCACTTACATAAAATCACAGAGGACTAGAATATTTAGAACTTGAAAGAATATTAGAAAAGATTGAAAATAATTACCTAGTAAAAATTCTACACCCATCCAAGCCGTAAATCAAGGGTGATACTAAAATTAATAACATTTAGCAGTGTGTAATTAAAAAAACATCTATTTACCACTCACTCTTTTAGAAGCTAATGGAGGGCCTAATCCACCACTAAAAAAATAGTTACACATAAACAAGAAAAGGAAGGAAGGAGACCTGGGAATCCTGGGATTCCTAGGTTAATTGGAATATAGTAGTTTAGGAAAGGAGAATTAAAATAGCCCATCTAAAAGAGATGTTTCAAAAAATAAAATTGTACTGGCAGATCTTTTTATATGCTTGACACACTGAAGGAGATTTTGTAGCTCTGTCTGAGATTTCAAAATAGAAAAATAAGAAATTTATAAACAAATATCAATGATTATCATTCTAAATTAAACCCAAAGAATACATATACAATTGCCATGTTTTTTCTCAATTATCAATCACAGTATGCTCTTCAGTAACTGGGAATGTTGTTTAATCAGGATAATGGAAATGCTGGAGAGTGAAATTTTAAAAATAATGTCATTCTTCTCAGAGGATAAAAAGAGATAGAAGTTATGGATAGTGAAATGATTTTTTGAGTGCTAAGTCCCCATGCAATATAGAAAGTTAATAAATAACCTCTGAAACTGAATCAAAAGTAGTAGTATAAATATATTATATAGAAATAGGGAGGTAAAAATAGGTCAAATAGTGAAACGGCACTAAGGGATGGAATTTAGAAGGGAATGGTGGGGCAGGAATTGCTATTCTTTTTGAAGCTAAAGTACTTTTGATCAGGCACCTGGGTGGCTTGGCTGGTTAAGTAGCCGACTCTTGATTTCAGCGCAGGTCATGAGCTCACAGTTCGTGGGATTGAGCCCTGCACTGGTCTCTGTGCTGTCGGCACAGAGCCTGCTTGGGATTCTTACTCTCCCTCTACCTCTCTTTCAGTCAAAATAAATAAATAAATAAATAAATAAATAAATAAATAAATAAAAGGGAAACTTTAAAGTACTATTTGATCTTTTAGGAACACATACATCTATTCTTGGATAATAACCAAAGTTAAAACCAAGCCCAATATAATCACAAAAATTAAAACACAAATTAGGATTAAAAATGATTATACAGATCCCAGGAAAGAAGATTTGCATGCATGTCTCATTTCAAACTCAAAGCAATCTGAGTGTTATCTTTTCATCTTCTCTATATAATACTTATGAGAAAAGAGAAACTTAAGAGTGCAATAATTTAGCAAGATCACACAATGTGACTGATAGAAGAATTAGAAATCACGTCTGTCAGCTTTTCAAACCGGTTCTTTAAATAAGTACAAAATGCTACTTTATTTACCTCATTCATTCACTCAGTAAATATGTTATGTGGATATTTCTATGTTAAAAGCACTGAATTAAGCACAGGGTATATAGAAATGCTTAGCTAATGAGGGAGTTAAATACATATTACAATATAATTTAATTACCATGGTGCTAAGTACTAAGAAGAAAGTTCCACAGTCCCACACTTAGATTTTTTTTTTTAGTTAAATCCTTTGTGTCCTGTCCCAAAGAATTCTCTGACAAGAGACATAGCATGCCACAAGACTCTTCTTGATGCCCAGGAATGTGTTACCCAGAAATATGGGAGAGTGAACACATTACAGACAAAATCTTTAACCAGTGAATAAATTAATTCCTCTTTCTTTTCTGTGAGGCACAGTTCTGAGACACAATTAGTATGGCTGATCAAAGACATGAGATAAAAATATAAGTCTACTTAATATCCTGCCTAATAATGAATGTTTATATTGTCTATTAAGGATCTAGATCAAAAAATTATAAATCATTAGTTTTTAGTAATATGTAGAGGAAGAAAATTCAGGAGAGGAGTCAACAAAATCAGTGTCAAAAAGAGAACCAAGTGACAGTAGTGCCAGCAAAGGAAGTAAGCGAAAGTTAAGGAAGAGCGTTCCTCATCTGGGTAAAATTTAAGGATGCTCTCTTCATATGAAAAAAACAGGCAAGATTTAAATGAAAACATAGGATTAAGGGAGAAGTTTTTAAAGAATAGGAGTAATTTACATGGGCTAGTAGGATAAAGAGAAGAAGCCAAAGTAGAGAGAGGAAAGGGAAAATGATTGTCACAGAAAAACCAGGGCATGGATTTTTCTTAGAGGTAGTGGATTAATTCAGACAGGTGAAGCCTTTACTGTAGACAGTAGGGATATAGTACTGAGAAGGCAGAGATAGAGTCAGGATAGTTAGGATAACTCATGTTTGGTAGACTTTTTATTTTTCCTTTAGCAAGTGGTAGATGCATCAGTGGTGGTGGGGGCAGTTTGAGGCCCTGACAGGTGCCCAAGGTAAGAATGCCTCCTTTTAGGTTGGGAGGAAAGTTGCTGAACATTGAAGGCTTACATGATGGCTGGAGGATAATCAGGGATCATCCATTTGCTCTGGCATCACAGAGCAACACGGTATAAACAACTGGGGGTTGGATCAATCCAAGGTTAGAGTTTTTTCAGGGTGGGTTGGGCAAAGGAGTTGAAAATACTAGTAAGAAAGCAGCTGAAATTTATCATCAGTGGTAACAGGGTTGCACCGGCAATGAATTGGGATAGAAAATCTTTATCTTCCCTTTGCTGAAAGAGGCAATCTGGGACTATTATAAGTACAGATATAATATTGTTTGACATGATGGCCAGAAGTTATATTTAATCACAAAATATAGATGATATGGTGGAAACCAAACATATTTAACCAAACATGTATTCACCATTGCCCTTTTCTATAAAATATGACTATTTTGAAGCAAGTCATAATAAGAATTATATAGGGCTTTTTCTAACTATTTAAAGACATGTTTTCAACTGAGGGGAAGGGAATTAAAAAATAAAATAAAAATATTTTAATATAATTTTTATATATGTCATTGAATACACTTTTTAAAAAGTTTTTTTAATGTTTATTCATTTTTGAGAGAGAAAGAGAGAGAGAGATACAGAGACAGGGCATGAGTTGAGGAGAAGCAGAGAGAGAGGGAGACACAGAATTCGAAGCGGACTCCAGGCTCCACACTGCCAGCAGAGAGCCTGACTTGGGGCTTGAATCCATAAACAGCAAGATCATGACTTGAGCTGAAGTCAGACACTTAACCTACTGAGACACCCAGGCTCCCCTGAATAAGTTTTTAACTTGCAATCTTTTTGACTATAGCGAGAGAGTGTGTATGGGTGTGTGAGCATGCATGTGTATGCACACATGTAAAGATACTGTCATCAGGATCTAATGATCAGTTACCACTTATGTATCGGTCACAGGTTCCTAGACTGCTGGATTAGGGGACTGCAATGCTGCTGCTGTGAGCCTTCCCTGTGACACCAGACGGAGTTCTGGCTACATCTCTACCAGGGCTATAGTAGCTGAGAGGGAAGAGGAGTTTTCTCATTGAAAATGCTCGGTGGCTGGAGTCTTGTTTGTACTATCAGCCTACATGTGCCTCTGGGCTCTAAGCTTTCAGAACGGACTTCGATGATTGTCCATTCAGTTCTGTAGGCTATTTAATCTCTTGCTGTTGGGACATAAAAGAC
Source organism: Suricata suricatta (assembly GCF_006229205.1). Classification (NCBI taxonomy): domain Eukaryota; kingdom Metazoa; phylum Chordata; class Mammalia; order Carnivora; family Herpestidae; genus Suricata; species Suricata suricatta. The sequence goes on from NC_043706.1 coordinate 46,021,158, forward strand.
TATCTTCTGTCATTATAATGAAACAAAATTATTTCTTCTTTGGTAATTTTTTGAATCCAATATTCTTTTTTTATTAAAATATATGTAATAAAAAAGGAGAGGTGAATTATAGAAAATGTGTTCATTTTAATCTGTTTAAAAAAAGGAAAATAATTTCAGTAAAATCTCTTTATCTGAAACTCAAGTGACTAAAAAGAGGAAAATTATAGGGTTGAGATTTACCCATTTTTTAAAAAGGAGGGATTCGAAAAACCTGTTGCTTGTTCTTCTAACATCCAGGTTCTTTTTAATAATATAGCTTAAAATTGATGAGATTTTATTGTAAAAGCAATAGTAAATGTAATATCCAGAAATGTTATACTAAAACAAAGGGTTTTTTTTCTAATTTATTCCTATATATTTCATCTTGAAAATAATTTCTGCTTTGTATCTAATACATCAAAGAAATTTCAAAAAGTGATTTGGTTTCCATGTATATGAAGTTTTTATCAATAAATATACAGGTAGACAAAAAATTCTTTTTAATGCATTGTGTGACCTGGTTGTTTTGTTTAGAAAAATAAAATGAAAGGAATCTTTGACTTAGTTTTAGCTCTGGTTTCTAGTCTCAATTATTCCTCCCACTGTATGCCTTAAATAAATCATTTAATATGTTCAGATCTCAGTTAGTTAATCTGAAAGAGTGACATGTCACTTTATCCTGAAATACAATGGTTTAATTCTTACTTGCAAAAGGCCAATTACTCCTTTTCTATAAATTCAAAGTTCTCTTCTCAGCTATCATCTTAATGGCATCTTTAAAAAATGTAATGCATTTAATCCTCCTTGAAACGTCTTGTCAGAACTGCTGCTCATATGTACAGTGCTTCTTCGAAAATTAATGGCATTGGTTTCCATGACTGCATTCTTCTAGTCTTTTTTCCCCTTTACTGACTTCTCGACCTTGCCCTGCTTCTGGGTGTCCCTCTGAACTGCTTATGGCATAGCTGATGAGTTCATCATGTCGTGTGTGTGTGTGTGTGTGTGTGTGTGTGTGTGTATTTACTTTGTGTTACTCATTTTTCTCGTTTGTCATTAAACATAATGCTTTAGAACAATATTTTGGGGGTATCGAACATTACCCAATGGAACATAATAAAATGCAATAAATTAGTTGGTCTCAGAGTGGAAGGAATCCAGGTGATTTACATTGTTAAGATTTCTACAATTTTCTAAATATACTAAAGTGAGCTGAAGAGCCAGTCAGCTACTCATTCATTCTTAGATCTTTTTATTCTCTGCTAAGCAAAGTGGATATTAGAAAGAAAAAAATTATATTTTGTTTTCCTCCAGTAAGTAGGCCAAAAGACAAAAAGCAAGATTGGATTGAGAGAAACAAAGAGAATTGATACCAATTATATTCTCAATTTTCTACTATACAACCACAAAGATTATAGTAAAGTTACTAGTTTTCCTAATGTGACGTCTCTTGTTTTTAAAATAACTTCAATCAACAGACATACTATTACACTCAAAACTGTTACAAATATGTGATTTTAATTACACAATTCCTAACTGTCACTCTGTGACTTCAGCAGTTGTGTTTCCTAGCCTCTCGAATAAGATGTACATATCTAAGAAAATCCAGCTTCAAGGAAAATCATTTGTCTTCTTGATACTAAATATCTACAGTTTCTATTTCTAATGGCTTTTTTTCATATATTTATTACCTTTTTATAGATGACTTCCAAATTTTATTCATAGTTATAATGTCTTGCCTGATCCACATAACCTGTTACTAAACTACTCAAAGACTCAACTATTCCATATTTCTAATCTATAATTTGAATAATTTATCTAAAAAAGATATCATCACATTCCTTCCAAAGAAGGTTCTCCTTCAGGTCTTCTACAGGGCTGAACTTAGTCTCATCACTTATTCAATGTCCCATGCTGGGGAATATGGAGCTAACTTTGATCCTTTCTTTTCCTTCAACTCTTTTATCTAGTCTGATTCCAAGTCAGGATGCATTTTTCTTCACAAAGTCCCAGGGACAATAGACCTAGAACTTGAGGAAAATGGTTACTAGTGGTAGTTGAAGAAGTAAACAAAGAGACATAATGAGGTGCTAAACACATTACATTCTAAAGATCACAAACATCATTAGAAGAAGTTAAGGGGCCATGGAACATGGTCAGTGAAGACTAAAAAGGAATAGTAGGGGCACCTGTGTGGCTCATTCGATTAAGCTTCTGACACTTGATTTCGGCTCAGGTCATGATCTCATGTTTTGTGGGATTGCACCCTGTGTTCCGCTCTGAGCTGACAGCACAGAGCCCTCTCTCTCTCTCTCTCTCTCTTTGCCCCTACCCCATGTGCATGCTCTATCTCTAAATAAATAAATATTTTACAAAAACAATTGGGATCATGCAATGTTATGCCAATATTAGTTCATTAGTTAAATGAAGAATAATTTTAAAGTAGAAAATTCAGATATAGATGTAAATTTGACCTCAGTTAAAGTAGCAAATGTAGAGATCAGCCTTCTGACTGGTTGGTACAGAGAAAGCCCTTGAAAGATTAGGTGAATATTAGTCTATGACCTCACACTACTCCAATGAAGTAGGCAAAATAATTATAACTTAATAAATCTGTGAATCCTTTATTGTTTATTTTGGAAATTTTTGATTCTTTGGAGAATAAGTAGTTATGACTTTAAAAGACCCTATTTTACATGTATAAACACTAACAGTGCTTGCAAAAATAATTCTAAACTCCCATAATTAGTTTTGACTCATAAGTGAAACAATAAGGTAATTTACTAAGCCTGATCTCAATGTTTCCATTTAAATTTTAATCATCTGTTTTTGGCACATTTCCTAAAGACATGAAGTATATTTTGGAATGGAATAATACTTAAAATCAATAAATATTGGCAAGAAGAATGGATATCCATTATCAGAGAGACCAGATCAAGTAGTATAGTCTATAGATACACGTGTTCTACTATAAGACATTCAAGCAAAATATGAAGATGACATAAATATAAGGTCTTGGCCACTTAATTAAAGCAAGTATAGAAACTAAAGCAAAGAAATAATTTACCTCTCATGGTAACTTGTTTATTTACCAATTTAAAGAGCTAAGAATTCACTAATACACTGGCGATGGCAAGAAGGGAATACCGCAACATACTTTTGCTGTTGTATAACAATGGCCATGACATACTTGGCTAGTGTGCATGCCTTCTTAATATACTTAGACAAGATTTATTTGAGCTCTAAGAAATGTTTATTATAATGACTTCCCCAGAGTACCATTGGGTACTATTAGCAGCTTGGTGGCCAGCAAACTGATCTGCAATACTGTCACTTTTCCAGGACGGATGAGGTTACGGGAATAGCACCCTGCCCCTGAAATCAGTGCCAGTATTTGCCAGAACATCCAGATATCCAGGATGCTTCAAAACACTGCTGAAACCCAGATCTCTGTGAACCTCTTCCTTTATTTGTCCACTTCTCATGGCAATAATTGAGATAGGAAAGAAGCCAAAGACAAGGGTAAATTCAATTTAATGTTTATTATATTATTTCTTCTTCTCTGGGAAGCATTCCTTTACAGTAGTTTTCTAGAGACAATGTCATTTCCAGCATATGGATTAGTATCTAGAGGTAACACAAACCAGGGATCCATAGAAATACACATCTCAGTATCTTCAGAGATTAAAATGCTGTAGGTCACAGTTGTTCCAGAATTATGTTCAGAACTGGCTTCTTAAAATTAGACACTTTAGAATTAGAAGAACTATTTATACTCACTCAATTTTACTGTTTTACAGATGGAAAGACTGAAAGCCAGAGTGGCTAAGTGGCCTGCCGCATGCCTTTGGTTATCCACATAGTTATGAGAGAAAAATTCCTTAAAGCCTAATCCTGACTTAGTCAAATTTATTTTTACTTTCTTTTCTGTTTCATTTCCCTTTCCTGTAGAAGAGTTGAGAAATCACAGAAAATTACCTTGGGTGAGCCCTAAGCATTTTGTCACCTTTTCTTTTACAAATGGATGAGACCATATAATCAGCATTTGAACTTTCTAGTTCTCTCTTTTATCCTTTCTGTGATTCCTTACACCAGATGCTATTTCATTTTTGCTGCAAATACACTTCAATCTGATTAAATTTCAGTGTGACCTTGAAGCCATGACAAAGTTTAAGCAGAGCTAGGCAAATATAATACCGTTAAGCATGGCAAATAATACACAAGGAAAAAGATAAAGGTAATTTCTACAAAGGTTGCATCCTAAATTATTCTGGCATAGAAATTCTAAAAGTAAAAATAAAAAGAGTGTTTTAAAATCACTGAAAAATGTATGATCTTATCTCTACTATAGTACAAAACGGTGTTTAAGCATAGGTAAGCTTCTGATATAGATTAGGGGTGACTCTCCCAAACACACTCATTCCAGTTCTTTACCGAGCCCAACCCAAGGGAGGTGAATTGCCCTCCAGTCTTCCCTGAAGTAAATCAGCTATATATACAAAGCCCCTCTGCTCCACGGCAGTTTTACTTCTTTCTGTCTTGTGCAATATTGATAGCTATGAATAAGCCAGAAAGGAGGACAGAAAGATTGGGAGTGATAAAGGCAGGAAGCTCAAGTTGGTAGAAGAAAGATATCCCGGTAATATAAATTTGACCAAAGCAGGCATCAAAGCAGGGCAGAAGCGCTTTGCCTTTCTTAGAATGTTACAACTACCAGTTAATTGGAGGTGGCAAGGATCTGAGTTAACACGCTTTACTAAACATGCAGAACAACAAGACGTTAGAAAAGATGGGAAGTTCCAAAATACACTTCACTGTAATATTGTAATCCCACGGTGTTTATATATGAAGCATATATAACATTTACATGTGTTGTATATAATATTGATATTATATGTTATATATATAATTTTAGAGAAATCATCTGCAAAATATAGATGAGCAACATTTATTTCTGAGATGCATGTAGTTTTGAGAAAAGGTCCTATCACTTTGCCTTAGCTATGTGCTCTGTGTGTTAAGTGATGTCCGAAAAAAATATTAGAAAGAAAATATTAGCTGTGTCAACCTAGTAAAAGAATAGTCTGCTATCCCTCTATAGAGACGTGGTTTTGATTGTAATAATTTGTTAGACTGCATAAATAGATACAAATATGGCTGCCCTTGAACAACACGGGTTTGATGTGCATAGATAGGTCCACTTAGATGTGGATTTTTCTTGATAAGTACTGTGGAGTACTATAAATGTATTCTCTCTTTATGATTTTCTTAATAATGATTTCTTTCCTCCAGCTTACTTTATTGTAAGAATACAGCATAGAATACATATAAAGTAAAAATATGTGTTATTCGACTGTTTATGTTATCAGTGAGGCCTCCAGTCAACAGTGGGCTATTAGTAGCTTACTTTCAGGGAAGTCAAGAGTTATATACCGATGTTCCATAGTGCAGGGTGTGGGCAGCGGTGGGAGGGCTCCTAATCTCTGCAGTGTTCAAGAGTTGTAATTCTAAACAGGGGAGGTGTTTAATCACTAGTCAAACACTAGCTAGAACCTTGCCTTTGATTCTAGGAATGAAAATGGTTTACAATAGAAATCCTGGAGTAGTTTCTAAATAGCAGCGCCAGAATGGTATGAGGATGTGAAACCACATTATATGGGAAATAAAGGGGAAGTTTAGCAAAAGAAATACAAAAATCAAAGGGAGGCTGTAGGGATATCTTCAGATATTTGAAAGAATGACATGAGCAGATGACTAAATTTGTTACATATGATCTCAAAGTGCACAACTTTGTATGAACGTTACGGGGAAGGCGATTGAGGCTGATCATGGAGTAGATGGTTTATTTTATCTGTTAGGGCAGCTATCTAAAAGTAGAATCAATTACTCTGGGAAGTTGTAAATTTACTGCCTTGGGGTTATTCAAGAACAAGTTGGATAACTACTTGGTGGGAACATGCTAGAAAGAATTCAAGCATCAAATGGAAGATGGAATAAAAACATCAGATGATCATGTTATCTTTTTAATCTTACATACTGTTTGGAAAATTAATGAGTATGAAACTCGGACTATTACCCCAAACAAAGAACAGTTTGTGCCTGATTAATCTATTCTAAGCCCAACGAACATGAAATGTGCATTTTGTACAGCCACTGAACTAAGCATACTGGAACACTCAGATCTCTGGAATGAATTTTGTGGTTTTTATCTGAGTCATTAGTTATGAATAAATTTAAATATTATTTGACTCTTATTTCTGAGCTCTTTGTGTGTGTGTGTGTGTGTGTGTGTGTGCATGCGCACATGTGTGCATGTGTGTTACAAACAGCTAACTAACAACTATTTCTTGAGGGCCTGACCTAGAGAACATTTTACTGGGTATTTCGAGTATACAGAGCTTTATAGATGCAGTTTCTTAACTCAAAGGGTTTGCCTGACCCCCCTTTTCCCCTTTTCTCTCTATCTCCAAACATCTTAATTTTTTACTTCACACTGGAGAAAAATTTTATACCAAGCTTTGTCATCCGTTAACTGTTTTATCTTCATCAAGTTACTACTTTTAGCTTCCATATTTGTGGTAGATAATAATAGAACTGAATTCATAGTGAGGACTAAGTGAGATATGGATGTAGCTCTTCGCATATTGTATGTGTTTGTTCATTCACCACTTGTTATTATGTTATTGTTCAAACTCACAGCTAACCTTATATTCTCTCATTAAATTATTCTTACTCTGGCCCAACAGAACTGCCCCCTCCCCGCCCCCACTACCACTAATCTCCACCACATGCTTCCACCCATTTTGTTGTTCTGTTTGTGATTATCCTACCTTGTTTTGAAAAGAATGGACTTCCTACTTCACATAAAACCTCTACACCTACTTACCTCTACTCTCACTTTTTGCCCTTACATAGAGAGACAGGCAATTTTATTTGGTTCTGGTAATAGTAGAGGTTATCCATTCAACCCACTCATTTAAGAGATGAGGAAGCTGAGATACCAAAGACAGGGCGTGACTTTTTAAGATAACAGAACAATTAGTTGATGGAGACTTGTTAGGAGCAGAGTCACGTGCGTGTGCTATAGTGTAGCCCATAGCAACAAACAGTTGTGAGTAGGAATATGCAGAATAAAGAAGAACAGTTTGACCTATAGTCCTCAGGGGAAAGTAAGACAATGGTTTGGGTTTTAAAGAAGGAAAAAAGCAAGTATTTTTAGTACTTATTATGTTTTAAGCACCAAGTTTCCTTATATTTATGCTATGTAATCTTCAATAACAAAACAAAAACGTATGAACACGTTTTTTCTGCATTTTTTTAATTGAGGAAACTGAGGCTCAGAGAACTTATATTATCTGGTAAAAGTTAAATGCACAGCTGATAAATGGTGAGGCCACAATATTAACTGGTGTTTCGGTGACTAAAATCTCTTCTATTTTCCCGCTTTTACGTCAATACTCACGCTTCTCAATCTTGGCAACTATATAATTTTAGTCTTCCCAGGCAAACAAGGCCTCTTCTCCTAGAGATGGTCAAGATTTTTTAAATATATTTGCCTCCAGGAGAAATGCTGGATATAGAAATTAACTATATAGACTGTCATCTGTTGTAATTTCTGGGCACTAGGAAGTCTAATTTAAAGAATTCCTTACTAGGGTGCTTACTCCTGAGATTATTCTATAAGAATTTGCATATCACCTAGACAGATAGTGGTAAACTTTGCAAGCCACAAGAATACAGAGAAAATTTTAATGTCAGAGAGAGATAAAAAGTGAACAAAATAATTTTTTCTACAGATGTCAAGGATTGCTTGAACCTGACTTTTCTCTGGCAACTTTGGATAGCAGACATTGGAGCAATATATTCAATGTGCATGTTATTTATTTTCAATGCAACATCCTTTGTAAGAGCAAAAATTTGGAAATCATCATCTAGCTTTCAGGGGAAAATAAAGCTTGGTTTGTAGCATTTGCCAGTTTCTGTGGTGTAAATACTCCCACCATGGCCAATTTCAAGCTATCAACATGAATCTGCTGACTACAAAATTGAAAGAGATATGGACATTTGTCTTTTGTAAGCCTAACACAAATTGTCAAGTGCATATCATATGGATATGCATGTACTTAATATAGGCATATTTATATATGAATACATATAAAAAAGCTTTAAGGAATATGCAAAAATATTGTATCAATTTTCTCTGGAAAGAAGAGTGAGTTTAAGGTATGTTTCATGAAAGAGGACTTTTCCATTTTATTCAGTATATTTTTATATCTTTCAAAAAGATTTTATTGAAGTATAGCATATACATAAAAAGTAGATATATAGTAAATGTATAGCTAAGTTTTCATAAATCGACCTCACTTATATAAGCACTACTGAGAAGCAGAAATGATCAGCACCACTCATATCTTTGCCAGTCTGTATTCCCCATTACCCAGGAATAACCATTATTTTGATTTCTAACACATAGGTCAGATTTGCCTGCTTTTGTAACTTACATAACTGGTATAGCATATATTATGCTAATTACTTAACCCAGCTATTCAATGATGTAGGTATTCATTTCAATTAATGATAATGATTAAAGTATTTATTATTAATGATACAATAAACATTTTTTATATATCATGAATTCCTTTGAATCAAACTTCTTTTGTGCAACATTTTTGTGAGATTTATTATTAAACATATCAAAAGACAATATAAATAGTAAACAGTATTGTTTTATGTACTTGAGGATCTTCATTCTCAGTGCTGTATTGTGTGAATATAACTTTTTTTAATGTCTTTATTTTTATTTTGAGAGACAGAGACAGAGAGTAAGCAGCAGAGGGTCAGAGAGAGAGGGAGACACAGAATCTTAAGCAGGGTCCAGGCTCTGAGCTGTCAGCACAGAGCCAGACACAAGGCTCGAACCTACAGACTTGAGATCATGACCTGAGCCAAAGTTGGACGCTTAACCAACAGAGCCACCCAGGCACCCCTGTGTGAATATAACTTAACTTATTAATTGTTTCACTGTTGATGGCCTCAAGTTATTCCACAAATTGAGGCTGGTATTACCTTCAATGAATTTCCCCACTTCCCCTCACCACTACCATGGACAGTTTGAATTTGACACCAGCCTGCGCACCTTTGCATAGCCCTGGACTTCTCAGATTCTTTGGAATAGAGGTTGATCCTTTGAGATTCCCTGGTGAGTATTGTATATTACTCAAAAAATTTTCACCCTGGGTCCACAGAGCTGATAAAATTCGAGGAGTACTTGAATAGATGGTAAAAAACATTCCTAAAAAAATAGAAATGCCACTTGATTTCCTAAGAAATATTAAAGAAGGATATCCCAACTAGGTAAATTTGCAATTTTGATTTAGCCAATTGCAGAACTAGTAGACTATATTCTTGAGGGAATATTTCTTAGGATATATATTTTTTTGTCTTTTGTTTTTTTTAAATTGATTTTTGAGAGACAGAGAGAGACAGCACAAGCAGGGGAAGGGCAGAGAGAGAGGGAGACACAGAATCTGAAGCAGGCTCCAGGCTCTGAGCTGTCAGCACAGTGCCCAATGAGGGGCTCAAACCCACAAACTATGATATCATGACCTGAGCACGAGTCAGATGCTTAACTGACTGAGCCACCCAGGCACCCCTCTTAGGATAAATTTTATACACAACTTTGTGTTTAGGTTTAAGTAAGAATACTGTTATATCACTAGGGAGGAATAGCTTGGTGACATTAATCTTCCAATCAGCATGATGGATGGTTTTTAAGACCCTCTGAGAAAACTAGGTCAAGTCGCTGTTAAAATATATTGGTTCAAGAGTAATGTTCAACTTTATGTTACCTTGGAACTAAATCAGCACTACTTCAGACGGACATACAAGAAAGGGTGTAGGCGAGAAAGCACAAATGAATGAGGGAATGAGAGATTCAAACCATTTCTGTACATGAGCGATAGCTCAGTCCCCTGAGGGTTCAAGGAAACCTCTAGCAGGGGATGGATATGATTTAGTGGTCAGCATTCTTGGAAAGCACAGGAAACTAAGATGTAAAGAGGAACAGTGACAGATTGACTTAGAAGAATAGGAGACTGCCAGTCATGGGTAAGACTTGTATTATTCCAAGACTCCTGTGGAGCCTTGGAAGTGAGTACTGAAGGTCAGTTGTAAAGCCAGTGAGAGATATGAGCCAGTGATATTCAGAAATTAATAGTCATATCTCCACAAACGTATCTATAATATGATAACGTTCTAATTGTTGGGTTTTTAAAAACTTTTTTTTAATGTTTATTTAGTTTTGTAGGAGAGAGAGAGAGACAGAGGACAAGCAAGGGAAGGGCAGAGAAAGAGGGAGACACAGAATCTGAACCAGGCTCCAGGCTCCTCGCTGTCAGCATGGAGCCCCATGCAGGGCTAGAACTCACAAACCATGGGATCATGACCTTAGACTGATACTTAACTGACTGAGCCACCCAGGTGTCCCTCTCATTGTTTTTATTGAGTCCATACCTCACTTCTAAGGAAAAGTAAGTGGATGAAAGTGTTGGAAAAGGAGTATAGAGGATACAATTCCTAGAATCCCAACAAGAACACACATGATAATGAGGCAAAATAATAATGTTTTGATTGAAAAAATGTAATGATGTTTCTCCATTCTTGTCTAGAGAGGAAATTCCAATGACTCTCTGTGGACTTAGCTATAGTTCATAAGAGATGGTGGGATATGGGAAAGCTGGTAACTATAACTTTTCTTTTCTTTTTTCTTTTTATTTTTTTGACCCAGGTTGGTGGACTGGGAATGTAGAGTCAAGCCATAGAATGGCTTTAGATGAGATTCTAAAATGATAGATTAAAAATGGTTTCTTTTCTACCAAAATGGATAAAATTTGTTAGTTGAATAAAAGATATGTTCTAGAGGTGTCACCTTCCTACAAATCTTTTCCCCAAAGCAAATATGGGAGAGATGATATATCTCAAACATATCTGTACCAGACTCTTGCGGAGACAATTTTTCAAAGTTTGATATACATGTATAGCCTAACATACTTATCAGGAGGATACCAACCGAAGAGATGTTATAAAGCAAAGGTATAGGTATATACAATGCTTTTTTTGGTTTAGATTATAGCCTGATAATGAACATTGCAGTGGTTTTATTAATTTATTTAACATCCACTTGATAACAAAACATGGAGGAAGGGTAAAATGATTTAGACATGAGCTCTATTCCAAAGGAGCGTATAGTCTGTACCGGAGAAAGACATATAAAAACATTAGTCTGAAAATAGTTATTTTTCCCCTGCTCAAAACCAATGTATGAACGTGTTGCTGAGGTGGAACATAGGACACAGTATGTAACTCTGCTTGGAAATAAATATATACATACATAGATTAAAGTTCTGTATAACAGAGGTCCAGTTACTCAAGATTTTCCAAAGATCCCATAAACATAAAGACTTTTTTTTTAGCTTAGCAACATGGTATTTTAATATTCATTTTTATTTTTAGTTATTTTTAATTTTTTATTATTGAAGTGTAATTAACATATACTGTTATATTAGTTCCAGGTGTACAATACAATAAAATGTAATAAATTTTTAATTAACATTCTTTTGTTTAAAGATTTTTTTTTAAATTATTTTTGAGAGAAAGTGTTCATGCATTTGCGCGTGAGAGCAGGGGAGAGGCAGAGAAAAGGGGACAGAGGATCTGAAGCTGGCTCTGTGCTGACAGCAGAGAGCCTGATGCAGCGCTCAGACTCACAACTCGTGGTATCATGATTTGAGCCACAGTTGGTTGCTTACACACGGAGCTTAACAGACACCACTCTTTAAAAATTTCTTACAGGGGTGTACTATTTTTGATGCCCTGATCAGAAAATTTTAATTTTGGGATGCAAGACATAATTTAAGTATTTTTCCATGCTGTAACTATAAACACCCTAACATAAGCATTATTTAATCTAGGGGAAACACTGATTTAAAAGTATTTTATTTTATGTTTTGGACTTGTAAACCAAACAGACAGGAGTAGTAAAAGGTTCACAAACGACATACTAATCATCATGGGTTTTGACGAATGAGGGCTTTTACACACGGCAAAGAAAGATAGTTTTAAAGAAGCTCAGTCTTGGAGTTATGAATGTCACTAGAAGCAGGGATCAGCAATAAAATTAGGAAGACTAACTGTCAAGGAGAAGTATTCTATAGAGGTGAGAAAAAATTACATGCTGAAGCATGAGAGTGACTAGAAATTTTCTCTTCTAAAGATTAGCCTGGTAAAGTAGTGAAATGATTATATTTTTGATAGAAACTATTAAAGCTAAAAGAAGCAAATAACAGACTGTTACAATGTAGCCAAACAAGGATGACAAGTGTCGAAGTCTGTACTGCTGGCCAAATGACACTAAGGGAAAGGGGACTCCAGACAATTCACCTTGGCAGTTAAAGCATATGGACCTCTGCGGTCCAAACTTGAAAACTATGATAAATCCGGGGTCTGTCTGATTCCAAAATTGTCATGAAGGGAAAGAATATCCTTCTAAGGTTCTAGGATGTGAAAACTATAATTTAACTTTAATTTTAGGAAACAGATGAGGGTTGATTATTATTTACCAAACCTTATTATATAAGATGATTTTAGAAAGAGCAAAAAGTCAGTGCTTGGTGGCTCAGTCCTATTCTCTTTTTTCCAGACAGTGATGGTCTTTATTTTTATTTATTTATTTATTTTAAAATATAATTTACTGTCATAGCGACTAACATACAGTGTGTAAAGTATGCTCTTGGATTTTGGGTAGATTCCTGCGGTTCATCACTTACATACAATACCCAGTGCTCATATGTGGATTCTGAGAAACTGAACAGAAGACCATGGGGGAAGAGAAGAGGGGAAAAATAGTTACAAACAGAGAGGGAGGGAGGCAAACCATAGGAGACTCTTAAATTCAGTCTGACTATTGATACTGTTCAGGCCGTGATCTTGCAGTGGTGAAATCAAGTCCTGTGTCAGACTCAACACTGCATGAAGCCTGCTTGGGATTCTCTCGCTCTCCCTCTCTCTCTCTCTCTCTCAAAATAAAGAAAGAAACTAAAAAAGAAACCCATAAAGACTTCATCATTATGGTACACTGTTCTCCCACCTTCCTTGCTGACCTATATTTCTTAATCTTAGAGGAACATCTTGCTTATTAATCACTATTTTCCACCGTTTTGGAAACAAAATGGAAGTATTATTTCAGCATTCAATGCTTAAGTCATCAACAGATATATACAGGAACAGCAAAATTTTACTCAGGTATAATTGTCTTCATTAAAATCCTGAGAATGGGGATATGGGGGTGACTCAGTCAGTTCAGTGTGCCCAATTCTTGATTTTGGCTCAGGTCATGATCCAGGGTCTTGGGATGGAGCCCTGCATCAGGCTCCATGGTGGATGTGGGGCCTGCTTGGGATTCGCTCTCCCCTTCTCCCTCTGCCCCTCTCCCCCACTCATGCTCTCTCTTTCTCTATGTCCAAAATAAAATAAAATAAAATAAAATTCTGAGAATGCACATGAACTAGAACCAAAAGAATGCCAGAAGGAACTGTGCTTTAATATCAAGCTAATTTTTTCTACTTTTTATAATAAGTATGTTTATTTCCAGACTGGTTGCACTCTATATACAGAGAAGATATGCCAGGATAAGACAATAATATTCATATCTTCGTTATATACCTCAGTCTGTTCATACTCTGACTGGTTAAGGGGTCTGGACTTTCTCCCTGTGAGAAAAGGTGATGGAGAATTTGTGCATGGTTTTAAGTAAGATTTTAGCGCTTGACTTATATCCTATTAGATCTCAAATTGCTCAAGTCCACACAAAAAGCAAGTATTCTGTTGCTGTACCCTTGTAAACTAGAAAGTATTGATAAAAAAACAGAACAATAAGCTCTTTTCTCTTTCACAATATAAAGAGGATATCATCTTATTTATATACTTCTAAGTTAACACTGAGAAGTACAAACATAGTCTGTCGTGTCCTGCCCTGGCCAGCTCCGGCCCGCCGGGCGGTGAATCCTTGCGGGTTCGTGATCTTGAGAGAGGGAGAGAAAGGGCAGGAAGGGGGAGCACAGAGAGTAAGGACACAACACACGGTTTCTGATCAAGCCCCCTTCCTTTATTAAGAAATAATACTTTTATATAGGGTTTGGGGTGGGGAACTGACCCAGGTCGGTTGCCAGGTAACAGAGTCAAATGACTATTAGACAAAGGGGAAACGAAACTGAAACTCTGGACACAGCATCAAAGAAGCGCCCAGATTAGCGCTGCATAAACCAAAATGAGGTTTGATCTTTTGTACACCTTGGCCTTTTTTCGTCTGGCTCAGTATGACGGTCTCTGAATCTTGGACCAGGAAATGCACTCTCCTAGCCTCCAGATGTAAATCTTGTTTTTTTGGTTGCTCCCTGGAGAGCGATATGTCCTTGCCTGAGGCAGCCAAAACTCGTTAGCTCCCAACAATAGTCTAATAATATACCATGAGAGTTTCTCTTGAAATATTATTAGTATTTGTTTTATTTGATATATGGACTATAATCTGGAAATAAAACATTTTCTAGAATGTCTCAAGCCTGGTTTACTACCCCTGTTAGAACAACTCTTTATCTCTGTTACACCTGCATCATCTCAATAGTCTTTCATCACCTTTCCCTGCATACATACTTTCTAAGCATTTTCCATCCCATGGAATTAAGAAAACTATATTCCCTATTAAGAAAGCAAAGGCTTATTTCAAAGATTGAGCTGATGTTAGGACTCTTTGCTTGCAGTGAATCAGGTCCCTTAATCCATGACCTGATGGAAGTCCTATTTACTCCATTTCTTTGATCTCTTCCAACTCCTCTCTCAGTTGTAGAAGTGTTCCTATCAACTTCAGATGGAAGATTCCTCGTAATAATATTATTTTCATTATTTAGCATTCTTCCACCAATTAATGGAGAATTGATACCCAAAATGGTGATCTGTTTTGCAGCGCCTGGGTGACTCAGTCAGTTAAGTGTCTGACTTCAGCTCAGGTCATGATCTCACAGTTGATGGATTTGAGCCCTGCGTTGGGCTCTGTGCTGACAGCTCTGAGCCTTGAACTGGCTTGGGATTCTGTGTCTCCTTCTCTTTCTGCCCCTCCCCAACTTGTGCACTGTCTCTCTCTGTCTGAAAAATAAATAAATGCTAAAAATATATTTTAAAAAACATAAAAACAAATGGTGACCTGTTTCTATAGAACCACCCTATATACCAATATCTCCCAATGTTGTCAGATCTTCAGGAGAAAAACTGGTTCTTCAGATGATGCCATGTAACTAAGAAAGCAACACATACTGGGCAAGAGTAGTTGGTAATTCAGTTTCATTTATTATTAATCCTCATATTCACAGTGCTATATTTTTCAGGAATGCTGATTTTCATTTCAGACTTCTACATACAACATTTGGTATTTACTTTTCTGCAGAAACCAACTGGTTTTCCAAAATCATTGCATTCATGTCTATATTTGCCTCTCTTGACAAAACAACTCGAGGTGATATTCATGCACATTTCATTGTTAAAAGGGGGAAAAAGGCACAGAAACCATTGAGTCATTGTATATGTTTTGGGGACCCAAACTTTGTATAAATCAATTGTTGACATGAACATCATTAAAGCGTCTGCGTATGCCAAGTTTTCACCCTGGAATAGGGATTTAAGAAGTCATTTATTTTGCTCTTCTTTTGGTGATGACAGTTTTGTGGTGTTTTCTGCCTCATTCAGTTCTTGATCCAGTTTTTGACTTGATCCACTAGTGGCTAAAGCATAGTTTTTCATAACAGTTCTAAATAGATATTGTTGGATCCAGAACAGCTTTGGAACAAACATTATATATCCCTATGGGTATCCAGCCATCTAGTTGGTTTTTTTCCCTCTAATTCAAAAGAAATAAGCACTTAAATTATTTTTGACTTAGGATTGAAAAATGGGGACCCTACTTCATGCTGTTGTTGTTTACTGATGCCATCCAGCTACCAAACACATCCCAACACAAGTCATGCATTTGTTACCTTTATTTTATATTTATTCAAATGCAAGTTATTCTTGGCTTCATCAACTCATGTTTAAAATGCTATTTTGCTTTATACTTAGGACTTTTTTTTTTTTAATGGGGAGAATGAAGAGAATCTTAGCAGACATTGGGATAAGGATTCTTTGAACACACACACAAGGATCCGAGGTTAGTCAGGGGGTGCTGGGAGCATTAGTAGTACCATTCATGACCAGCCTGAGACACACAGTGAAGGCGGTGAAACTGGCCGGCATTTCCTCATGTTTTCTTTTCTCAGAGTCCCCAATATTATAACATATACAACTAATAAACTTCTTTATATCATGAGTAGAAGACAATATTTCACTTATTTAAGAAATGTTTATATTTTTAATTAGGCTCCTAAGGGAAGAAACCTCTCAAAGTAAAAGCATTAAACATAATGATGAATTACTAGCCATCAGCAGAGAAAAAATGTGAACACTGTTCTTTCATCTTTTCCTAAAATCTTACCATATATAGGACTCATCTATGATAGACTTGGTGGTCATTGATAACCCAATATACTTATGCCCTCTGAAATCAGTGAAGTTATATTAACATACAATCCCTCTGTTACTTAGGGTAATTATGCTTTTTGGGAAAAAAGTTAAAAACATATTGATTTTTTCCATATATTTGAGACCATGTGATATCACTGTTCCACTGCATAAATTAATGATGTCTTTTTATTTGTATTATCTAGAGAGATGTTATTTATTGCCTTTGATGCCAGAGGGAAAAGACATTATCTCACCAGTTTAAAAATGCATCCTCAAATTACACTGTCCTACATGAGGGGTGTGAAAGCATGTATGTTGACTTAATTGGAATTTACAAATAACAGACTATGACAGCTGTCAAGCATCAGTATGAGAAAAAGAATAGCATTATTTAAGTGGGAATTCTAAATTAGCATTTTCCCACTAGTAACAAAAACAACAAATAGCTTCTCACTAGATAATAGCTATTGCATCATATAAAATTCATATTTATGCACAAGAAGGAGTTGCAAATGTTTCAACTTTTTGATGAAACTGTGCATACATACAGGCCTCTTAGGTTTCTGAAGATACTGAAAATGTCATGAAGGTTTTTGCATTTTTTTTTCAAAAGCAAGTGACATGAGGGACACATGTAAATCATGATAACATGACTGGAGGTAATATTTTATTATCCAAATGTGGTTGCCCTATAACTAGTCTTCTCTACTTTAAGAAAATCTTAGTCTGGCATTAGTAAAACTAAAACCTTGTTTTGAGTCCCGAGTTTAGGAAGTTGGACTACAATAATAATCCTCATGATTTCTATCTGAGAAAATGTATTTTAATTAGAAAAGAATTCAAATGACTTGGTTCTTTTATCCAAAATACTTAGATGTTTGAGTTTTTAATTTTCCTCTAAGCTAGACTGACTTATTGCTAGAACACCTGGTTTCATCTGTTCTGTGGGATGGAGTTGGAATTCAAATAGTAATGTGTTGAAGGTCTAGGCCACGTCTAAATCAGAAGTTTTTAGAGGTTTTCTTTGTTTTTAAGTTGAGTGGAATTATTTTTGAGGGATGTGTGTTTTTATTGTGCTAAATACTTTTCCTATCTGAAGTAGTCTGAAATGTGTCAAAACAACTCTTTTCAATGATCTATATCAAGACATATCCATTTGGCTGCTAATCCAGCCTGAGTGATGAGTGCAATGGTTTACAAATGAAGTTACATAACCCAAGCACGTGAAATCCAACAAGGGAAATATTGCCTCCACTGTCTTTTACAATAGTTGACAGAGAAACATTTCTTCTTCCAAATTGAGACACCAAAAGGTCACTTTCTTTCTAAGATGTTTCAATACAATGTACAACTAATTATAATATTTAAGAAAAACATAATATCTACCATAGTCTATATGAGGTACTTTGCATATTTATATATTATTAATTCTCATGATAATACTATGAGGTAACCTTAGTTGCTATACTTAATTCACAGATGCAGAAATTGAGGCTGAAGGAGTTTAAACAAACTAATAGATTCATATGACCAGTTTGGTGGCAGAAACCAAATTTGAACCCAGGTATCAATAACTCCAAAGGCTATGTTCATTTCATCACCTGATTAATATTAGTTGTTATCTAATTGGACCTGTGGTCTTAGAGCCATTAAATTCTTTTTAGACTCTTTTTTAAAAAGAGAATTCTTAAAGTAAACCATGCAACATAAGACAGCCAAATCTATCATTTGGTGTAGGTCAGTGGAAAACTTATTGTTACTATACTATACACAGTGCCCCATTATTTCTTGAGAATCCAGATGATTATAATTTAATATCCTATAACTTGGCTTTCTGGACAGCCAGCTCATACTGAGAACAAAGCATTTGATGGACTCCTTAAACTGTCTCCTACAATAATATGACTCACCAGGAACCTTACTTTTTAGTAAGATCACAAGTCCCTTCTTCGTGATTCATTCCCAGGGGATCACAAACCACTCTCTTGGCATTGCAGTCACTTCTTTATCTCTAGTTGACATCAACCAAGACTTCCCTCTCCAGAAAGATATTTCACCCCCTCAATTAACACTTCTATTTTACCTCGTGGCAATGGTGCCAGAAAGAAAAATAAAATAAAAAGGACAGGAATCTTTATGCCTGAAGAGAGTCATTCAAATCAGTAGCTTTGGAGTCTTTCAATAGAGGAAGTTAGAGAGTGTATCTTTTCAAATATCTTTCCTTGTAGTGATATGAATCTACTCATTTCTGTTCATAAAGAGTTAACACTCTTGTTTCGTGGTACTTGGTAAAAAAGTGCTGAATATCATTTTTCTTTTAGTTGGGGAATATAAAGGGTTTATGACATTCTCAGCAGATTATTATGACTTTTAAATAAATAGTTATCTAAGAAATTCCCTATCACAAGGAATTTCCCACAAGAGAACTGACATGAATAATTTTGAGAATTTAATCCTTGCTTTTCTGTTTCTTTTTCTTAAAAAGCTACATAAAGTAAATGACTGTCTCCTAATTTATTACTTTTTCCTTTTCCCCTGAGATCTATGGTCATTATTAAAACCCTCTTCATCATTACTAAAACAAACCTTTGCTGCCTATTATGTGCAGTGTAGATTTAGAGACATAATAACTATAAGAGAATAGTGAATACATAGACACACACACACATTCACACACAGCCAAATAATGTGTGAAATGTATATGCAGGGTGCCATATAATGACACCACTAATAAATAGTAAGTCATTTTAATGAGGATAAATTATCTGGATGATGTCTCTAAGAAGATATTATAGTTATGGTTATATAAAGGGGATGTTTAGCAAAAGATACAAGTCAGATGTTGCTTTACTTTGCTTTGAGTGTTCTTTTTTTTTAAGATCTGAAAGCAATAGGACTATTAGTGACCGATTAAAGAGGAGTGATAACAAAATGCCTAATTTAAGGTATTTGATTTATCTGCTCTTCTAGGCTAGGGAAAGATTCTATATAAAAGATAAAATATGTAATAAACCTCCTTATGCTTAACTGCTGAGCCAGAGAACTTGGAATTCTGCAAGATTATTTAGTGGTTGTTATATAGGATATAGGAAACTGTTGAATTCCCAAGACCAGTCTTTGTAACAAATTTGCAAAAATGAAATCGAGTCCTCCGAACCATCCTTAGTCTTAGGGTAGATTCAAAGCCTTAATAATTATTCAAAGTGAAAGTGGATAGTTTCAAATTTCAAGTGACTTTTAGTCCAAAGAACGCTATTAAAGCTTTGGTGCTCATTCAAGTCTAATGTTTCTAAGAAGTATTCCTCAGTCGCAGGATACTAGTTATTAAGAAGGTTTGCCCATGCTGCCCTAGGGATCACAGAAACAGAAAAGATGAGAAACTAGCATGAAAATTAAAAGCCCTGCTGTTTTTGATAGCTCCCCCTAGTGCAGTCTCCTTTCACGGACCCTAGCCTCTTATGCATCTGGAAAGTGTACTTGTCTAGAAGTTATGGTAACTTAGTTCTTTTCTATATGCTGCTGACTTCCTAAGAAACATTTTGATCAATTCATCTACCTGGCCTTCACATCCATTATCACTGAATAATAAGGACTGATGCTTATGATCTTTTACCATGTATGTACTGTTTTGAACACTTTATACACATTAACTTGTTAAATCCTTATAGCATTCTAGGAGAATGTAGGTAAAATTATTTCCAACTAATTGATGTGGAAACTGAGACATAAGGAGATCATGTAATTTGCCCAGTTTGATAGAATTAATAAATAATAGTGAGGGGAATTGAACTGAGGATGTTGAATACTTTATACACTGTTTAATGCAAGGTGTGTGTGGCAGAATTATCTTGAGAAATGTTTCTTTGCTCTGATGTATTTCATTGCTCATGACATAAGACATTGATAAAAAATGCTTGTAAATGTAAAATACTAGAAAATTATATGTGATGGTATTATGATAAATCATCAAGATAGATAATCCTGCTAATATGGCTTTCAATAAATACTTTTATAATTTCTAGAATAAATTTGTAGGGACCAGTGAATATCGTAAGCAATCAGATCATATATCACTTAAGCTGGTATTCATAAGGTAAAACATTGTGTTCATCTAATCATTTAATTACTAGTCCATCAAATGTGCTGAATAAAACTGCAATAACAAAGTCTCTTTGTTCTTCAAAAGAAGAAACTTCTTTAAGAACCTGGGCAAGTGAGACTCTGTGTGATATCAGAGTTGTAGCATTGATTTCTGATAGCAGAACAGATAAGATCAAGGGCATCTTGTAAAGATAAAGTAACCTAAAAAGGAGCATAAAGAAGGATGTACCTTATACTACAAAGTTACAGCAATAAAAACAAAGATCGTGTTTTTTAAAAATATAGGTGAATTGATCAATAGGCCCATATATATTCAGAAGTTTAGTTTTCTTATAAATATAGCACATAAAGTCATTGTAGAAAATATGGCATATTCACAAATGATGATTAGCAAACTATTAAAAAATAAATTATATACTTTTAGTGGAATTATTTTACTTTTTATTTATTTTATGCAAAGCAAATATAAGCAAATGTGAAATATATCTGTTTCTGTGTGTACATGTATGTGTATACCTAATCATGTATTTAAAATATGTCAAAATACATATAGAAACATTTCATAATCTTATCACAGATAAGGCCTTCCTAAGCAAGAAAAAACTGAGCTACACAAATTCTAATAAAATCAATCTATATACCAATTTATAATTTCTTTATAGATGAAAAACAACCAAATTTTGAATAAAATATTTGCTACATATAATAGTCAAAAGGTTGCAATATATATATATATATACATATATATGTGTGTGTGTATATATATGTATATGTATATATATAAAGAACAGCTGAAAAACTATTTTAAAAATACAAATAGTCCTAAAGAAAACTGAGGGATGGGGGGCACCTGGGTGGTTCAGTTGATTAAGCATCCAGCTTCAACTCAGGTCATGACGTCACAGTTCCTAAGTTTGAGCCCTGTGTCGGGCTCTGTGCTGACAGCTCAGAGCCTGGAGCCTGCTTCGGATTCTGTGTCTCCTTCTCTCTCTGACTTCCTCCACTGATCTCTCTCTCTCTCTCAAAAATAAGTAAACATTAAAAATATTTAATAAAGAAAACTGAGAGATGATTATGAAAAAGGAAGTCAAGGGGGAAGAATGCATTCCCAACTATTTAACTCTCTGGGATTGAAGAAGATATAAATGAATACAGTTATAAATTTTTAATATAATTGCATATTGCTTTTGTTGTTGTTGTTGTTCTTTAAAGAGCAATCATGAGTTGTGGGCCTTTTGGGGGGAAAACAGGTAGGAAACCCTGGCTGTGTATAAACATTAAAAATTCACATTATTTTGGCCCATAAAGTCCAAAACTTCCCATACCTTCTGCTTATAGTGTGCATAAAATTGTACATGAAATTGTGCACAGGTGTCTCATGCAATGAAGAGAAATAGGAATAATTGAGCATAACTAGGGAAGTTATTAAAAATAAACTTATGATGGTTTCATGCCATGATGAACTGTGAAATCATTACAAGGAAATGAATGTGTGTTGAAAGAGAATCATTTGTAATATATCCAGTAGTTTGTGAGCTTGGAATATCAAAGTAAATTGAAGCCTTTCATAAATTTCTATGAAGATCTCTGTATCCATAACATGTCCACTACATGCACCAGGGGATATTAGACTACCTCTTGCTATTTTGTGTTTCCAGTCTTTCTAGGCTGTTCAAAAGTGATATGGGGAAAAAAAGCATGTTTCAAAAAAATGTTCTTTGCCTTTCTTAAAGATCTCAGATGCTTGCCTACAAACATTGATTGTAGGAATGTAAAGTGATTGTACAGAACATAGAAAAAGAATGGGAAAGGGTATTTAATGATGATACCAAACATGGTGAAGATCGGCATAAACATAACAGATAACAAGTTTTTTCTGTCACACTTCATTGCGTTAGCCTGCGGTACCACATTGATACTCCATCAAGGAAAGACCTTGCCCTGGACCCGGCTATAAAGAGCACTCTGCCTCACTTTGTCTGTACTTTGGAGTAGCTTTCCAGAATTTCTCTGTGTCCCCTGACCAGTCAAAGCTGGCAGAGCCATCTGAGTGAGGGGTTCTATGCCCTGGCTGGACCTGAGTAAGCTCTGGTTGTGTTTCTTTCCTTCAGGAAGTCTCTTGACTCGAGGTCTCCCTACAATGTCTGGTGTTGATCAGGTGTCTTAGGGAGGTCTGGGTTTCAGACCTAAAACTCATCCCAGGGCCCCCCTAGGAGGCTCTGGTTAAACAAAAGACCTTGACAGGTGGATTGAGTCTGCTGGTCCATGTGATATGCCTTATAATTATTTGTTTTTAAGCTAAGTTTGGGATTATCACGTGGCATTAGATAAATAATAAAATACCCCTGCTCATTCTCCTATATTCTCAAATTCTTTTAGATATTTTGAGTTTGGATTGAAAGCAGAATTTTCAAGTAGAATTTTTCAGAAGGAGGCTACAAAAAGATTATGGAGAGCATTAGAGAGAGTAGAATTGGGGGTAAGGGGCTAGAAGTTGAATTAAAGAAAGCACAGGGGACCAAAAACTAAAATTTGGGGAACATTTATAGATAGAGTGCTGGATTATGAAGGAAAATTAAAACATTGATAGAGGAGAAAATCCTATCAAACTATATGAAGAAATAATTCACACAAACCAAAAAGGAGATCTTTAAGTCACACAGAAGTTTTAGGAAATCTCAAATGAATCACATATAATATGAAAATAAGGACATATAAAAGACAATTGAATATAACAAATTTTTTCTAAATACTTTGAAAAATCACATCAATAGTAATAGCTATGTTGCATGACATTAAAGGAATGTGTTTACATTGGTAGAGAATGTGGGATAAGGAATTGTAGGGTTTAGTTGTATAAGAATTTTCCAATCTAAGATAAATCAAATGTAAAACAGGAAGGATTTTGTGTGGGGTCTTGAACAGTGGATACAGATTCATGTTTAAAAGTATAGAGGGGAGAGTTATACTTTTGAGCACTGCTCCATGTCAGATACTCTGCAGAAGACTTTTTAAATAAACTTAGAATGCAATACATTTATTTTTTTTAACTTTTTAAAAAACATTTATTTATTTTTTGAGAGGAGAGACAGAGCATGAACAGGGGAGGGGCAGAGAGAGAGGGAGACACAGAATCAGAATCAGGCTCCAGGCTCTGAGCTGTCAGCACAGAGCCCGACACGGGGCTCAAACCCACGAACTGTGAGATCATGACCTGAGCTGAAGTTGGAGGCTTAACCAACTGAGCCACCCAGGTGCCCCTAGAATGCAATACATTTAGAATTCCCCCTTCCACAGAACTCTGTAGATAATATGGTTTTTCATATTTTTACAGCTAACAAAGCTGAAGTCCTTGGAGACCAAATAGCTTACCCAATTTAGCACAATTCTTGAGTGGCAAATTGAAATCTCTATGCTTTCAAAGCCATTTGTGTCTTCTTTCTGTTACTCTATGAAGACTCCATTGAGAAAAATCAAAAGGAGCTGTCGCTCTAAAATACAATTAGTGCTCAACAATTATGTTGAGTGAATGAATGAAAACAGCAACCTAGAAAGTTCAGCAGAAATCAGCAAGGGAGGAGATTGAAAACTACACTGCCATAGAATAGCCACTTCCCACAGGGAGGCTACAGAGAACTTAAAATGTAATTAGTTCCAACTTAAATGTGTGATCAGTGTAAAAATGTGCACTGGATTTTGAGTTCTTAATACAAAAAAGGATCAAAAATATTTTATTATTTTTAATATTATATTTTACTTGTTAATTAATTATTAATTAATTAATTTTAGAGATATGGGGAGAGAGCACGCACAAGTGGAAGAGAGGGGCAGAGGAAGAGAAAGAGTCTTAAGTAAGTTCCATGCTCAGCGTGGAGCACAATGTGGGGCTTGATCCCAGTACCCTGGCATATGACCTACACCAAAATCAAGAGTCAGACACTCAACTGTCTGAGCAACACAGGCAAGCTGTATTGATTATATCTTTAAAAATATTTTAGATATATTGGGATAAAATTAATTTCACTAGTTTTTTTCTATGTAATCACCAGAAAATTTATCTACATAGATGGCTTGTATATGTGGCTCATATCATATTTCTATTGCACAGGTTTTATATAGAATATATAGGTAAAACAGTGATATGGGACCATGGAAGAAACCTTCTTTTGCACATGGAAGAATTGACAAGACACCAAGAAGACAAAAGATGTGAGCATAGGGGTGCCTCTGTGGCTCAGTTGGTTAAGCATCAGACTTCAGTTCAGGTCATGATCTTGTGGTCTGTGGATTTGAGCCCTGTGTCAAGCTCTGTGCTGACAGCTAGGAGCCTGGAGCTTGCTTTGGATTCTGTTTCTCCTTCTTTCTGCCCCTTCCCCTCTCACACTCTGTCTCTCTCAAAATAATAAATAAACATTTAAAAACAGGTGTGAAAGCATAAAAGTGGTCATCTAGATTTCTAGGCTTAATAGTAGCAGGAAGATGTTTAGCCAGTATTGCTTCTACCTCATATCAACATGATTTTTCTTTTCCCAGATTTACTGAGATATGTTTGAAAAATAACAGTGTACAAGTGAAGGTATAAAATGTAATGATTTGATACACATGTGTATTGTGAGTGATTAGTTTAGACCTCTATCCATGGTATAATTACTGTTTGTTTTTTTTTTTCTCTTTTTGGTGGTGGTGGTGATGAGACCATTAAATATCTACTACTGTTTTAGCAACTTCCAAGTATGTAATACAGTATTGTTAACTATAGTCACCATACTGTACACTAGAATCCACAGTTTATTCATCTTATAAATGGAAGTTTCTACATTTTGACAAACTTCTCCCATTTCTCCCAACTCCTAACCCCTGGCAACCACGATTCTGTTTCTATTAGTTTGGATTTTTAAAATTCCATATCCAAGTGAGATGATATAGTGTTTGTCTTTCTCTGACTTATCTCACGTAGCACGCCTTCAAGAGTTATCCGTCCTGGTGCAAATGTCCAGTTTCCCTTCTTTCTCATGGCTGAATAAATATTCCATTGTATATATTTTTGGGGGGGGCATGATCACCCCTCCATGGTTTGCCAAGACCCTTTAGAGAACACCTATCCTCTTTCTTGTGGTCCTCAAGTCCTCCCAGTCTAGCCTCAAGCCACTTCCAGTTACTTTTCTTACCCCAGATTTGCTGTAATTGTCAAGTTCTTGTGTATTTCCTCAACTCTGCGGCATTGGATGGGTCTTTCCCTTCTCCTTGGCACTTTCTCTTGTGCAGCCATAACATTGAGCTCACTTCTTTTCATCTTTCAGGCATCCTTTTGTCCCAGAGACTATTTTTGTCCCCACTCTATCTCCTACTCAGGTAAGAACCCTATGATGTGCCAACTTCCTTCTCTAGTTTCTCAGTTGCAAGCCTTCCTTCTTCTGCTATATGAAAGTGTTCAATGCCTTCACTCCCTGCTATGGTATAAGAATCACACAGGATCCTCAGCCCCCAGCACAGGGTCTGACATACATATGTACATACATACATACACACATACATGCACACACACATATACAGTCTTTATCCATCTTCTTTATCCTATAACCTGTGTTATAGATGAACACAGGTTGTTTCTATACTTTAGCCATTGTGAATAATGCTGCAATAAACATGGGAGTGCAGACACCTCTTTGAGATCCTATTTTTATTCACTTTGGATATAGACCCAGAAGTGGGATTGATGTGTCATATGGTAGAAACTCTACACTCTTTTTCATAGTATCCGTACCAATTTCCATACTCATTAGCAGCACAGGGTTCTCTTTTCCACTTGCCAGGACTTGTTATCACTTGCCTTTTTGATACCAGCCACTTCAAAGGGTGTAAGGTGATATCTCATTGTGGTTTTTATTTGAATCTCTGAAGATGAGTGATGTTGAGCAACTTTTCATGTACCTGTTGGCCATTTGTATTTCTTCTTTGAGAGAAAATCTATATAATGCCTCTGCCCATTTTTTAATCCCATTGTTTTTTGTAATTGAGCTGCATAAGTTTCAAACATTTTGGATATTAATCCCTTGTATAGAAGGTTTGCAAATATTTTCTTTCATTCTATACATTGTCTTTTCTTTGGTTGTTCTCCACTAGAGTCTTTTGTATTGTTGAAAAAATTTTCCAATTATAAATATTGAGACAAAACCTCTTGACCCCATTTTGACCTCTAGGTACCACATCTTTTCCTTTGTTCAATTTATTTCCAAGCTCTTTAAAATAATTTTCTATATTTTCTCTTAAATTTCCATCCTCTCATTCTCTCTCAAACCATGTCTCTGCTTCTTCCACTCTCCTGAGATTGCTCTAGCAATGGTCTCCAAAGACTTGCACATGCTAAAGCATTTGAATATTTCTTTGTCTTTATTCTAGTTGACTTTAGACATAGTTTATACTGTATTACCTAATAGTCCTCTAAATATGTTTGGGAACTTGGTAGAATGTTAATAAAGAGTTGCTTTGTGTTGAGATACAAAACAAATTTTAGTTTCCATGTTTCTCTTCCTTCCCTCCCCCAACTTTTACCATTACAGAGACTATTTGTGCTGTCTAGTAATCACACTGTGAATGAAATAACAGATTTTTATGCATTTTCTTACCCCATTCAGGACTAAGTACAAAAATACTAAATTGGCTTAATGTTTTATGAGTCTAAACTCTAGCCAAAGTTCACATTGTATTGAAACACAGGTAAATAGTATTACATAGTATTCAATGAACATGTCTTTGTGAATGAGCAGAACTTGGAGAGAAGAAAGGAATGTCCAATGAGTATCACCAAACTCTTCTGTAGCTTAAGCATTCATTTTGTGCTTAGGTTTCCTGTTCGTCAATGTCAATAACATGATGATGACATTTAGACAATTCATTAGTCTATGGGTATTAATTTTCATTAATCAGATTTTTAATAAGGTTATGGTTAAGTTGGTAAATGTTTGATTAAGTAAGTTTAGGTGAATCATGACAGAGCAAAAGTGGTTCTATAAAAGTTGTATCCATACATTAGAAAATTAACACCAGACATGCCTCTATCAAAAACCTCTAGCTTGAAGAAAATAAGAAAGGACCTACCTCATTCCACTGAATGTGTAATTAATATCTATGGAGGAAAATATCAATATTGGCTTATGTATTTCTTTATTACAGAAATTCTGATTATATTCCTATACCTCTCTACACTGGTGTATGAACTTCTTTGGTCACAGGTACATCTTCAAGATTAGTCTTCTTCAAACAACCTCTCAACGCAGCAAATTTTACTTGGTGAGAGACATATATCAACTTGCTTTTCATTTTTAAAGCAGTGTCTTCTACAGTAACCAAATTGTTGTGAGCACCGATTAGGATCCACCAAGGTACATGTGGCTACAGTGAAAGAAGAGTAACTGAAATTACTGATCTCTTATTTAAGAATATATTGTTTCTGATTACAGAAAAGTACTATGTATACATTGCAACAAACTTAGAAAAATGCCAAAAAATAAGAAGACACTAAATTATTACACATTTCCACATATATACAATATTTAAATATGTTTTAAGTTAATACATATGAATTTTTAAGTCATAATTATTCTCAACAAGATTCACATTTTTTGGAGCTACATAATATTCCCTGGAAATACATGACAATTCATCCAATGTTTTCAATTAGGTAATATTTAAAATTTTAATATTTTAGGATTATGATACATAGCAAAATTTAAGTACATATTTTAATATTCACATATTCATGACAATTGTGGGAGGTAGACCCACACCAACAATATATGTAAAATTTGCTTCCAAATAAAATGGTATCCAGTGAAATTTTAGCTTTTATGCTGTTGATATTTGTTTTGAATGGTTTTTCTTTTTTTAATTGTTCATATACTCGGCTTATTATGTTGTTATGTAATTTTTTAAGAAGAATTCATATGAGTTCTTTAAAAAATTTTAAATACTTTATTTTTTAGAGTAGTTTTAGATTTATAACAAAATTGAGAGGAAGGTGCAGACATTTCCTTTATACTCCTGTCCTCATATATGCATAACCTTCCCCATTATCAACATCGTTCACCAGAAGTGTACATTTTTTAGTGAGGATGAACCTACATTAGCACATCATAACCCACCCAAAGTCTGTAGTTTGTACTACGGTTCATTCATTGTGTTGTATATTCTATGGATTTTGACAAATGTGTAATGACATATATCCCTTATTATAAAATATCATACAAGGCATTTTCAATGCCCTAAAAATCTTCTGGGTTCTGCCTATTCATCTCTGTTCCAACCTTTTAGCAACTACTGCCTTTTTTATTGCCTTCATAATTTTGCCTTTCCTAGGATGTCACATATTTGGAATCATACAATACACAGCATTTTCTGATTGGTTTCTTTCACTTAGTAATATGAATTTAAAGTTCTCACATGTCTTTTCATGTCTTTGATGGCTAATTTCATTTTTGCACTAATTAACATTCCATTGTCTGGATATAATACAGTTGATTTATCCCTTTACTTACTGAAAAACATCTTAGATGATCCCAAGTTTTGGAAATTATGAATAAAGCTGCTTATAAACACTTGTGCAGGTTTCTGTGTGCCCATAAGTTTTCAACTTCTTTGGGTAAATACTAAGGAGCACAATTGCTGTATGATATGGTAACCATATATTTAGTTTCATAAGAAACTGTCAAATTGTCTAACAAAGTGGCTGTACCAATTTGCAATCTCACCAGCGATATATGAGTTCCTATTGCTCAATATCCTCACCAGAATTTGTTTTTTTCCTGTATTCCAAATTTGAGGTCTTTTGAGAGGGTATGAAGTGTTACCTCATTGTTTTAATTTGCATCACCCTGATGACATATGATGTGGAGCATTCTTTCATGTGCTTACCTGCCATTTGTGTACCTTCCTTGGAGTGATGTCTGTTAAGGTCTTTAGCCCATTTTTAAATTGTTTTTGTTTTGTTTTATTATTGTTGAGCTTTACAAGTTCTTTGTATGTTTTGGATAATGGTCCTTTATCACATGTGTCTACTGCAAATATTTCTCCCAGTCTGTGGCTTTCATCTCATTATCTTGTCATATTTCTCAGAGCAGAAAATTTTAATTTTAGTCAAGTCCAGTGTATCAATTCTTTCTTTCATGGATTGTGCCTTTGGTGCTGTATCTAGAAAGTCATTGCCATACCCAAGATCATCTAGGTTTTCTTCTATGTTATGTTCTAGGAGTTTTATACTTTTACATTTTACATTTAGGTTTATGAACAATTTCAAGTCTATTTTTGTAAAGGGTATAAGATCTGAGTCTAGATTCTGGTGTTTATTTATTTATTTATTTATTTATTTTTGGTTTTTGTTGGTTTCTTTGGTTTTGTTTTTTGCTTGTGACTGTCTAGTTGTTCTAACATTTGTTGAAGAGATTATCTTTCTTCATTATATTTCCTTTGCTCCTTTGTCTAATATGAGTTGGCTATATTTATAGGGATTTTTTTCAGGGCTTTCTGTCTTATTCCATTGATACATTTATTCTTTTACCAATACCACATTTGCCATGTTATAGTAAGCCTTGAAGTTGGATAGTATCAATCCTTCAACTTTATTCATCTTTCACAGTGTGTTGGCTATTCTGAGTGTTTGCTTCTGCATATACCCTTTAGAGTAACTTTGTCCGTATCTGTAAAATAACTCACTGTTAGTTTTGTTGAGATTGCATTGAATCTATAGATGAAGTTGTGAAGAACTGATTTCTTGAAAATATTGAGTCTTCCTCTCCATAAACATGAATTTTCCCTCCATATATCTAGTTCTTTGAGTCCATTTATTATAGTTTTATAATTTTACTCATGTAGATCATTATATTTTTATTAGACTTATACCTAAGTAATTTTTGGGGGTGTTATTAAATGGTATTGTTTATAATTTCAAATTTTACTTATTCATTATTGGTGTATAGGAAAACAATTGACTTTATATGTTAACCTTGTATCCTACAATCTTACTATAATCACGTATTTGTTCTATCCATTTTTGCTTCATAACTTTATTCTCTGTTGCTAGGCACACACACATTAAGAATTGTTTTATCTTTTTGAAGGATTACCAAGAGTTTCTTATATTTTAAGGATAATAATTTTCATGTCAATTTGTAACAAATTTTTTTCTATAGTTGTTTTTGTTTTGTTACTTGTGTTTTTGGATGATAATAGTTTTATTATAAGATAATGCATGCTCATTTTCTAAATGTAAAAATCTTATAACCTAAACGTGCAGAAATATACAGAACAGTTAATGTAGTGCTCTACCTTCACTATAAGATATTCTTTCCTGAAGTCTTTTCATTTTTCTAATTTACTATAGTATTTTCCCTTTAAATCAATAGTAATGATCAGTAATGTAATTAACTTAATTTCTTCTAAATCATTAATAATTATCTCCTATTATTTTATTTTATTTTTAATTTTTTATAATAGTTTATTGTCAAATTAGTTTCCATATAACACCCTGTGCTTCTCCCCACAAGTGCCCCCCACCATGACCATCACCCCCCTCCTCCCTCCCCCTCCCCCTTCTATCCATGGTTTGTCTCCAGTATTCAGTTGTCTCCCTTGATCTGTGTCCCTCACTCTTCCCCGCTCTCTTTCCCTCTTCTTCTCCCCATGGTCCCCTGCCAGGTCTCTCCTATTAGACCTATGAATGCAAACATATGGTATCTATCCTTCTCTGCCTGACTTATTTCGCTTAGCATGACACCCTCATGGTCCACCCACTTTCCTACAAATGGCCATATATCATTCTTTCTCATTGCCATGCAATACTCCATTGTGTATATATACCACATCTTCTTGATCCATTCATCAGTTGATGGACATTTAGGTTCTTTCCATGATTTGGCTATTGTAGAAAGTGCCGCTATGAACATTGGGGTACATGTGCTCCTATGCCTCAGCACTTCTTTATCCCTTGGGTAAATCCCTATCTGTGCTATGAATTAGGTCGAGTTTTGTTAGTCTGAATGTTTATAACTTCTTTACTCTTACATTTTTGTTGTGTGTTTTTCCTCTTTTAAAAGAATTTCTTAATGTTTATTCATTTTTAGAATGCAGACAGAGCGTGAGCAGGGGAGGGGCAAAGAGAGAGAGGAAGACAAAGAATCAGAAGCAGACTCCAGGCTCAAAGTTGTCAGCATAGAGCCAGATACAGGGTTGGAACCCACGAACCATGAAATCAGAGCTGAGCTGAAATTGGACGCTTAACCCACTGAGCCACCCAGGTGCCCCTGTTTTCCCCTTTTTCTGTGCAACTGAGGAAAGTGTGTTATTATCACCCATTATTACAATGTTCTGGTTTTCTGTTTCTATCTTTCTTTTATTGAATCTTTTAAGACAAAGTTATTTGTTGCATTAAATTTATCGTTGCAATATTATCCTGTTGAATTTAACCTTTTATTACCATGAATAATCATACTTTGTCTCTAGGAATCCATTTTTTCTTACTGTCTACTTCATATAATATTAATATAGCTATTTCACTGAGCCTTTGTTGGGTTTGTATATCTTTCCCTGTTCTTTAGATTTTATAGTTTTGTTTTTGTTAAGTTTATTTATTTATTTATTTATTTATTTATTTATTTATTTATTTATTTTTTGGAGACAGAGACAGTGTCAGCAGGGGAGGGGCAAAGAGAGAGGAGGAGAAAGAGAATCCCAAGTAGGTCTGCACTGCCAGCACAGACCTCAACATGGGGCTCAAACTCATAAAACCATGAGATCATGACCTGAGCCAAAACGGAGAGTCGGTCACTTAATTGACAGAGTCACCCAGGTGCCCCTAGTTTTTATAATTTCTATTTTCTCATATATTAGCTATTTCTCATATTAACTATTCAGTACATTCAAAACTATATTCACCATATTCAAAAGATGCACTTTTATTTTTTTAACTTCACATTAATATTTATAATAGTAATATATATTGGGTGAAATATATTCTATTTTTTCTGTCTTCTTTTGTATATATTGGTTATTTTTTATAATTCCATCTTCTCACTTATTATATGTAGTTACATTATCTTTTATTATTTTTTTACTGTTTATGCTGGAAGTTTCAACTTACCAAAGTCTTATAAGAAATTATTGCTCTTTTTTCTGTGTTTCTAAGCTTCCAAATAGAAAATCATTCTATTTCTGACCAAATAATGCTTTTGAGAATTCCCTTAATATAGAAGTTCTGATTTTCAATGCTCTGTTTTCATTGGACTGAAAATAGCCTTATCACCTTCACTACTAGGCAGTATTTTCATTTGATACAGGATTCTAGATTGTAGTTATTTTCTTTAAGTATTCCCAAGATATCACTGCATTGTCTTCTGACTTCTTTTTTTGTTGTCTTTTTGAGAAGTCAGTTTCCAGTTTAATATCTGATCTTTTGAAAGTGATCTGTGGATAATCTTAAGCCGTTTATAGAACTTGAGATACTGTAAAACTGGGCATTAGTTCCTGGGATGGCTGGAAAGCTGGACTAATGTCCTGTGAACTTAGTTCATAGCTTTTTGGGGTTCCTGGGCCAAAACATACCAGTATTTCCATAGTTCTCCTCTCTTCCCAAACTGAATTACAATTTTTGCCCTGAAGGTAGCACAAGCCTATCAGATTTCTGGTCTTCAACTTCTTTCTTGCCTTTTTAAGAATAGGTAGATGCTTCTGGAGAGAAGAGCTGCCCCAGAGATTTCTCTTAACTCAATCTCTTCACTGTAACTTTTAATTGACCAGTTGACTCTATAATGCCTTTAACCAATTGTTTTGGTATTTTTTTCTTTTTGTCCATCAATCTCCCTCAGTGCATGAAAGAAGTTATATGACAAAAATTTTGTATTATAGTATGCTTTAGCATCAGGTTGCTATGCAAAACAGACTATTATAATTTTATAGTATGTTTTAACAACAGGTAGAGCAAACAAACCAGTGTTCTTGTTTTTCAATATCTTTATATGGTACAGACTGAGAGTTGTTTCTAACTGCAGAGTGAAGATGAGTTGATGGCCATGAACTTTAAGCTTGAATTTGAATGCCGGCATTTGCTAGTTACGTAACTTTGGGTAAACTCTAAGACCCTTAGTTGCGTCATCTGTAAAATGGAGGGAATGGTACCTCATTCATAGTCTTTGTGAAATATGATGAGTTAACATCTAAACAGGCTTACAGTGATGCTTGGAACATAATAGTTTCTCACAGATTAAGAACTTTTATTAATTAATAGTGAATAAAAGAGTATAGTTGAAGTTAAATCATTATTGACTACAACTTTTAGACAGGAAGTGTGCTTTTTCTGAATGTAAAGCAAGACATTGATGCAAAAAGATAAATACACAGACCTGAGAGAGAGAGAGAGAGGCTAATTAAGTACCATAATAGAGAAATATATTTATTCCAATGTGTGAACAGATACATGTTTGCTTATTGTAATTGTGTTGTATCATGGAAAAGTGATATAAAAATGGAGACCTTAAAAATTAGTAAGGGTTATTCAAATAAACTGGAGAAATATAAAAAAGACACGAACCAGGCAGACAAAATAGTATGATTCTTATCCTAGAGTTGAAAGAGTGTTTTGGTTCGAACACTGATAAGAGCACAAATAGTTTTCATCCATTGAACCTACTATGTGTCAGGTATTGTTTTAAGTATGTTGCACACATGACCTCATTTAACTGCTCTAGAACTTTGAGGTAGATGTTGTTCAGATAAGAAACCTGAGACTTTTAGGTTGCCCAGGTGGCTCAGTTGGTTGAACGTCCAACTCTTGATTTCACCTCAGGTTATGATCCCAGGGTCATGAGATCAAGACCCTATCTGACTCTGCACTGAGCGTACCCCTCTGTCCTCTCTCTCTCAAACAAAAACAAAAACTAAAACTAAAACAAAAACCTGAGGCTTTCAGTGACCAAATAAATCGCTGAAAGTTGCAAAACTAATACATGCTTAACCCAGCTTTCAACCTTAAATTGTTCCAGACCAGAATTCACATTTTACATATTTAATCCATGGCTTTTTCAAAAAAAAGTTGGAAACTGACAGATATCAGATATTCTCAGAGATTCCTATGGTAAACCTGGCTGCCTCTAGGAGTCTTAATTATTTTATGATTATAGAGGAAACTGAAGATGTGAAAATTGGAAGTTGAGTACAGAATGACAAAATGAATTCTATTAAGATGAACATGTTTACACATTCAAAGAATCATAAATAATAAATACTTGTTAATGTACTCTACATATGTTTAACAAACAGATTTCCAGACTTCAACTTGAATGTAGGAAAAATTTTACCTTAAACTAATTTAAATAAAATAATTTTAGCCCCTGTAAGTGGAATTATTTGTCAATCCCTTGACTTTGATGTGTTAACTCAAAATTAGATAAGCGGGTACTTAATATTACTTTCTGTTCCCCATCTCTTACCTAGCTCTTATTCAAGTCTTAGAGATAGATCCTTGTTTACTTTTTTATTCCTCAAATATTGTTAGTTTGGCAAGAGTTACATTTATCTCTTTTCTTATGGTTGGTGCCTGGATCTCTACTATTGAAGAGATTTCATATTGGTTAATAGTACCATCATATGAAAGTATAAATGTTCTGACATATTAATATTTGTGTTTCATTTGTTCCTTGGCTTATTCAAGAATATTGAAGAAGGTCTAATACTCTAAGCCAGGTGGGTAAAAATATAGAAAGGAATTATGACTAATTTGCAAATTACCTTAACTAATGTAAGTTAATTAATAAAACTAATCATTGCCACAAAGGAAGCATTAACATGGTATTCATTTGTCATACATCATCTTTTTGGATTGGTGGGGAAGTTATTCAGCTAACCTGTGAAATCCTAGTTAATTGAAAAAGGTTATTTATTTTAATGAGCTCCATTTTTCTTCCAACATTTTATCATAATTCTCAGGTAGCCAAATCAACTTGATTTTAAATTTAATAAACTCTAAGGGCATCTGGGTGGCTCAGTTGGTTAAGCATCCAACTTTACTTCAGGTCATGATCTCGCAGTTTCACATGAGTTTGAGCTCCATGTCAGGCTCTGTGCTGTTAGCTCAGAGCCCAGAGCCTACTTTGGATTCTTTCCCTCTCTCTCTCTCTCTCCCCTGTTTGTGCTCTCTCTCTCTCTCTCTCTCTCTCTCTCTCTCTCAAAATCAAACATTAACATTTAAAAAAATAAATAAATTATAATTGTAATAAGCTCTAGAGCACTGGGACTCATACTGTCTTCTCACAAGTATTTCAACACAGGTGACTGTCTCTCCTTCACTATTTTAGACTCAGCCTCCCATTCACCATGCAATATATCATAAAGTTTTCAAGGCCACCATGTTTCTGCCATCTAAGATCCATTCTGGCACATCTTAACAACTGGCTATACCTGGACACCATCTTGTATTCCTTCTCCTCAACTATTTCCTCTCCCCTATTTTGTTTCCTACTTCTACTTATTTTATCCCATTTCTTGATATACTGCCATATGATATTCCAAGTGGTACATATTTTGTTTACATTATCTCAGAATCTTTGCAAAACCTTATAAAATTAATGATATTTCCATCCATTGTACAGTTAAAAGAATTAAACCACAAAGGAGCCTCAGGTCCTTAACATAAACTCTGATGTGTTTGATGTCAAACTCACTCTATAAGTCACTATAGTATGCTCTTTTCACTATCTCTGTGGATTATATTACCCTTATACTAAAACACTGCCTAAAGTACTGCTCATTCAGTTTTAACCATTGTCAGCATTGTTCTCTGTCAATTTTCTGTAATTTGCTTTCCAGCATGGTATCACTCTGCTTGGATCAAAGGCACATCTTACATCTTCACAAAGTATCCACTTAGACTGAAAAGATTTATTGCTTCTTTAGAGACTGGAAGGTTTTACCAAGGGCCAAATCATACCATTGTGCAATTGGTACGTACTACTCTATGAATCCCTTCAAAGCTACTCGCTCTGATACCTTGTGTTACCCTTCCTATTTTTTAGTCTAGCAAGGACCAATTATAGAGCATTCTGTCCATTTCATTATAGACATTATAATTTAGTATCTGTTTGAATGATTAAAAGGAAAAGGAAACAGGTCATATTCCTAGATCAAATGTCTTCACTGCATTATTTAAAGTTTCCTGCAATGCTCAGCAAATGGTACAGACCCTATACATCTGAACCCTATATTTCTGAAATCCAGCTATCCTCCCATGTGACCTCACAGCTTTTGACCAAATAATCTATTCTGCTTTTACATTAACCTCAGTGTCTTCTATAGAAAACTTGATGAAATATAAGGAACAAATATGCTAGGATCTTGTATTCCAGTATTTATATTCTATTTACCACATATAGTGATTCTACTTATCACTGTATGTGCTATTCTACTTTTCACATATAGTAATAAGTGTGACCTTGAAAAAGTCTTTGATGTAATTTTCCTCTTCTTAAAAAGAGGCAATAACAGGTATCCAATAATGTTATCTGGAAGGTCAAATTAGATATCTACATGAGATGTTATGAAATGGGGTTTGGCATATGCCATACACTCCTATTTAGTTATCTACCCTTTCTTTCTCTCATCTTCTGGGTCTAAATATAAGAGTCTTATCCCCAACTTCAAAGCTATTCATCAGAGAACTTGGGACATTTTCCCAAACCTCTATAATTGCTAGTCCATAATCCCACCCTTCTAGGTGTTTAAAACAAACTTATATAAACATTCTAAATCAAGCAATTTATTGATCTATCTGAGTTTAATCAACTATAGTTTTAGGTATGCCTAGAGAATTACTAAGTCTTTTTTTTATTTGTTTCCTTAGTGTCCAACATTGTGCTCAGTGGATCACTAGCCACTCATTATTACATGATTATGAGTCGACACACTAGCACCATGCAGCTCAGCATCCTTCCTGATCATATTTGACTTCCTCAGTCCCCTTTCATGATTAATAGTAAGTGTAACTACAACTATAATCATTATAATAGTACCCAAATTGATAGACTAATTTTCAGTTTGTAGGACTTACTACTGGTACATTATTACACTAAATCGTAACTGTGTCTTTTAAAGTACATATAATTAGCAAGCACATTTTGTAGCAGGCATTTTATTTTTAAAAAATTGTGGTTGTTATTGATTCTGAGTATATTTCCTATTTTATTGTTAAAAACTTTGGTAAATCACTTAAATTCTCTGAGCAGCAAGGTTCACAAGCTATTAAGTAGGAAGCTACTATTAAAATCTAAGTCTAGGTTTGGAGCACCTGGATGGCTCCGTTGGTTAAGTGTTTGACTCTTGATTTGGGCTCAGGTCATGATCCCTCGGTTTGTGGATTCAAGCCCCTCACTGGGCTCTGTGCTGACTGTGTGGAGCCTGCTTGGGATTCTCTTTCTCTCCCTCTCTATCTCTGCCCCTCCCCAGTGCTCTCTCTCTTTCTCAAAATAAATATACTTTAAAATAAAATAAATCTTCTAAGTTTGAATTCAATTCTCTTTCTGTTGCATGCTGTACCTTTTGAAGCTCCACCTTTCTAGGTCCAAATATGAATACCTCTGTGAATCAATTTATGTCTTCATTGTTAGAGATCCTAGATTACATCAGAGGATACACCACTCAAGAATATCATTAATAACCACAAAGCACTTCATTGCCCTATGTATTTTGGTTATTTATTTTCAATTGAGTCATAAAGCCAATGCTGTGATTTCTGGGTACCTCAGTCAGTTAAGCACCTGACTCTTTTTTTCAGCTCAGGTTCATGAGTTAAAGCCCCACATCAGGCTCTGCACTGACAGTGCAAAGCTGCTTGAAATATTATCTCCCTCCTTCTCTCTCAGCCCATGCCCCACTCATGCGCTTTCACTTGCTCTCAAAATAAATAAATAAACATCAAAAAAAAAAAAAGCCATTGCTGAGTTTCTTTACTAATGCATCAACTAATTCAGCATGGATTTTTTTGCGGCAGTATGCCTTTATTTGACATTTTAGTCCTCCTGTGCTTCATTGCCCAGATATCATGTATCACTTTGTAGATTCTGTTATTGATATCGCAAGAGATGTATACTGTTATTCTCTATCACTCATCTTCCCTGGCCCAATGTATTATGCAGTCTTCACTTCTAAAGTTTGCAAATAAATTTTTAAAATTATATTTAAAAAGTAATTTAAATATCTAAAAAAATCAAGGCCAAAATATCTACATTAATCATCTCATTCTGTATACATATTAATTTTTGAAATGAATTGAGTACATTAGTATAACACTATTCTAAATGAGTAAACTGAAACTCAACATAATCAAGTGACTTCTTGAATTAACAAGGTTTTTAAGAAACTATATTTTCTATTTCATAATCTGATGTTTCTATTTTCAGCTATAAACTCTATGCTACATACAAACAAACATATATTTTACCTGGTAGAATGAAGGACACATAACACAGAAAATGGAGGAGATAGTAA
Organism: Suricata suricatta; assembly: GCF_006229205.1. Taxonomy (NCBI): domain Eukaryota; kingdom Metazoa; phylum Chordata; class Mammalia; order Carnivora; family Herpestidae; genus Suricata; species Suricata suricatta. Next base: position 46,060,401 of record NC_043706.1, read on the forward strand.
AAGATCTTCATTTTGCAGAAGGAAGTTGCTGAAAGATTTGGTAACAAAATCTAGACTAGTTTTCCAAAAAGGCAAGAGACATTCACTATTTATAGTTGTCTGATGGAAGAAAGACTCTTTATCCGGAAATTGTTTTAATTTGGTGTGCTTGTCTCTGCACCATTGACTAGGGCTGTGGGCAGAATTACTCAAAATGAAAATACTTGAGATTATTGATCTTTAGAGAGAACTCTCTTAAGTGGAAGCTACCGTACACACGACATCCTTATATCGATGGTGATTAGGTAAAAATCGAAGTAAGGAGCATGCATGGAGTGGACTTAAGAGAAATACCTACCATTTTAGATGTAAAACAACTGAACATTACCATGTAAATTAAACTCCTGATTACTTTTCAAAATACATTCTAGTCACTAATTTGGTATACAAATTCATCAATATGTCCATCTACCTGAAATTCTGACATATTCAGTTATCCCATTGATTTCCCTAAACTGCTCATTGACCAAATATCAGATAGCAAGCCTCCCTTTTGTTATTAATTTTTGCTATATTTTCAGAAGCAATCTGAATATTTAGGGAGCTCTGTTTTTTCCTAGAAAAGCTCTATTAGTCTTCATTCATTAAAATGTTTTTTATCACAGTAATATAGGCACACAATAAATACGGGAAAAAAATCTTGTAAAGCGTAGAAATAGTTTTCTATGTCAGTCTCCTTATTTTTAGGTCTTCTGGTTATTATTAATGGAAGAATTAGGATCCACTTAATACTTTGTCCTTGCCTGCCAACCACAGAATGTATTATTTTGGTTTTCCCCAAGAAAAATGTGGATTCAGATCACTCACACTCCTGTGCTGTTCTGTTCCTCAAATATTTGAAAGTTATATTCATTTTTGAAAGTTCTGTAGTTTATCTTCAAACATTTAAATACATTTCCCCACCAACTTTAGTCATAACATTCAACTTTATAACTTCAAAATGAAGCTATTAGTTCCCTTGCCATTTCCTCCAACATGCCTTCCTACTTCACACATCTCATTCACCTGTTATACATTGCCATCACCTTCGTCTAGGATACTATTTGCACTCTGAATGGAGGCACTTACACTTTATTCTGAAATACAATGAGCACTTATGCTTTATTCTGTGTTACAATAAGCACTATGGATTTTATTGCCTTTTTAATGCATCTAATGTGGCAGCACTGTGCTAACCAAAGACAAATGTTGATTACAAAGTTAAGTGAATTATTACTATTATTTCACTATTCTTCTTCTTTCCTTTTATTATTATCTCTCTTCTTTCTTAGTTTTTTTTCTCAAATATTTTCAAGTCTTTTGGTTTTCCTTGTTTCATTTTTGGTTATCAAAATTTGGCAAAATATTTCTCATGTAGTTTCCTGTTAGATGTGAATAAAAAATATAAATAATGGCCATTCTTCATCCTCAAGTTTATCCCAGTATTATAGGCTCTTCCTATGTTTTCTTTGTTCTAAGAGTTTCTGAACCTGCTTAACTGCATTGAATCTACTGTTATTTGGATCTAATGTCTTTTTTTTTTCCTTCATCCAGAAATGTCCTCAGAAAAGATAGGAAATACAGGAATTTCCATACTAGAAAACATTTTTATTCTGCTCTCATGTCTGATTTTTTGGATGTAAAATTTATGTTTAAAATCATGTGAAGTCATTACTGACTTCTATTATCTAGTTTTCCTGATGAAAAACCCAAGATTAGGTTAGCTCCTTTTAAATGATTTGATTTTTTTTTTCTCCCATGACACTTTTTAGAACATTCTCTTTATAATTTATACCCCAAATTTTATAGTCACACATTTCCTGGTGTGAACGTTCTTTTTTATGCATTATATCTAGCACCACTGAGCCTGTGTCTTCAAATCTAGGAAGTATTCTCTTTTCTTTTTATATTTTTTTCTCTTATGAAGTCTTTCGCTCCTTATTCTTATATTTATTTTCTCTCCTTAAGCGATTTCTTTTAGTCAAATGTTCAAATGTTCCTCTCTAGTTTTGTCTTTACTATCTTATTTTTCTGTCTACTTATGTTGTTATTTTATGATTTAAGTATCTTTCACTTTCTGGTTTTACTATTTTCTCTTAGCAAACATATTTAGGATGTAAGTGCCCTTATTGGTTTCTCTGTTCTTTTGCCATAGAAGCAGTATTTTTGCTTTGTTCATGTACGATTTTCTTGAATCCCTCTCCACATATATTTAAAAGAGTTTTATTTATATTATTCTGCTTTCCCTGAACTGTTTTCTCAGGATCTAGGCGTCTGTTTGGTGTTGTTATCTTAGTTTCTCATGCCATAGCTTTTACGTATTGTAAAAGCAGTTCCAGGATGAAGAATTAGATACCTTGTGGTTGTAGATTGAATGGACTTCTTTAAAGTGAGCAGAAGGGGTTAGAACTCTCAATGTCTTGGAGAAAAAAGTTACTTTTTTCTGGGACACAAGTTGCCATACTAGAAATCTTAGATCTCTCCATAGGACTTGTTCTATTGAGCATGGTTTTATTTAAAATTAAAAACTCCATTAGGGAAGAACTGCATTTCTCTTGTTTGACCGTGAATCTCCAATACGTAGGGATCTTTTTATTAGAGTAGATGTAATCCAAATGAATTACTTTGGCATCTTTGTAAAAAAAAACCAGTTGATTATATATATTGAGTCTGTTTAAACACTTTACATTCTGATTCATCAATCAGTATCTCTCTCCTGTATGTCAATACTTAGCACCATTTGCTGAAGTGACTGTCTTTTTCCATTGGATACTCTTTCTTGCTTTGTCAAAGATTAGTTGGCCATACATTTGTGAGTCCATTTCTGGATTCTCTATTCTGTTCCATTGATCTACGTGTCTGTTTTTGTGCCAATACCATTAATGATTACAGCTTTGTAATACAGGTTAAAGTCTGGGATTGTAGTGCCTCCAACTGTGGTTTTCTTTCTCAACGTTACTTTAGCTCTTCAAAGCCTTTTGTGACTCCAGATAAATATTGAAGTTGTTTGTTCTGGCTATGTGAAGAGTGCTGGTGCTTTCTTGAGAGGAATCACACTGGATGTGCGGATTGCTGTGGGTAGTATCAACATTGTATCGATATTTGCTCTTCCAATTTGTCAGCATGGAATGTTTTTCTATTTCTTTGTATCTTATTCAATTTCTTTAATAAGCCTTCTATGGTTTTCAGTGTACAGATATTTTACCTCTTTGGTTAGGTTTTTCCGGAGTATTTTACAGGTTTTGGTGAAATTGTAAATGGGATTGATTCCTTGATTTCACTTCTGCTGCTTCTTTATTGGCATATAAAAATGCAACCGATTGCTGTACATTGATTTTATATCCTGCAACTTTGCTAAATTCATGTATCAGTTCTAGCAGTTTTTTTGGTGGAGTCTTTCAGGGTTTCCACATAGAAATCAGAGTGAAAGTTTGACTTCTTCCTTTCAGACTTTGATGTCTTTTACTTATTTTTATTGTCTGATTTCTGAGGCTAGGACTTCCAGTACTATGTTGAACAACAATGGTGAGAGTGGACATCCCTGTCTTGTTACTGACCTCAGGAGGCAAGTTCTCAATTTTTCCTTATTGAGGATGATATTAGCTATAATGGTTTTGGTTTTTATTCTTGTAATATACAGGATTATGTTAATTTATATTTGACCATAAAACTAAATTTACATTTTATTTGATAACATTATGTTATTTTTAAACTTTTTTAATGTTTTATTTATTTTTGATACAGAGAGAGACAGAGCATGAGGGGGGAGGGGCAGAGAGAGAAGGAGACACAGAACTGGAAGCAGGCTCCAGGCTCTGAGCTAGCTGTCAGCACAGAGCCTGACGCGGGGCTTGAACCCATGAACGTGAGATCTGACCTGAGATGAAGCCAGAGGCTTAACCGACTGAGCCACCCAGGTGCCCCGATAACATTATGTTTAAAATATTTTTAGTTTCCTTGAAATTTTTTTTCTTCAAGTTTTGATGTTTGATAAGTCTCCTAGTATCATTTGGGAAATGTTCTCCCTTATTCTATCATAGAAAAGGATTTGTGTATAATGAGTATACTTCATCATTAAATATTGAGAAGAGTTCAGCAGTGAAGCCATCTATACCTTGTATTTTGTATGTGCAAAGATTTGTAAATATTAAAAATGGATATAGAATTATTCAAGTTGCAAATTTTTTCTTGAGTGAATCTTGGTGGTTTACATCATTTGAGCAATTTTTCCTTTCCATAACAATTATTAAAGTTATTGGTATTAACATAACAGTTATTAAAGTATTGGTATAATGTTGTTTATTATAGTCTCTTATTTTTATATTAATATATTTTACATCTGTGTGATTTCTTCTCTTCATTCTTGATATCGGTCATTTATACATTCTCTCTCTCTCTCTTTTTTTTTTTTTTTGTTTGGATCAATCTGGCTAGATATTTCCAAAAATCAATATTTATCTTTTTAAAAAACTAGATTCTGTTTTTATTGATGTTCTCCTATTGGTTTTCCATTTTATATTTAATTAATTGCTGATCTTGTTTTATCATTTCCTTCCTTTGCTAAGTAAAAATAGGAGTTTAATTGAGGTATATAGTTTATAAATTTGGTTTTATTTATTTATTTATTAAAAATTTTCTTAATGTTTTATTTATTTTTGAGACAGAGAGAGACAGAGCATGAGCGGGGAGGGGCAGAAAGAGAGGGAGACACAGAATCAGAAGCAGGCTTCAGGCTCCGAGCTGTCAGCACAGAGCCCGATGCAGGGCTTGAGCCCACGAATGTGAGATCATGACCTGAGCCGAAATTGGAGGCTTAACCGACTGAGCCACCCAGGCACCTCTATAAAATTGGTTTTAATTTGCTTTTCCTTTTATAAATTATTTTTTCTTTTTTTTAAATTCTTAAAATGGAAGCTTAAATCATCCGTTTAAAACATTTCTTTGTTTTAAATATAACCATTTAAAATACTCTGGTTATAATCTTGGGCTCTATTTTTTCTATGTCTCTTTGTCTCTGTATGTGTCAGTGTCTCTGTCTCTCCTTCCCTCTCCATCTCTCTCTCTCTCATCACTCTTACAGGGGAAGCAAGGTGCTATGTTGTGGTAATCCTTATGGAATGGCCCAGATGATGTGATTTGAATCCTTGACTCTCTAACCACTTATCAAAAACTAAAGCTCTGTATTTAACAGCTCTCAAGAATGAAGCCTGGGACACCTCGGGGGCTCCGTTGGTTAAACATCAGCTTCCAGCTCAGCTTGTATCTCACGGCTCGAGTCCCACATCAGACCTGTGCTGACATCTTGGAGCTTGGAGCCTGCTTCAGATTCTGTCTCCCTCTCTCTGCCCTTCCCCCACTCGCACTCTATCTGTCTCTCTCTCAAAAATAAATAAACATTAAGCAACAACAACACAAAGAATGAAGCCTGCCAACAGCCACATGAGCAGGTTAGAAGCAGATCCTTTGATCGCCCATGAACATTGAGATGTCTGTACCTGTTTCAGTGCAATCTTTACAAAGATCTTGAGACATAATCACCACGCTAAGCTGTTTCTGGAAACCTACTCATAGAGTCTGTGAGATCATAAAGGTTTTATGCTTTTACCTCTCAGAATAATTTGTTATGCAGAAAAAAATTAATTCAATATTCTGTTTTATATTCTCTATCTTTTAATTGCCATGTTTACATTTAATGATTAACTTACACTTACTGAAATTATAGTATGACTGTGTTTAAAACTGCCACATTGTTGGGGCACCTAGGTGGCTCAGTCCATTGAGTGTCCAGCTCTTGATTTCAACTCAGGTCATGATCTCACATTTCATGAGTTTGAACCTTCCTCAAACAACCCCACTGTAAGCACAGAGCCTGCTTGGGATTCTCTTTATCCCTCCCTCTCTCTTCCCCTCTCTTGCCTCTCAAAAATAAATAAATAAACTTTCAAGCAAACAAACAAAAAACTGCCACCTTATTATTAATTTTTTATATTTTCTCCCTGCCTTTGTTTCATTTTCCTTCCTTTAGCTTATATTTTTATGATTACATTTTATCTGCCCCTTTGGTTATATATATATTTTTTGTTCTTCTGCAGGCTTTATAATATAACTCTTTAACTTTCATGTACAGTGTAACTCTGACAATCTTATACTAATATTTCCCCCTTCCCATACTTTGGGCTATTGTCATTCTTTCTGCAATGCAATAAACTGCACAATACATTATTACTTTTGTTTTAAGCAGTAAATTATCTTTAGCAGAGATTAAAAACTGAAGGAAAATATTTTACATTTACCCACAAATTTACAAATTCTATACTCAGTTTATTCCTTTGTGTAGATTCAAATTTCTATCTTGTACACTCTTCCTTTTACTGGAACAATGTTGTATATTTCTCAAAAAAGTTCTGCTGAACTTTATCCATGTTGTAGCATAAGTTCATTCTTTATTCCATTTTTTGCCAAAGTAATATTCCATCGTATGTGTATGCTACATAATGTTTATCCATCCATCAGTTTATAAACATTTGGGTTGTTTTTACCTTTTGGTTACTATGAGTAATGCTGCATTGAAGATTTGTGTGCAAGTTTTTTGCATTGAAATTTTTCAATTATCTTGCATATATGTCTGAGAGTAGGCTTGCAGAATCAAATGAAAACTCCAGCCTTACCTTTTGCAGGAATTGGTGGAATATTTTCCCAGGTATTTGTACCAATTTGCATTTCCACTAGCAGTGTAGGAGAGTTCCAATTTCTTCATATCCTAACCAGCATTTGTTAACATGTCTTATGTTCATTTTGGTCTTTTATTGGGTGGGAAGTGGTAAGTTATGGTGGTTCTGATTTGCATTTCCTTGAGGGCTGTTAAGATTAAACACCTTTCCATGTGCTATTGAACATTTGTGTATCCTTTTAAATGTACTTAGGAGAAATGTCTATTCAACTCTGTTGTCCATTTTTTAATTGGGTTAATGGGACTTTTTTATTGAGTTGTAGATACTCTTTCTATATTGACAGCTACCTTGATTGGGAGGCTGCAGGTTGTCAAAGCTACCCGTGGAGCTGAGGTGAGTTGGACTGTATTGAATGGGATAGTTTAACTGTCACAAGAGAGCCGTTCTTCCCGAGATTCAGCATGTTTTGTTTTGTTTTGTTTTGGGGTGTTTTAAAATAAATAAATGCTCCTTGGATTTTTGCAAATCTGTGGTTAATTAGGAGAGCTTTTGAAAAGTTGATTTCTGATCACTGTTTTGCTGCTTCTGTGAAGGGATAAAATTCTGAGTCTACTTATTCCATCATTTCAGAAGCCTTGCCTATGCTTCATACTATTTTTTTCTTTTTAAAAAACTATTGTAGTTTAGAACTTATACACACTTCTAGTTAGTATTATTGTGCTACCCTGAAACTCGATGGTTAAAACAAAAACCATTTTATTATGTTCATTGATTCTGTGGGTCAAAGTTAACAGAGCATAGTAGGATGCGTTACCTCTTCTATATCTGAGCCCTCATCTGGGAAGACATGAAGCTGGGAGTGAGTTCTCACTGGCTAGCTTCTCCTTCTTACCCTCTTTTATGGAGTCCATTTTTAAAAACGTACTGTAAATGTTATTCCTTATGATTTCGGACTTCTTCTTGCCAATCTGTAGTCATCTTTTGAGTGATTTTATCTCATTGCTTCAGTTAATAGCTCCTGAAATCTATATTTAAAGCACATTTTCCCCCCAAGCTTCACGCCTGTTTATGGCCAAAAAGTCTAAACCCAACATGTCATAAATGTTCCTTTCCAAACCTATGTCTTGCTGCATTTCATAATAAATGATTGCATTGTTCAGCAGTTTCTCCAAGTAAGAAAACTTGGAATGATCCTTTCCGCTTAAACCCCAAATTGATTGGACTTCTTTCATTTTCTTTATTTATTTTTTTTCCATAATATTTTATTGTCAAATTGTTTTCCATACAACACCCAGTGCTCTTCCCCTCAAGTGCCCTCCACCATCACCACCACCAAATCAGAATTCTCACCTAAATTTTTATCTTTTCCAGATATACGCTGTAGCTGTAGGTAAAAAATACACTCAGTGGAGACTTTAAATTCTACACATCAAGTATTTGCTGATGGAAATGTCTACAATACATAAGAAAGTCATGTCAATAATTATTCAATATTATGGTAGAATTAATGTGGAATGTGGAAAACAAGAAACACAATAAGTTCATTGAAGACAGGGACAAGGACAGAGTATTAAATACTGAATTATAAGATGAAGGCATTAAATAAAATTCTTAAGAACCAGGAGAGAAAACCTTTGAAATGGCTGCCTATGATCAGAATTAATTATGATAAAAGGTTGGCTCTAGAATTAGAAATGGCTTTTCTTTGTTTTCTTTGGACATTGTTGTATTCTTCCAAACAATCGTATACTTTATAGTAAGAAAAAAATACTTTAACAATGTTTTTAACTTTCTTTTATTCTCATCACATTTTACTCCCTATTAAGTTTTGATTGTTCTTATTCGTAACACGAATACTGTTGTGTTATGTGTTAAGGTATTTATGACTTTGTGTCCGGAGACTTGAGCACATTTTTGCTAAAATTATGGAAAAGTAGCATAAACCATGTCTAATGACTGGTGTGTAAAATATCATGTGAAATAACTAGGCGACTGCACAAGGCAAATAAATACGCGAGAGATAAATGGAAGTATCAAAGATGGGAGTGTTTGTCATGTGGGGAAAGGAGAACTTCTGCCAGTTTAAAAAATAGGCTACGACTTTTCTTTATTCCTCTTGGACTAATCTAACACTGGACTCACTAGCTGCCGTGATGTAGTTGTGTAAGCCAGAAGGCCAGAAGACACTCACATGAAAACAGATTTAAAAAAAAGAGAAAGCTCATTTTTATTAACAGTATTGTTACAATCTAATTTTGTGTAGTCTAGTGGGCTTATCACTTACGTCGTGGGAACTAGTGCTGATGGGCTTGGGGAGTGGCTTTTGGTAGTCCCGGACCACGCAGCAGGGCTCCGCACTGCAGTAAGTATATATGTATTCCCAGCTGTTGCATGAAACCTTGCAAGCACCACGAACAAGGTAACATTCTCTTTTTCTCTCTACATCTTCTTTTGCCTTTTTCTGTGAAACTAGGAAAAAATATCTGTGATCATACATTCAGATTTAATCCCCTTGCATAGATGGTGGATAGATAAATAAAGCTGTTTAAAGTATAGAATGAAACCATTTGTTTCTAAAATCATGTCCAGGCAGCTGTATGAAAAAGTTTAGATGTTATCCCTTACAACTTTTTACAATATAAATATTCGTCCAACAATAGTTCCTTTGCCACTAGCTTTAAAAAAATAAATTATCATTAAATATGTAATCTGTGCATGCTTCCTCAAGAGTAAAGAGAAAGCATGTGAAAAAAATAGTCTACCTGATTTGTGCTCTAAATAGCCATCCTCCTCCAATATCCCCTCTCTCCCACAACTTACTGGACCAGCTGTAGAAAGCTTAACTTTGCAAAGTTATAGTATCAGTTCATTAAATCACATTTAAAAAGAAGAGGCAGTAGGAAGCATATAAGAAGTCATAGTCTCATCAAACAAAATAACAGATTTAATTCTATCTACATCTTGGGATTTTGTTTTGCCTTTATCTTCTCAACTGTCAGTTTCATTCATTTCTTCTTTCATGCAAAATAGAGTGAATTGCATTTTAAATTCATATGAAATCTCCTAACAATAATTTACTTGTTTTGTTTTTGCCAATGTAAAGGATTCATAATAAAAACCCACATTTCTTTCTTCCCTCCTTTTCCATATTAGCAAATATTACCTGATGGACCACAAGACACAGTGAAGACAAAGGTCAGGAAAATACAAAGGATCTTCATTGCTGATGTTGTTACTTGAGTGAAGTTGAGGCAGACCTCAAAATGTCTGAGAGTTGTGCTACTCTTTAATAAAAGATAGATAAACTCTTGTTTTTATAGCCTTCTCAAGGTGATTACCATTCTGATTAATGCTGTCTTTCAAGATTGAGCACATATTCATGTGTTGTGTAATAGCAACAAACAGAATAGTGAACTTAGCTCTGTTATAACCTCAGTGAGCCAAATGTGAACTCATTTTCAGTTATACAAGCAAATAATAGGGTGTAAGTCGTTTTAACTTTTTAAAATGTTTAAATGTTAAATAAATGTTTATTTATTTTGAGAGGGAGAGAGCGAGCAGGGGAAGGGCAGAGAGGCAAGAAGAAAGAGAATCCCAAGCAGGCTTTGTGCTGTCAGCGCAGAGCCGAACATAAGGCTCAATTTCACAACTGTGAGATCATGACATGAGCTGAAATCAAGAGTTGGTTACTTAACCAAGTGAGTCACCCAGGCACCCCTAAATTTTTTTATTTCAAAGCATATTATCAACATCATCTATATTTTCAGTCACATGCTTTTTTGAGCATCTATTATGTGCCAGGCAGTCAGTGTTCTAAACATTTTGTATGGATTAAGTTGCTCAATCATGAAAAATTCAATGACATAGGAACTTCCACTTCTTTTCCAGTGAAGGCACAGAGGGGTTATGTGTGTGTGTCAAATCGGACATGTAGTGGTCGATAAAGCAGAGGTGGACTCCAAGGCATTGTGATGCCAGAATCTATACTCTTACTTTTTCCGCTCTCATAATTGAGTAAGTAAAAGGGTGTTTATCATGTGAAGTTTTTCTCTGTATATGTGGTCTAAACCAGACAGTTTCTGGGATGCAATTTTTCTACAAAAGAAACTATTTCTATAACATAGTTTTGGTACTATTAAGTTAAAAATTACCACAGTGATGCCATAAGAATAAGCAGTATAATCCCTTACATGTAGTGACTTACTCACAGGGGTTCCTCATTCATAGGGGAAAGCAGTGTGCTAAAAGTTGAAAGATCCTTGGATTTAAGGATAGAAATAATTCTGGCTAATGGCTCTTCTGTTTACTAACTATAGATTTGAGACTAATATTCACTAACTGAACCTCAAGAGTCTCTTTTTCAAGCCTGGTTTGGTAGGACCAGCCATATTTAGAGGTTTAAGGTTAGAATTAAATAGGGGTTTGTAAGATAATTTACATATACATATAAATACTTTGGCTGGGTGTGAAAATTCAAAAAGATATATCCTTACAACTTAATGATTTATGTTCTAATTCTGTCACTTTGGAAAAACAAATTATAAGGTTATTCTATAACCTGGGTTTTAAAAATAATCTAGTTTGTTAATTCTCTGCTTTATTTCTTATCCAAAAGGTGCTGATATTATTTATGGCCACATCATGGAAAATCCATTTTCTTAACATCTTTCTAAAAACACCAAAAAGGGACACTTTATAATTTCTTTAATTAGTGTTTTTCTATTTTTGAATAATTTTTAAAATTTACATCAAAGTTATTTAGCATATAGTGCAACAATGATTTCAGTTAGTAGGCTCCTTAATGCCCCTTAACTGTTTAGCCCATTCCGCCTTCAACAACCCCTCCAGCAACCTCTGTTTGTTCTCCATATTTAAGAGTCTCTTATTTTTTTTAATGATTATTTATTTTTGAGAGACAGAACACAAGCAGAGGAGGGCAGAGAGAGAAGACACAGAATTTGAAGTAAGCTCCAGGCTCTAAACTGTCAGCCCAGAGACCAATGCAGGGCTCGAATTCAAGAACTGTGAGATCATGACCTGATCTCAAAAGTTGGTCACTCAACCAACGGAGCCACCCAGGTGCCCCTTACGAGTCTCTTATGTTTTGACCCCTTCCTTGTTTTTATATTATTTTTGCTTCCCTTCTCTTATGTTCATCTCTTTTGTATCTTAAAGTCCTCATATGAGTGAAGTCACATATTTGTCTTTCTGACTGACTTATTTCACTTAGCATAATACCCTCTGGTTCCATCCACATAGTTGCAAATGGTAAGATTTCATTCTCAATAAAAGGACCTTTAAACTGCTGTAGATTTACTAGGACCTATTGTATATAAGCAGAACAAACTAACAGATATGAAAAGAGAATAAAAAATTAATGAAATGTTATAATACATTAGCATAGTGATGGCAGAATAAGAATGGTCATACATTACAGCTGTGTCCATTCCGTCCGGTCCGCCTAAAGTAAGCCACTCCTATCCGGCTGGTCCATCAGCCAAACTCTTATAGACTGGAGAGCCTTCTTTTCTCTCCTTGCTGAAATGTGCAGCCGTCCCTAGTGACATGTGAATCACACCAAACAACAATAAGAATCTGAGTGATTATCGTCTCAATTTTAACAAGGAAGTACTATAAGTAGAGCCAAACTGGGCACACAGGACAGAATATATCAATTTAATGTTTAAAATAGATGTTGTAGGGCTTTATTTGAGAGAGATCCAGATTCCAGATTTCTACTAATAAAAACAAAATTTGTTTTAAGGAAGAAAGACAGAGACAAAGTATGGGGAGAAGGACAAAAATGAGACTGCAAGTAGTAGTGATTAAGAAAAAGAGAAGATACAGAGGAATTTTGCTTTTTAAAATTTTTATTTCTTTTTTTAAGGGGGAGAGAATTGACCTGAAGTATATGAACCAAATGATAATGAGTAAGCCCAACATCCTTTTATTTAAGTAAGAGTTTTGGATTCCTAGATGAGAAAATGCTTTCACTTTTCTTTTTATAAGGTTAGATGATTAAAGCTAGTAATTATCTGCTCCAAAGCCACAGATTGGGACCCTTGACATTGTAAACACTTGGTGAAGAACACATGGCTAGGCTATGGGGATTTGGAGTTGATGTGCACCCACCAAAGGAGCTAGTTGAGAATGCTAGAAAAGGTTATGATGTTAGGAAGAGAGTTGGTCAAGAGAAAATAAAAATGAAATACTATTCTCTGACAGGAGTTTCCAGTAAGAACTTAACACTTTCTACCACTTCTCTGCATAAAGCCTTGATTTGTTGGTCTGGCATTGGGGCTTAGCTTTCACATTTCAGTAAATAAGAGCCTGCAACAGCCCTAAGGTCTCTTTCATTGTAAAACTATGATGCTGTTTCCATTATTTGTTCTTCACTACCAGACACCATGAATTATTTCACCACCACACCCCAAAATTGTATATTTCATTTCACCCATGGCTGCAAAGCTTAATTTTATACACCAGTGGGCAGATTGATTGGCACTTTTGGAAATTTTCAAATTGGTAAGACTCATAAAACCTTTTTATAGATGAGGACAATGAGAATTAAATTATTAAGAGAACAAAAGATTGCATAGGTGTCAGTGGCTGGATCTTTTGGTACAATTTCTACTTCTCTCCACTATAAAAAGTTTTTATGCAAGCTGTGACAGTTATTGATGGTTCATACGTTTAGAAGCCATGAGTCCCAAAGCTTAGCCTCTTTGTCCTGTCTGATCCTGCTGCACTTTGAAAACATCTGTTAAATGCTTATTAAGTGCAGGGCTCTGGTCTGTGTAATTTACAAATAGAATGTGTTTAAATCTCATGAAAGCCCTAGAGAATAGGAATAATGTTTAGCCCCATTTTCACATACAAGGAAACTGACACACATAGACTTAAGTAACTTACCCAAAGTCAACCACTAATTAGTAAGTAGTGAGACTGAAATTGAACATGGCCTATTTTTAGAGTCCACACTCTAAACCATTATTATTATGCTGGAACCTTGCAGAGAAAACACTCCTAGGAGACCATTTTTAGGAGAATCTAGAGAAAATTTGGAGAATAGCAAAAACTGATCTTTCCTTTCATTCCAACAACTATTTTTACAACCAAGTCTGAGTCTCCCTTGACATTCTAGAAGTAGAGGAGACCTTCTCCCATTATGAATTCTCACTGAAGATTAGTGAAAGACAAGTTCTCATGCAGAACTCTGGTGCAACTTGTAGCCATTGTTCTATATTAAGCCATAAATGGGTGTGAAGGGCAAAGGTATAAATTTTATTTATTTATTTATTTATTTAAAAAATTTTATTCAGATTCCAGTTAGTTGACATGCAGTGTAATATTAGTTTCAGGTGTAAACTGTAGTGATTAATTACTTGCATAGAACTCCCGGTGCTCATCACACACAGTGCACTCCTAAGTCCCCATTGCCTATATAACCATCCCAACCCCCCCCCCCACACCATAACCATCAGTCTATTCTCTATTGGTAAGGGTTAAAGTTGATAACCTGGGTGGCACAGTTGGATAAGCATCCGACTTCAGCTCAGGTCATGATCTCATGGTTCATGGGTTCAAGTCTCGTGTCAGGCTCTGTGCTGACAGCTCAGATCCTGGATCCTGATCTTGCTTCTGATTTTGTGTATCTCTCTCTCTCTCTCTCTCTCTCTCTCTCTCTCTCTGCCCCTCTCCTGCTCATACTCTGTCTCTCTCCCTCAAAAATAAACATTAAAACATTTTTAAATTAATAAAACCCTCAAATTTTAAGCCAACCTTAGAGATAACTATTAGAATATATGGTCTCATGGGATAATGTTATCCAGTATCTGTTGGTTTGTGTATGCTGTCTTAATCTGAAGGGAAAATTTATAGTTTACTAAACATATTTTTTGTACTACCCCATTACTCAAGAATCTTTTTAACAAATTACACCTACATAGTGATTTAGAAATATTAATCTGAAACTATATCCAGTGATCATTGCTTAAACAATGCTTAAGATGTTTAAGCAATACTTACTTATTGAAAACATATTTCTTATTGTTACTGATGCCTCTTCCTAATATCGGTTTATTAGACTATCACTTAAGTTACTGGTTATGGACCAATGGCATTCTATAAACTATCAGAATATCCTTCTTACTTTCTGGTATTATGTATCAGTAAGCTACCTCACACTAAGGATGTGGTAAAGTCCCCTTTCTAAGGAGAAAAAAAAACCCTTCTAGGTAACCTGGCTTTTTGCGTACATGAAAACATCCCTCATGACCTTGCAACATGAGAACACATAATCAGACTACATGTTTGTGTGTGTTACCATATATGGAAGACAAATAATTAGAAAATATATAAAGAAAACTATGCCACATGGCGTTTGGGGCTCAGTTCTTCGGGTGCGAACCCAAGTGAGCAGCGCCGGCAGCAATAAAGTTGCTTCCTGGAAAGAAAATCCTCAGTGTCACAGCTCCGTCCAAGAATCCTGCTACAAGGAAATTAATGTAGTGATCAAAGTTTTACAGTTTAATTTTGACAATAGAGTATTGATTATCCCCTGTGATACATGTTATTATTTGCCTCATCTTCTTACATCTGAATGAATTTTAAGTTAAGGTTTATAAACTCAAGAGTCATTAATATTTATTTCACATGTTTTGCATATGATCCACTTCTCTGTGTCAATTCTAATTTTACTCAGATGAAGATTTATCTCCTCACTGAATACGTGTTACTTTTTTTTTCTTTTATAGTTTATTGTCAAGTTGGTTTCCATGTAACACCCAGTGCTCTTCCCCACAAGTGCCCTCCTCCATGCCCCTCACACCCCTTCCCCTCTCTCCTACCCTCATTAGCCTTCAGTTTGTTCTGAGTATTTAAGAGTCTCTCACGGTTTGCCTCCCTCCCTCTCCCCAACTATTTTTCTCCCTTCCGCTCCCCCATGGTCCTCTGTTAAGTTTCTCTTGTCCCACTTATGAGTGAAAACATATGGTATCTGTCCTCTGCCTGACTTATTTCACTTAGCAGACACCCTCGAACTTAGCATGGAGTTCCATCCATGTTGCTACGAATAGTCACATTTCATTCTTTCTCATTGCCTGAATACATTATTGCTTTAAACTCACCCAACAATAATATTCTCCTTTCTTTGGAAGGATTTTGGATGTGTGGTGTCTCTGTGTGTATTTTATGTATTGATATGTGATATTTAGGATTCATTATCAAGCATTTCAATCACATCTTTCAAGTCCTTCACCTTTTTACCCAGAATCACAGTTAATTTGTCTTATTCTTCTCTCTACTGTTGATATGTCATCTTATCAGAGATTTTGAAAGCTTTTTCTGGTGTCTACTCTATCAATAGTAACCCTTACTTTATTTCAATTTTTTGGTAAACCTCATTTGCTTTTATTTGAAAGTAGCTTGGTTCATTAGTGGCTTTTTTATTATTTACTTATAGAGTATGGCATTATTACTATTACTTTTAACTGCTATTATGCTATTATTATTATTAACTGTACTTCTCACTGTAGTGTAAATTCCATGAGGGTAGGGATTTTGAGTTATACAGTGATGTTTACGATAGAATAGTCATTTAATTCATACTTGTTGAATGAAGACTGAAATAAAATTATAGTAGCAATTGTAGTATCTATCATCTGTCTAACTAAAAAGATTTTTAGAAAATGGCACTTCTGAGAAAGTGAATGTCAGAATACACAGTTCAGTTTCTAATCCTAAGAGATGAGACACCAATTCATAGAGCTTTTATCCATTTCTTTCCCTTTTTTGTGGGTATGGAAGATGATGAGGGGAAACAAACTGATGCTCTGTCTTCCTACGCTTTAAAAAGTAATTATGATTTACCCCTCCACATACAGCTTGTGTAAAGGAGACCCATGAGAGAAATCTTCTGGAAAAATTGGTAGACTATAAAAAAGAATATCCTTTACGCCTCCACTTTCTGACCCTCTATGTTTTACTGTGCTCCAGCAATCTTATATGAGGTCACACAGTAAGAATGCGTTTTAGGACCTGAAGCCAGACTGAAGAATATAGAGAGCTGTCAGCCATATGCTCACATCCTTGGAAAGTGGTCCACAGACTCTCAGGAACGAGGAGACAAGATTTATAAAGTATTTCTCCAGTACACAGCTCTCTACTTCTGGTCATCCATAACCCTGACAAATCACCTGCATCTGCCCCCCTCGACTAGACTGCCTGGTCTTCAGAGTTAGAATGAACCTATTCTTTGACGTTAGCAAAACCTGGAGTTGAGCCTCAGACATGCTTTTCCTAAGTGATCTTTTTGAGGTCCAGTTTCCTTATCTATAAAATGATGATTTCAATATCAAACTTATTGACTTCTACTGCATGTTAAATGAGACAATGCACAAACCTGACAAAGAAGGAAGGTACTTATTCATACCATTAGAAGTTACTACGTTCTTACTGTGCATTGGTAGAACTCAGGACTCGGATAAATCAGTAGGCAAGATAAGCCTGGTCACAACCACACTTGGGACTTAATTTTCAGATTGAATTGCTCCTCACAAATTTGAGAGACTATCAGGAGACGCACTGTAATGAATGATCAAGGATGAATTCTACTGAACTGAAAGGGGGTGGCCTACACACGGTGTCCCTTGCAGAGAGAGGAAGTTAGATATTCCTGACAGCATAATGTGTGTGAGGAATGAAAGGCGGGCCAATGAGCTGGCGCTCAGTGAGGGATGGCGTCAGCAGTAGCCTGGGGGGCAGGGAGTGGGAAGTCTCATCCGGCTTTCTTAGGCCACACTGAAGTGACAGATGTTATTCTGTGTTTGATGGAAGCCATTTAAGAGTTCATGAGTTCACTTTGGCTCATAGTAGAACTGTTTGGAAGGGAGCAGGAGCAAGGGCAGGGAAGGAGGTAATTTTGGAGACCACTTCACTGGTCTGTGAGGGAAAAGATGGTGGCTTAGATAAAGTGTCAGCTGCCTCTCCATTGTTCTCCCTGCACTTTACTCCTTTCATGGTTTTACTCAGTTCTCCTCTCTGGCAACCTGCCGAAACTCCTACGTCTAAGATGTAACCACAGATGAGGAGAGCCTGTGCCTGACATTTTAACCTATTGCCAGATCACTGGTCATTGGTACGTGCCTGTCCTCTCTTCCTCGTTCCTGGTTGCCTTGGGTCGAACTCCCTGTGCTTTCTTAAAGAACAGTCTGAGAACATGTTATACTGAGCCCGGTGGGAGTGTAGAGCAGAACGTTCCCCCCCCCCCCCCCCCCCCCCCGCCCTTTTTTTTTTTTTTTTTTTTTTGGTGCCTGCTGGGAGCAAACCAGGGACCTTTTAGATGAACGTTTTCCTTTTATCTTATTGATACATGCGTACTTTAGGGGACATTAATATCCTCCAATAACATTGCCATCTAAAATAACAGAAAAAAAACCCATAAAAATTCCACCATGGAGAAATTGCAGGTTAGTTGAGAGATGAGAATAAATGCTTGAGAGGAAAGAGAGGGAGAAGAAAAAGGAGGAAGAGAGAGGGAGGGAATAACACAGAGGTTGACTGGTAGATGGTTGCAATTCTGGTGTGTTGTTAAGGTGGTCTCTCTTGAACTCGACTGTGCATGTGAATACCCTGGGTTCTCGTGGGTAAGTATGTTCTGTGTCATATGGGACAGGGCAGAGATGTTCCATCGCTTACAAGCTCTCTCATGGTACAAACACCCTTGGTGTGGAGGCTCTTGCACACATGTCTAAGCATTACTCACTCAACAGGGTGTGTTTCCAGTTCCCTCTCACACAGGTGCCCTGTGAAGAGAGCTCCCCATCGTGTGGTGATAAGGCGAGAGCAGAGGTACACTGGTGCAGTGACAATTATTATTTCATCAATTATCAATGTATGTTTTTGTTGTGAAAGTTGGAACAATAAACATGGGCTTTGGTTACACAGTTTTTAGGAAAATAAAATTTTCGAGTTAGACTCTCCCCTCCAGTCAGTGAGGTGAATGGCAGTTGGGAGATTCGGAGGGGAAAAAAATCAATTGGAGAAGGGTACAGATTTCTTCAGATTTTTTCCTTAAAAGAGGCAAAGGAAAACCCTTAACAAGAATTGGTAGTGGAGAACAGGTACTACCAGTGAAAATAGAATGGTGATTTAAATTTAAGTTTCAGGGCTCCTGGGTGGCTCTGTTGGTTAAGAGTCTGACTTAAGCTCAGGTCATGATCTTGCCAGGTCATGAATTAGCGGTTCATAAGTTTGAGCCCCACATCGGGCTCTGTGCTGACAGCTCAGAGCCTGGAGCCTGCTTCAGATTCTTTCTCCCTCTATCTCTGCCCCTCCTTTGCTTGCTCACTCGCTCTCTCTCTCTCTCTCTCTCTAACATAAATAAAAATTAAAAAAATTTTTAAATTTAAGTTTCTAATTCAGAAAAGGGTTAAAGATATTAAAAGTTAAAGGATTACTATTTTGACCATAATCTTAGGGTTAGCTCCCAACTCTTTCAATCCTAATGTTCAGTCACAAATTTAGGCCTGTCCTACTGAATTAATCCTGGATTCTTTATTAGCCCTATTACTTGGTTCATACAGAGTAACCTGGACAGAAATTCAAGAATGCCCCTTTAGGGGCGCCTGGGTGGCTCAGTCAGTTGAGCCTCCGACTTCGGCTCAGGTCAGATCTCACTTTCGTGAGTTTGAGCCCGGCGTCAGGCTCTGTGCTGACAGCTAGCTCAGAGCCTGGAGCCTGCTTCTGGTTCTGTGTCTCCTTCTCTCTCTGCCCCTCCCCCTCTCATGTTCTGTCTCTCTCTGTATCAAAAATAAATAAAACATTTAAAAAAATTAAAAAAAAAGAATGCCCCTTTATAGGGTGTTATTCTTATATGCAGAAATGTGTGCCACAAAGGAGGCAAATGTTAGAAATAAATTCCCAGGGCAGGTGTGGTTTCATAAAGCAAGAAACAATGAGATTATATATATAAATATAAAACTCTCTAGAGTTTGGGAAAAGAGACATATCCATATTTATAGTTCACAGTTTAGTTACTAACTCTTAGAAGATTATTGAATCTGTGGCTTACTGCGTAGGATGACAACCGAAAATCTTCCCCAACATACCTCAGAAAAACTAAAGAAAAACTTCATAGTGTCATCCAAAGCTTAGTGATTTTCAAGGATTCCTTGGCAGTCTGCTGGGCAATGGGTCTAAGTGTTTGATCTCTGAATCTCCAGTTTTCATTGAAAAAAACCTTAATTACCCTGGTTTTTAAAACTATCTTCCCAGCTAGCGTAGTTACTTGTGGAAACTGGAAGTATGTGGGTGATATTTGTTGGATAACCTGTCTCTGAGTCATCGACATTCAGCTTTGAGACATGCGCCCACAGGTCTCCTCTGTCCTCTGCAGGGTCCTTCTGTGGCTTCTGTGTCCTGCTTGATGGCCAGTAATGTTCTCCTTTGAAGTGGCTAGCCAGTCTTGACCACCTGGTGAGTTTACTTCCTACTCTGCTGTGTGTTCATGGCTGTGAAGCCATTGCTATTTCCGTGATTTTAGACTTGTCATCTTCTCGGATCAGGGGATCCCCTCTCCTCACTGCTTCTATTGCTTCCATTGCTGCTCTGACTGGAGTCTAGGCTCTTATTTCCTGACCAGTTTAATGACTCATTTTTAAGGTCCCCAAATGGGATATCTATGCATTCTTCATTTCCTACACATCCTCAGTGCGACCACTATAATGTTTCATGTCACTATCATAAAAGGTGTTTTTTCCAGTTTTCTGCCGTGCGTAGAACTGTGACCATGTCTCTCACAACCTAGTGGTAGAAGAGCGAGGCCTTTGCTGGGTTGGTTGGACTCTCCGTGCCTCGACCCGACAATGCGCTGCCTCTCCTAAGGCCTTCGGCACTCCAGCTTTTGGTTTCCTCTTTTGTCTAGAACGTGAGGTTAGCACATTCTGATGAACACAATAGTAACAATTTTAAAATTGTGCTTCGTCTAAAACTCCTGGCTCTTCAGCGAGCGTTCTCAATTCCCTCTCCGTCAGCTATGTTACCAGAACGAGAAATCTCCGAGGGCTTTTTCTTTTTTAATACTTGAACTTTGATTTTACCCAATGATATGAAGTCTCCAGCATGAATGTGCAAAGGAAATCTATTTAAAAGCCAGGACATTTGCCGGAGCCGCTCAAACTGCCCGCAGTTTGAAGAACTGACGACACCGAGATTCGTTGCAGAGACTTTTATTGGTTCTTTTCTTCCTTCTTCCTTCCCCTCCCCGCTGCTTGCTCCCCCATATATACCTGCCGCCCAGGCTGCGCGGCAGCTCATGATAGGCTGGCAGAGGCAGGGCTGACCCATTCCATGGCCTCGCATTGGTCGCTCACTCATTGCGGTACCTGGCGGGGGGGAGGGAGCACTAGAGGCCGGCAGGCCGTACCTCGCCATGTGCTCGGGCAGGGTGCCAAGGCGCCATCTTGCATCCGCCTCCTACAGACATTTACATGAAACAGTCCTTAAAAAGGTAAGGAAAGGGGTCTAACTTTGGACTTTTTTTTATCAAAGGAAAGTTCCTTACGGCTTGGCTTCCCATGTAAATAGGGAAATTCAGCACTTGTTAGGCCAACACAAATGACTAATATACCCAAGAATATAATTTCTTATTATATGTTACAGCATTGGCATCTCTTATTAATTTAGGCTCAAATTTCCAGTAAGTATTCTAACGCTGATATACATGATGGCGGTGAAGAAATAGACTTTGTAAAGCAGAAATTCAAAGAGAACCAGGGTGAAACTGTGCAAGGTAATAATGGTTGATTTTTGAAGATCTTTATGAAAGCAACTTGCATAATACCAGCTCCAGCCTGGCAGCCAAAGGTAGAAAGTTACTAAAATGCTTTGCCTTGTGTGGCAGTGAAAAACTTTTGGTCACTGTGCAGCCTCTCCAGGGCATCATTTGAAAAAATAAGCAAGTATAGGAAAGGAAAATGTGGAGGTTTTGAGAGTTATGCCCACTGAATTGCTACCAGGAAGAAAGAGAGATATTGGTTTCTTTTACAACATTAAAAGAAATTCATATTTGCCAAACTGTGACCTGAATCTAGCCAGTCCTGTGTATTTACATCTGTGTATGTATGTGTGTGTGAGTGAGAGAGCACAGGATCAAAGTATATGTCTTTTATCCCCCATACTATTCTTACATGTGTGTATATATGTGTGTATATGCATATATCTGTGCATATATGTATGTGTATGCATATATATGTATATGTGTGTGTATGTGTGTGTGTGTATATATATGTGTATGTATATATATTTGCTTGTGCCGTCTTTTAGAGCACAGAATCCATCCTTTTCATTACATAACTACTCTTTTTACATTAGACTCTCAAATCCCTGAACTATATAATCTTATTATTTTTGTATTTATTTATTTATTTATTTATTTTAGTTTCAAGTTTTTATTTAAATTCCAGTTAGTTAACACATAGTGTAATTTTAGTTTCTGGTATAGAATTCAGTGATGTATCACTTACATATAACGCTCAGTGCTCATCACAAGTGCCCTCCTTAATGCCCATCACCCATTTAGCCATGCCCCTACCCACCTTCCTCCAGCAACCCTCATGTTTTCCCCCTACAGTTAAGAGTCTGTTTTATGGTTTGCTCTCTCTCTCTTTCTTTTACCCTCTGTTTGTTTTTAGTTTCTTAAATTCCACATATGGTATTTGTCTTTCTCTGACTGACTTAGTGAACTTAGCATAATACACTTAAGCTCCATTCATTTTGCAAATGGCAAAATTTCATTCTTTTTGATGGCTGGGTAATATTCCATTGTGTATATATACCACATTTTCTTTATCCGTTTACCAGTCAATGGACATTTGGGCTCTTTCTGTAATTTGGCTATTGTTGATAATACTGCTATAAATATCAGGGTGGATTTCTCCCTTCATATCAGTATTTTGTATCCTTTGGATCAATACCTACTAGCGTAGTTGCTTGATCATAGGGTAGTTCTGGTTTTAATTTTTCGAGGAATCTCCATTCTGTTTTCCAGAGTAGCTGCAACAGTTTGCATTCCCACTAAAAGTGCAAGAGGGTTCCCCTTTCTTTGCATCCTCACCAATACCTACTGTTTCCTCTGTTATTAATTAATAATTTTAGCCATTCTGACAAGTGTGAGGTGATATTTCATCATGGTTTTGATTTGCATTTCCCTGATGACGAGTGATGTTGAGCATCTTTACATGTGTCTTTGGCTATCTGGATGTTTTCTTTGGAAAAATATTTACTCGTGTTCTGCCCATTGCTTAACTAGATTATTTGTTTTGTGGGGTATTGGGTTTGATAACATCTTTATGGATTTTGGATCCTAACCCTTCATCAGACATGTCATTTGCAAATATCTTCTCACAGTCCATCAGTTTTCTTTCAGTTTTGGTGATTGTTTCTTTTGATGTGCAGAAGATTTTTACCTTATGAGGTCCCAATAGTTCATGTTTGCTTTTGTTTCTTTTGCCTCTGACAAAGTTTCTAGTTAGAAATCACTATGACTGCGGTCAAAGAGCTTACTGCCACTGTTTTCCTCTAGGATTTTGATAGTTTCATATATTTTTGTGTATAAAAATGTAAGAAAGGGGTCTGATTTCATTCTTCTGCATGTCACTGTCCAGTTTTCCCAACACCATTTGTTGAAGGGACATTTTTCCAATGGATATTCTTTCTTGCTTGGTCAAAGATTAGTTGGCCATGTAGCTGTGGGTCTGTTTCTAGATTTTCTATCCTGAACTACATAATTTAGAAAAAAAGTGTAGTTGTTTCCTTAGAAATGACTTTTTAAATGGAATCACAAATCTGAAAAGGACAAAACTATGGAGACAGTTAAAGGATCACATTAAAAACAAATCACAGAGTCATAAATAGGTAAACATTAAGAGGATGCTTAGAGACTAAACCCTCTACATTACAGGTTAGGAAATTGAGATCCAAAGTTATGAGAAAACTTGCCTAAGGATTCTTCACAACACATATATAACCTAAAAAACAAGAACTAGAAGATAAGACTTCATCAAACCTAAGGTACTTGAATCAGTGAAATATTCTTACTGGTAGAAAAAAACCAGACAGAATTCAAGATCATTTGACAGAAAATCAATGCATCTCAGGGAAATATTCATTTAATAGTTATTTAGTGAGCATATACCAGTGAATTTTCAAGGAAGTGTTGGTATATCAAGGTACATATTGAGAAGTGTAAATTATCAATCAAAATAAAAATCCAAATAAAAAATTACTTAAACACTTTTATTTATGTACAATACTTAAACATTTCAAAAGAGGCATGTCTAGTAACACAACCAATTTGGAGGCATATCTCCTAGATAAAGAAATCTTACTAAAAATTAGCTCTCCTATGAAGTATTACATTCAGTACTCAAAAAAATCCATTTCACCCACAGTTAGGAGGGTAGTGCAAATAATACTCAGGTTACTGGTGGACATGATATTTCTGAAGTATGCAGAAGAAAATGCTCAATTAGTAGGAATTAGCCTACTGATAATAAAACAATAACAAAGAAAAGAACAAGTAAATTGACCCTTTTCTAACTGAAAGCTATCACCATGGAGAAGTATATAGTGCTAAAAATTATATCCAAAATTTTCTCCAACTAGGTACTGTGTCCAGCAAGAGTAGAATATAAATAAGTATTGCTGAGTGATAGTAATGGTGTGGTATTGATTTAATATTATTTCATCGCCCTGCTGGAGAAACTATCTTTTATCCCCTGAAGGATAAATTTGTTCTCTCAAATTGTCACCTGACAGGAATTGGTTAAATGCATACCAAAAACAGTAGGTAAGCCAAGATTGAAAGGGCTCAGATTTGAAAGAGAGAGAACATACATTTTCTTTTAGGAAAAAATTAAAACTATATATGGAAATATTTTGGTCTAGAAAAAAAGCCTATATGAAGATAACCATGATTTTCATAGTAATATTGGCAAATCCTATATGTATAGTTAGAGATGAAACAGAGCAACTCAGATAAGTAGCATGAATATCAGGTTAGCAACATGGCCATAATAAACAGGGGATCAGACTCTAGTTGTGCTTAAAATGTCATTATGGCCAAATTCAAAAAATGTGGGCAATGAATAGACAGGATACAAATGAAATTATTTTTATTTATATAAACAGTGGTACTGAGGATTTAAAAGGGAATACATCTATTAATCATTGCAAACATTTTCTTTCTTTTTTTTTCTATGTAATCTTTTTTTAATTAGTTTATTGCCAAGTTGGTTTCCATATAACACCAGTGCCCTTCCCCACAAGTGCCCTCCTCCATGACCATCACCCCCCTTGCCCTTTCCCCCTTCCTCTTCAGTCCTCAATTTGTTTTCAGTATTCAAGAGTCTCTCATGCTTTGCCTCACTCCCTCTCCCTAATTCTTTTCCCCCCTTTTTCCTTGCCATTGTCCCCTGTTAGGTTTCTCCTGTTAGACTTATGAGTGAAAACATAATATATGTCCTTCTCTGCCTGACTTATTTTGCTTAGTATGACTCTCTCTAGGTCCTTCCACTTTGCTACAAATGGCCAGATTTCATTCTTTCTCGTTGCCATGTAGTATTCCATTGTATATATGTATATATAGAAACTACATCTTCTTGATCCATTCATCAATTGATGGACATTTAGGCTCTTTCCATGATTTGGCTATTGTTGACAGTGCTGCTATGAACATTGGCAAACATTTTCTTTCTACCCACTCTTGAGTCAGTAAGATGCATCTCTGTTCGAGACTTTGATGCTTAGTAGTACTTCTGTTTTCCAGAGTTCACATGCAGCACTGATTTCTCCATTTAATGTAGTATCCATAATCATACTCATCATCATCACAAAATGTTTTACATATTCCTTTCACTTTTTCACATCTCTTAAATATATACTTTGGCTCCAAGTTACTTCTGGCTGAAATCAGAAAAGACATCTAAAGTCATCAATCTCATTTTTAACTTGGGAGTCTTCTTACCCAGGGAAGATGAACAATCTGTTCTGGTCATGAGACCATGTGTGTGGGAGATGGAAAGTCTGATATGTTGGGTGGCTTTATAGGACAATTTAGCAAGTGTTGCAGAAAGAGACTGAGTTACAAACATTTTACTGGTACAAATGTGAATGTCCTTATCTTTCAGCTCATATCAGTACTCAACTTTAGCTGGTTCCTGAGGGCTCTTGCCTTCATATCTTTTTTTTCTTATTTTATTAAGACCAGATTTGCTCTCCCATGCTTTCACTAAGATGATGTTTGTGGTTCTTTAAAAACCTATCATTTTAATTTTCATGTTTTTTCTTCAATTTTTTAAGCTTACTCTGAGTGCCTCTTCACAGTATCATTTGTTCAATGCTTTCTTCTCCATTCCAGATCTTACTCGTAACTGAGATTTTTTCATTATATTAGAGCAAATGAATATATCCCCTTAACCAGTCTATGGTAATAAATAATGAATAGCATAACTTATTACTTAATTATATATATTTTTCTTAAACATATGTTAAGATATTTTTATTCTTGTGGCAAAAATGTCAACTGTATATGATAGTTATGATTTTTTCTCATTCTTTGTTATCTCCTACCAAGTATATTCTGATAATTGTTATACAGTAGACATGAAAATACTTACTGATAATTTATGGAAATTACAGTGCATAAACAAGAAAGTTTCCAGAAATCTTCCCATGTGTAAATATTTACCTTTGTTTCTTTCTTTACATTTTTGTTGTTGTTAACAAAATATGAGGTCACTATGAATGATTAGTGACATCTCTTTTTCCTTAAAGGAATAGGATGCAGAACTTTGTCAAAAGGGCTTCTAGAATGTATGGTCAATATCACACACAATAGACTGTTAAAAGATTTCTGTAGGGAAAAGTATTAATTTCATAATTGATGCCTATATGTTTACATTCTCATTCAAATTTGTCATGTTTGTTTCTTGGGGTGAAAAGAGGCTAGTGGATTGAATATACACAAGACCAGAGAAGGAGAGACTGGCTCAGAAACATAGATGGGTTTGGTTTTCTTTGTCCAGCATTGAGGGAAAGAGGGCCCACCAGCACAGACTAGTTCACATGCTGAGATGCCTCATGTGTCTGCTAGGAAGCCTCTTCTCTCCTATCACTTCTTGATGGCCAATAACAAACTCAATTTTTATTTGTTTCATGTTAATAGTATATTAAGCTTCTCAATTCTACATCATAGATCTTAATATAATGATGGTGTCTTGTTAGATAAGAAATAACTTGAACTTTCATTTTAAGCATTTATTTTACGAATCTTCTCAACATGGCTAATATATTTAGTGTTCAAAAGTTGGGCTATTTTTTTCTGGGGCCACCAATATATCATCTCTAGTCCATATGTAATAAATATGAAAATTTCAAATAGTCTTCATAAAACACAGAAAATGTGCTGCCTGGAAACATTACTAATTTTTTTGTTTCCATTTTTAATTTTGAAATTTAAGAATGAGTGCTTAATTATATGCTGGTGGTTCTAAATCCAGAGTGATTTTGCCTCCAGAAGGGATATTGTCAATGTAGGTAGACATTTTGTCACAATTAGGGGAAAGGAGCTATTGGTATCTGGTGGGTAAAGGCTAGGGATGCTAGGAAACATCCTATTGCTAAAGGTACAATGCATAGGATATCTGGACAACAAATAATTGTCTGGATCAAAATGTCAATAGCTCTTGGTTGAAAACCCTGTTTAAATAAATACTGTAAAAATACTTTTGAAGATATTTATGCTACAAAGGACACACATGAGAAGTCAAAGTCTATTTCAAGTTATTAAGATATGTGAAAGATAATGCATGTGAGGCCTCAACATGTGCTTAGCAAAAAATGGCTTCATACTGAGAAGTCATATTTTCATTAAAATAAAACATGAAAAAGTAAACAGTCCCTTGTGATGGAAATAAATCCAAAAACTTTATATAAATAGAAGAAAAATTCTTTCTCTGTGCATGTTACCATAATAGATGATGCTTAGTATGAGCATATACCTTTATATCTCAAATCTGCTTTAGAAGATGTAATGCAATGCCATAAATAAAGCATCAATAGGGGCTCCTGGGTGGCTCAGTTGGTTAAGTATTGACTCTTTTTTTTCCCTTTAACATCTATTTATTATTGAGAGACAGAGAGACAGAGCATGAGCATGAGAGGGGTAGAGAGAGGGAGAGCCACATTTTCTGAAGCAGGCTCCAGGCTCTGAGCTGTCAGCATAGAGCCCAATGAGGGACTCAAACTTACAAACCATGAGATCGTGACCTGAGCCAAAGTCAGATGCTTAATCAACTGAGCCTTCCAGGCACCCCAAGCATTTGACTCATGATTTCAGCTCAGGTCATGATCTTGCAGTTTATGAGATTGAGCCCCCACAATGGGCTCAGTGCTGGCAGTGCAGAGCCTGATTGGGATTCTCCCTCTCCTTCCCTTCTGCTCCCTCTCCACTTGTTCTCTCTCTCTCTCAAAATAAATAAATAAGCATTAATAAAAAACACTGATAGTGGTGACAGATGGCAACTACACTTGTGGTAAGTCTTTTGTAATCTACAGAATTATCAAATCACTATATTGTACACCTGAAACTAATATAATACTATATGTCAAATATACTTTAATAAGGAAGGAAGGAAGGAAGGAAAAGAAGGAAGAAAGGAAGGAAAGAAAGAAGAAAACGTCCAGAGCATATGAGCCTGTAAATTCTTTAACTTCTCATCTCTTTCTGAGTCCAAGACTGGCTTATACATATCCACTCAACAAATTTCATTTTACTTAGTTAAATTACAAAAAAATATTCAGTTTTATTTTTGGGGAAGGGAATCTTCTATTTTATTACTATGTTGTGCTATTGATGGTGTTTTTAAGAATAATTCTAAATTAATACCAATAACTAAGTTGTAGCCCTAAACTCATAAAAGAAGTGGACTGTGCATTTTCTAACAGCAACTATCTGATACAGAGGTATCCATTGTGAATATTGTGGGGGAAGATAGTGCCGCCCTTCAGAGGAAGTAGCAAGAGGAACTCAGGCAGAGTAAAAAAATCTCTAGACTGGAGATCACTCTCCTCCTTTCTTTTGCTTTGTGTCTCCTCAAATACAATTATCCCAGGACCGCGAAGCCCAACTGAGTTGTTAGCCATAGTTTCTGTCTTTCTTAGTCAAAATACTTAATTACGTATAGTCTCTTCTTCACGGAATACTGCCCTTCTATTTTTACTCCCTCTTTTATTTCCTGAAACACATTTTTCTCCACTAAATAAGAAAGATGGACAGAAATCGGGGCTGATTGTGGTTTCCTCTGCTCTTCTGTTCTCTATGCTGATCCTTCTCTCTCTTCAGTTCTTTCTCTCATAAGCAGGATCTGCGTTCTCAATACCTAGTCTCACAAGCCCTGTGGATTTATACATGTTCATGGGATAATCTATAGAGCAGGGTTTAATGATAATATGACAGCATATTTCCACTGGAGGCTTCCATCTCAGGAATATGTGTCTCCCATTTCTTTGACTTAGGGTCTTCACAACATTGTTTATGTCAACCAACACAAAGCACTTGGAATTTTTGATAGTTCTTGGGGAATTTCCATAAAATAAATTCTGCTGACTTCTGGTACCAAGAGATCAAGAGAAAATGCAGTATAAAGGCACCGGATTTGTGTGACATAGAACCACTTAGGAATGGCTCAATGTTAAATTTTATTTAATTCTTTGAGACACACAAGCCTTGAAGGATATTCTGGGAAGACTTAGTAACACTGGTCCTCTCTTCTTGGAGAGTGTATCTCTTTCTTGTCTTCTGTCAGCTTTACTTCTGCAAGCAGCAGTGGGTTGCAGGTCGCATGCAGTAAGCAATCCTAATTTCATTTTCCTGGCACTCAAGTTTACATCGGCCATTACCCTTTCTGCACTCTCTCCTCAAATCCAAGCTACCATAGTGGGGATATTTCTTTCTGGCTGTAAGAAGAAAAGAATGACTGAAATTAGCAATTTAGCTATGACACATCCATATTTTAAAAGGAGAAAGTTCAAGAAGTAGGACTTACTGTGTAGGTCAAAAGAAAATTTCCCCCTTCTAATTTATGACAGGGAAAAGCTTACTGAAGAAAGTTTAGGTGAATGGATTGTCTCTTGGTACAAGTAAATCCTGAAAAGTAGAAAATGCCTTGGGCCTAAGTTAGGTGTGCCAGCCTCTTCCTTACAAGTGACTGGATAGTAACTCAAGGATAGTTCCCCAAATCAACAGCCCATAAAGCGTTCATTATTTATCTTCTCTCAGGCTTGGTTTCTACAGTTATCCAATTGCCTTTGAATTTCCCCTGTTCTGCTTTCAGAAATATTATTTGAACAAAATGTTGTGTTTTTTGAGTTCTTCAAGCCATTTCTATTGGAGGTTGATTTTACTTTTCTAAAATCTTGAGAGAGAGGCAATGCTAAGCAATTTGTTCAAATTCCTACAATTCCCCTGAGTCTTTTGGGATTACTTATGCTAAGAAATTATTTAACTTAGACACATGTCTGATGACAGCACTGATTTCAAAAAAGGGAATGACTAGAAGGTAAGGCCATTGTTGGCCAGGACATGATTTTTAATATTACCAGTGGACTGAACTACATGTTTTATCTTATCATTTGGAAATTGATTTTCACTTAAAGTTTATGTTTAAAATACTTGGAGACACTTGAGGAATTGGGAGATGTTGGTCTGATAGATTGTAATATTTATTCCAAGCCAAATGTATTTTAAGTTTATATTTCACAATATGTGCTGGTTCCTGTGTTTTTGAAACCTTATGTTTTGGTGCATTTTTTGTATACACATCACCTTCCTCATGTGGTGAGATAAGGGGAACTGGTACAGGAGAATTCTAAATATTGTAGATAAATGACCAAAGGACAGATTCAAATATTTTTGTGAACTCGTGGTATGAAAGCAAATAAATTTTACCACTAGTTTCAACCATAAATTAAGTCTGGTGTTCCAGTCAGTCCCCTCAAAGGCCAGGCCTTTCTACATAGACATTCTGTCTGCATTTCCAAATGGTGGTGGTGAGTAGTGATACTTCTTAGTGAACACCTGGACTCAGAGCTACACTATATATATTGTTGGTATAAATAGCTGATGTAAAACCAGCAATTCTATTAAAATTAGCTCTCTTCTCACTATAACTGAAGAAATGCAGAATATGACACAATTTACAGCAGAGGAAAATCATTACATTGCACAGATTGAATGCTAACTTTTAAATGTCATTATTTATTCTATAGTTTCCAAGGAGTTACTATAATCAAACCCATGTATGATTTGCCAGTGACAGAAACCTGAATTATACTCAACGAGAGGACTGTCACACTTGATGCTGTTGATCAATACTCCACCTTAAACTGACCCCACCCCTTCTCTTATTCGTTCTTTGTCTTATTTCAGCTTTCTAATAATATTGTCTCCATTCTTGTCATTCTGAGCTCATAATTTAAGTATTCCCCAGGCCTGTGTGTTTGGATCACTGATAATTGCCTCTATAAGCCTCCAGCCACTCATTCAACTATCAGGTACACCCCTTGTTAAACTGTAAGTCAATCCCTAGTTCAGGCTTTCTCACTCTAAACACTATTGACCTTTTGAGTTGGACAATTCTTTGCTGGGGGATGCAATCCTGTGCACTGAAGAACGTTTAGCAGCATCCTTGGACTCTACCAACTAGATGTCAATAATACCCGTTATGACAATCTAAAAGGTCTACAGACATTCCCTAATATCTCCCTCGGGACAAAATTGCCTCTAATTGATAACACTGTTTTCAGTGATTAAAATTACTGTCTTACAATGCTGTTATAAGCCAAACATATTGTCTCCACCCTCACATACATTGTTTGCATACTTTCTTCTCTCTGATGGCTCTGTGGATCACTTTCAGGAAAGTAAGCTCTTTTTTTCACTGTTCTCACAAAACATTTCATATATATCACTCATAATGCATCTATTAATATGTTAACATGCTAGCGAATTTTATTAAATAGTATACAACGTTTTGTTTAATATATAAGCTAGAAATGAGCAAGATATTTCCTAAAATTTTTTCAACCCATAATTTCTTTTTATTTTCACATACCTGCTCTTTAATCTTTTAGGCTACCATTAACCTTCTTGGAAATGGGGGGTAGCATGACTATTCTCACAGCACAAAGCTATACTATCCTATATTTAAAGTCTATGTGGCATATTTAAAGAAAAGTAATCATTGACAACAACATTTTTTTTTTTTTTTGGTTTGGCAGGTAAAGCCAAACAGTACATTGGAGTGAAACTATATTCCATTTCTAGACATGTGGTGCATTTATAACCTCTATAAATGAAGAGGAAAGCTAAGTGACTTCAATGGACATTTACCTACATAGACAATTTAATGGCTTTTATCAGGACAACTCTTCATCTGTAACTGTCAGAGTGAGAAAATAATGAAAATTTTTTACCTCAGTTTTGAGTAAGGACTTTTACACTTTGCAATGAGGTATAAGAACAACTGAAAAACTCTAAAAGAGGTACACATATGACAATTTATTTTATATAGTTGAATTCAACCCCCCATATGTTGGTGAGCTATAAGTTGAAAGCCAACATTCTTATTGCTTTATTATTTTCTACATGTCTAGATTTTATATTACATGTTACCTTTGTACAGAAAAATAGTATCTGGATATATTTCTTTTACTTTGAATTTTTGTTGTTATTGATAAGGGTAGTTTTTTAAAAGTTGGGTACACATGTGATTAACAAGGTCAATGGCATTACTTTGAATATATAAGAAAAGATATTCAAAAAGTTAATAACAGTGATGAGTGCATCACTCATGGTGTAATCTATGCTACTGTATCCCCACTGCATCCTCAATCTGTGGGTTTTTTCTTTCTTTTTTTTCTTTGGGAGGGGACAGAGAGAGAGAAGGCACATGGGCACGTGCACGTGCACACAAGTTGGGGAGGGGAAGAGGGAGAGTGGGAAAGAATCTTAGGCAGGTCCATGCCTAGCACAGAGTAGGATGTGGGGCTTCAGCTCAAGACCATGAAATCATGACCGGAGCCAAAATGAAGAGTTGGAGGCTTAACTAACTGAGCAACCCAAGCACCTCTCCCCAAATAGTTTTTAATCTCTAAGTCTACAGGACACATGATTTTTCATGGTTTGTTGATAAATGCACAAATGACTTTAATTATTTGTAGGAGCACCTGATATGGCTGTTATAAAGAAAAACTAAGTTACTGAGACAGAACAATGCTTGACATAGTAATCTAAGCATGCTAGCTATTTTGAAATTAAAAAGAGAAAAAGATTTCTCACGTGTTATAAGCTATGCAAATCTGTATAGAATGTCTTTTTGGCCCTTTCTAGTGCTGGAAAAAAATCCAGAGATTATTTTCTAATAATTTTTGAAAGGAAGGAAAGGAAGTTATTCTCTTAATTAAATGAATAATTCATTGTATTTCTTTGTTTCTTCATTGACGCTTGGTCCCTATTTAGAATTTTATCCACTTGCAACCTCTAAATGATAATTTATCAGTTTATTATGTATATAGATTTTAAGGTCATCATGATGGAATTTATAGTATTTACAATGAAAGAGTAAGTTAACTTACTGTCTTAGGCCTCTGTTATGATTTGCATTTGTCCTAAAGAAATCAGCCAGGTATCCAAAAAGGAATAATTTTCCCAAATGTCAGTGAATTTGAGCCTAATTTTAGTCCTAGTTAGGTAGACTTGAGCTACATCTTAAGCTCTTTAAATAGAAAGTAGTAGACTCAATGAGCTCTTCTTTTCCAAAATTTATTATTCTATTTCTTTACAATTCATACTTACACATTAACTCCGGAGGAGAGAATCTTGTTACCTACCTGTTGTGAGAAGGTGGCCTTTGAGGGTAGAAAAAATATCTCATGAAAAATATAGCATTTGTACGGAATATTACATTCAACATTCATGTGATCCGTAGTACTCAAAGACAGAGGGCAGTGACTGGAAATATATAAAGAAAGGCTAACAACAAATATGACTTGCCTGTATTCCAAGAACAGAATAGTAAGAAAGGCTTCTCATAATTGGAGGTAGTAGACTGGCATAGATTAAAAAGAAGGAAAAGGTAACTACATCTTTGTCTAGCACTATCTCTTACCAGTTGATTATGCTAATGATCATTTTTTCCAGTAATTATTGTTTCAGTCACATATTGTTAGGATGAAGCTTATGAGACTAATATATTGATCTATTCTTTTAAAACTTTTTATTTTGAAATTAATTTAGGTTTACAGAAGAGTTGCAAAGATAATAGAAGTGAAATTCTGATATAGTAACATCTTACTCGAACATGGTACATTATCAAAACTAAGAAATGAGCATTGGTATAATACTATCAATTAAACTGCAAATTTTATTCACATTTTACCAATCTCCCCATAATTATCTTTTTCCCCCTGTTCTGGGGTCAGGTCCAGAGTACCACACTGCATTTAATATAAAAATCTTTAATCCCTATGTTATTACCATATTTTTAATAAGAAACAACTTATGTCTCCTCAAATTCATTAGCACAAACAAGCCCATAAACATTTACATGTTACCTGGTAAAATTGTGACCCACAAGAGCAGAATAAAGAAAAAGAGATGAATCTTCATGGTGGAGTTTCTTAGGAAACAAAGATATATGTCAACAGATCTTTTTCAAGTCAAGTGCTTCCAAATAAGAAAACAGAGAACCCTTTTATTTATGGATTCTCCAGGGAAGTGGTTTTAACTACTGAGGCTTATCAATAGCAAGAACATTTGTATGCGTGATTGAATTGTGCAATGTTCAGAGAACATGGTCATAAGAACATGGTTTCTAAAGTTTTCTCATAAAAGTAAAATGAGCTTGTGTTACTTTAAATAGATTCTCATGAAAACATAACCTTAAGAGACTTATAAAGGAAATGCATTTGGATTGCTAAAAAC
The DNA here is from genome assembly GCF_006229205.1 of Suricata suricatta. Taxonomy (NCBI): domain Eukaryota; kingdom Metazoa; phylum Chordata; class Mammalia; order Carnivora; family Herpestidae; genus Suricata; species Suricata suricatta. Next base: position 46,095,132 of record NC_043706.1, read on the forward strand.
ATCAGGGTGGAAATGTTATAGCAATGCATTCCTCTATTATATGTTACATATGATGACAAATATTCTAATATTTTTAGTACCAAATTACTGAATGTCAAAATTATAGGATTTTAGAGCTGTAAGTTTCCTTTGAGATCACTATTGTTTATAGATGAGGACCAGGGAGGTTAAGTGATTTATTTTGATTCATAAAATGTGTAATTATTTTTTTATTTCAAGTTTTTATTTAAATTCTACTTAGTTAACCTATATGCTAAAATTGGTTTCAGATGTAGAATTTAGTGATTCATCACTTAACTATATAACGTGTAATTTTTTTAATGTGACATGATCAAGAAGTTCTGGATTCACTAATAAGAATAGGAAATACTCTACAAAACAGGTTTTAAAGTCTGATTATGAATATTTTATAATGCATCACCTAATGTTTTTAATTCTGCGATGGAACTGGAAGTGTATTCTGATCCAATCTGTGTGTTACCCACATCTATTATTTCATATACAGGAGGGAAAGCTGGAGGTTTTACTCAATACCCAGAAGCTGACGCTGTAAACACAGAACATCTAATTGATCCTCTCCTGCCAGAGGTCAAGGGATTTTCTAGGGCCACAGTTCTTAAACATTAGCTACATCACAATCCACTAGAGGACTTGTTAAAAACAAATTGCGAAGCCCCACCTCCAGCATTTCTGATTTAGTAGGTCTAGAATGGAGCCTAGCAATTGCATTTCTAAGGAGATCATGCAATGCTAAGATTACTGGAAAGGGCCACATGGTACTCTGGAAAACCAGATTCATCCATTCTATAAAACATCGGAAAAATGAGACCCAGTGTCATAGGATCTATGTCATAGGTGAGTAAAGAATGTGGGGCTGCTTAGGGACAATCATATCCTCTTGTGTTAGAGGTGACACAGGTGAAATCAAAAGAGATCGACTTACTTGCCTGGCATTCGTTATCCTGTGCTGAAAAATATTTCAAATGATAAAGTACAAATCAAACGTAAGGAAACTGACTTAGCTACGCATTCTTTTTGGAAAAGAAAAAAACCCCTGAAAATTCAGCCTCAGCTGATAGGAGAAAGACCACTGCAATGTATCACCATGCAACATTTAGTCAGCAAATAGTTATGGAGTACTAACATTCACCAAGGTGGAGTTTGCTTTAAGCTGATGCCATCTAAGAAGAAAAACCAGAGTTTAAATATTAATGTGGAGGATGACATCGACTGAAGTGATGGGATGAGGACCTCTGAGAGTCGGCCCCTCAGGAAGAGTAATGAACAAGGCTCTTGAAAACTGTCAGAATTAACTGGTTCAGAACTGTGAAAATTAACAAAAGCTCAGGAACAACTCAGAGTGCTAATTCAAGAAAAATGACTCGATATATTTGTTTATCCTTTTTAAATTAAAATTTTAATCATTTTATTAAAATGTCTTAATTTTGTGTCGAAATATTGATGTAGTTTTCATGTATTGTGGCAATACTTTTCCTGTCATCTATTAAGATGATAAGCTCATATTTATGTGTTTTTCATGGTTGGATTTCGATCATATGTGATTATACATTTTGATCCAAAAGTAGGCAGCTTGACTTATTTTTTTTTCAGTTCCACAATCCCTTTGCACTGAAATGCTAAGTATTGTCATAGCTGCTTTGAGTAAGATATATTAATATATGCAATTAATTTGCATTTACTGATATGAAGGCACATTGAAGTGTGGCCTGTCAGAAAGTATTGCTAGTTACGCATGCTTCTCATTTGTAAGTATGTGATAAAATGTATTATAAATATTTCTTAAATATTTTACAATATTGTATATGATGAGAGGATAAAACTTTTAAAGTATTTACCCAAACTAGTGGAGAACTAGTCCATGTGTGCAAGAAATATGTGCCTCTACATAATTAAATGCACTAGGATTTTACTAGAGGAAATACTTGTACGAGGAAAAGAAGAGAGTCAGTCAGGAAAGGTTAGATCATCAGACTGGGATGCAAGGCTGATCCTGAGTGATGTAGATACAAAAATATTTGGTTGGATGCATCCTTAAACTCCAGTGCAAACTACAAAGGTGAAGCAAAACCATAGAGGACTATACCACCCAGAATCAGCAATCTGGGGAATCTTGTACCTGTTAGGAAAGTGACTACTTTAGTAACCTTGCTACAACCAATCATTGACTGGGAGCAGTCTCTGAAGAGTGTAGCCTCAGCACAAATGCAAAGATTTATCTCAAAGCCTTAGCAGCTGGGGCCCTCAATCAATGACAGTCACATTTCATGGCTATTTATATCATATAAACTATTTCTCCACCTAGGTTTGAGGAACACCTCCTCCATGATCCCTTTGGATCCTTCTTCTTGAAGGCAAATATAGAAGATAGTGGTGGAACAAGTCTCAGCCTCTATTACTATTATTGATTGCTGGATCTCAACTGGTACTTATTCATTCCTTCCTTGACTGTCCATTCCAAATACCCTTAGCTATCCCATCAGCAGGTTTTGTGGCTTTTCTGGAGATGTGATCTAATCCTGATTCCTCATGAGTTTGAACCCTTGATAATAATGCCTTTATCAACAGATTGTTGTTGCACATATTTATTCACAATTACAATGGAGTAAGGAAATACCACAAGTGTTCTGCAGGTTCTGTACTCTTCTATTTCTTTGCCTTTGCTCTGGATCAATAATGGGGCATTGCTTTTGCCATCTGAAATCACTTGAATCTAGAATCTTTCATTTGTTAACTTCAAAGGTGTCTCTGAAGAGACCATGAGAGGATAGGTCTGCTGAAAGACTTTTTAAGTTAGGCCCCCTCCAAATTTTTGGACTGCCTTGAATTCACCATGATCTACTTGTAGCCACTAACTCCATGGCAGATGAAACTGGTTCTTGGAACTACACTGTCATAGAATCAACTCTTTGCATGTATGACATCATAGAAGGAGGATTGCAATGCAAATTCACCATGTACCTTTTGACAAACAGTTCTTTCTGTGTTGTTTAAGCTTTAATATTAAATTTTATGCCTTTATTCATTACAAAGATATGAGAGTAGATATTCTCACTTCTGAATGATGCTAGGAAATGATCCTGTTCTAATTTTATACATCAGTTTGTTTCATTCTGTCAACCATTGTTTGTTTATAAAGGACTTATATAATGGCATAGAAAATATCACAGATCCAGTGTGGTAAGAAATATTTGCCTGTGTGTTAAAGATCATTTTCCCCTGACCAGTAAGCCTTTTGCAACTCACATCCACAGCCAAATTGCTACAGTGTTTTTTTTTCTAGTTATAGCTACTAAAAACAGGAATAGAGGAACCTTGTAATCCAGCCATGGCAAGTGAATCATCCTGAACCATGAGGATTTAGATCGGGGGTCAGGTTGGCCCACTGACTATTTTTCATAAATAAAGTGTGTTTGGGACACCGCCACACCCGTTTGTTTTTATATTATCTAGGCTGCATCTGTCTTTTGCATAATGGATTGCAGTGAACAGAGCTGATGTCTTCCTTGAATATTTTAAAAAGGAGATTATTTCCTCCTTTGACCGCAATAATATTTGTTTGTTTATTGCTTACAAGCAACAAAAATTTATTTCTCACAGTTCCGGAAGTAAAAAGCAAGCTGCTGGCAGATTCGGTGTGTGCAATGGGTCTGCCTCCAGTGTCACAGACGGCCGTCTTGTGGCTGTGGGTTCACATGGGGGATGCACAGAGGGAGCTCTGCGGGGCTCCTTCAATAAGGGAGCCTATTCCAGTCAGGAGTGTTCCCCTGTTTGACCTCATCACCTCCCAAAGGCCCTACTTGCAAATATCATCACATTGTGCATTAGGTTTCAACATATGGATTTGGGGGGAACGCAGACATTCAGTCCACAGCAGGCACTAGAGCAGTAGATGGTGTCAGTGTCCACAGGGAATATACCTTCATCCAGCCATGCTTAACTTGCAGGTAGGGTCACCTCCAGGTGACATTGGTCCCAGGATGTCAAATTAGATTTGGTTCAGATACTCACCCTTGTTTTGGAAGATTTTTTATTTATTTATTTTGGGAGGGAGGGAGGGAGGGAGAAAGAGAGAGAGAGAGAGAGAGAGAGAGAGAGAGAGAGAGAGAGAGGAAACATAAGAGCAGGGGAGTAAGAGAGAGAGAGAGAGAGAGAGAGAGAGAGAGAGAGAGAGAATCCCAGGCAGGCTCCTTGTTGTCAGCACAGAGCCCAAAGTGGGGCTCCATCTCATGAACCATGAGATCCTGACCTCAGGTGATATCAAGAGTTGGTCGCTTAACCGACTGTGCCACCGAGGCACCCCATTCAGAGACTCACTCTTGCTGAGCTAAAGCAAGCATTCCTCCTCCTTCCTTCCATGGGAGTATTGTAAGGGTTGGAAAGCCTTTCCAGTAACATCCTCAGAATACAAACCATCTTAATATATATTATCCTCTTTCCTAGAAGACTCCCCACCTCAACTTCTCAGGATAGCTATAGTAGATTGGGATGTGCTTCTGACTCTCACTGTCTTTCGTTGTTGTTGCTGAAGTGTAATGACACAAAACATGATACTAGTTTTAAGGTACAGCATAATTACTTGATGTTTATGTACACTGCAAAATGATCACTACAATAAGTCTAGTTACCATACATAGTTTCAAAAAGCTTTCCTTGTGATGACAACTTTTAAGATCTACTTTCTTAGCACTTGGCATATATGTAATACAGTATTAATAATTATAGTCATCATGTTGTAGATTATATTCCCATGGCATTTATTTTATAATTGGAAGTTTGTATCTTTTGACCCTTTTCATCCATCATAGTATTTTATTTGAATCATTCACATGGCACTTATCCATTTTACTTTGATTTGAAATTCCCCTAATACACGACCATATGAACCTCAGAAAAGGAGGAAAGACAGTGAAAATGCCTGCTAGGAAGTTTCCTCACAAAAAAAATTAAAGGCATCTGTCTAGTCAGAAATATATCATAAGAGTTCAAGCCTCCAAAAAGCTACAAGAAAAATACGTAGCAGTTAAGATACTATGAAAAATAATGTCATTAATATCAAGCTAACCATCATGTGTTGGATAATTAACTATAAGCCATACATTATTTTCATTGCTGTATTTCCAGTTTTTCTTTCAAAACACAATCGTTTATGGGAATAAAAAAAATTTACATCACAAATCTTGATATGTTATGCTTCCAAAATGAAAAAAAGATATTTCTGGATCTGTTTTAGCTCATTTCATGTTTGGATGGTGCCACTTAAGAAATGAATGACTTTGGAAAAATTATTTACCTTCTTTTGTTTAAACTTCTTTTAATCTCATGATTTTACCTGTAAAAAAAATACGTCTCTTAACTGTGCTTCTCTTATAGGTGTGCTTATGATTAGATTAAACACGTGTGTGTGTGTGTGTGTGTGTGTGTGTGTGTACACATATGTAGTAGGTCTGCACCTGTTGAGGCTCCAGCCAATTATCTACAGTTTTAAGGGGTGTTAAAAGTCTATCAGGCACACACACACACACACACACACAAAATAAGTTTATTTCAATTAATCCTCATGGTTCACAGATAATTTTTTAGAAATTATGAAAATAAAAGGCTTAAAGTTTAAGTGACTTGTAAAGATATCAGCATTTGGATAGTAATCCCTGTATGTCTAACACCAGAACCAAAGCACTTAATTGAAATGTTCTTCTTAATCAAATCCATGGCATCTACATTTTAAGAAAAAAACAATGCAAAAAAATCTCAAATTTAAGCAGCATAAAGTTATTTAAATTAAACTATAATAGATTTAGAAAATATATTATGTCAATTAGAAATAAGATGAAGAGTGTTTTTTCTCACCCTTTTTATCTTCATTCTATTTTTTTTTCCTTTCTGTGTTTGGTACCACATAGACTCAATTCTCTTCACCATTTACAGGAGAAAACAAATGGTCTCTTCCATTAGCAGTATGGCTTCCAGGACTTTTGGACCTATCAAAAATATTTTTCACCATCTTGGCTAATAAAAATGTAAAAAAAAAAAGTACATGCCATTTGCGGGTTAAATGGGAAAAAAAATCTTTAGATCAACAAATGAATTCTCTTTCTTTATAATCCAAATTATTTTTGCACTTTCCCCATTAGAAGTCTTCATTACTTCTTACCTCAATTAAAATGTGGTGCAGTCTTTCAGAAAAAGATAGCAAGATAAATCTAGCAAGTTCATTGACGTAAGATAACCTGAAAAAAAAAGTATAGATATTTAATAAAAGAGATAAACCTTCAGAGATAACTTTCATTTTCTTTTACAGGACCCAGAAAAGAAAGCTAACTTATCATCTGTTACCTCTAGAGAAAGCAAGCAGACCCAGAGGACATGATTCTGTCTTCCCACATGGATTTAACCGAGTTGAAGGATAAGGAGGACACCAGGACCTCCCCAGAGTTCTCTATCACTTCCTTTGCCTGGAAGCTACCAGCCGGGAGCTTTCTCTCCACAGCTCCAAAATCTAGTACTCACTTCTAATCTTAGATTCGTGATGCAGAAGTTCAGAAAACTGTGCTTAGTTTGGGGAAATGTTTACAAACAACAAAGTAAAGGGCCAATTATTATATTTCCCTTGGCATTTACTTCCATTTTTCAAAGAGTGGTAGCTTTGTAGATATAAAAGACGTTATAAAAATATTATATTTTGATTATTGACTATTTTAGATAGTGTGTGTTTATTAATGTCACTTTCCTGTGTATAGTAACGACATTGTGGTATAAAAGAAAAAATCCTTCATTGTATACATGTCAAAGTATTAAATAAATTGTAATGATAGCTGAAATTTACCTTCAAATAATTGTAAAACAGAGGAAGAGAATACCACCCCCCACACACACCAAAATAGCAACATACTAACAATTGCTTAGATGAATCTCGATGAAAGGGATACAGATATTCATTAGAAAACCAGTCTACAACTTTTCCTTAAGTTCTATATTTTTCAAAATAAATTTGGCACAAATAAGTAAACTCTTCAAACTACAGGGTGGACGTATTTTTTTTTAATCACCATATACAATAGTACGCTACACAGGCGCACCTGAGTGGTTCTGTCAATTAAGCGACTGACTGACTGTTGATTTCGGCTCAGTTTATGATCTCTTGATTTGTGAGATGGAGCTCCCTGTCCGGCGTGCAACCGGCTTTTAGGACAGAGCCTGCTTGGGATTCTCTCTATCCCACACTCTCTGCTCCTCTACCACTCATGTGAACACTCTAAATAAATGCATACCTAAACGAACAAGTAAATAAATGTTTAAAAAATATAATAGTACTCTACATCATATTCATAATTTTCATGTTTCCCTCCTACAATTAAGTATGAGATTCCCGAAGTTAGAGACTGATGTTTTCCTCTCTGCTCTAGAAAAGCAACAGTATACTGCACTGAAAGAAACACATTTATTCCCTCATTATTTGTCAAATAAGTAAAAAGTGTGACAAACACAAGGGGGTCGTGTAGCCCCTGGTTATCCACACATGCAGAGCCGGTAGTTCTCCGTTCTATGCAGGGGTTTGTGTGTTCACATTCATGCTCCCTTTTCACCGGAGTGTAACACCAAAACATATATGTTTTGTCTTACTATTTCTTCATTACTTAGAATTGTAAAAGGTGACAACTGTGCATTGGAGAGAAGAATTATTGACATTACCAAATATCTTGTTCCATAATTATCCCAACTTGACTCATACAATTAGAAATATCAGTTCCCTGGGGCACCTGGTTGGCTTAGTAAGTTAAGCATAGGACGTCAATTCAGGTCATGATCATATGATCCTGAGTTGGAGCCCTGCACATCAGGCTCTGTGCTGACAGCTCAGAACCTGTAGCCTGCTTCAGATTTTGTGTCTTCCTCTCTCTCTGCCTCTTCTCCAGTCATGCTTTGTCTCTGTCTTTGTCTCTCTTTATCAAAAATAAACATTAAAAATAAAAAAAAGAAATATCAGCTCTAAGAATTATAAATTTGCTTGATGTTTATTATTATTTTATTCATTAAATTCAAGTATTTAACCATTATTCTGCCATTTAACTACACAGAAGGCATCATATATATTAATGATTTCAAGTCCAGATCAGCTGATACTAGTAGTACCACTACCACCACTATCTAAAATATTGTTTAGTATGTATTCATTAATACTAATTAATTATTGATATGATTTTATTATTTAATAATTTCAATTTTTGCTATTTATTAATTTTTGACATTTTATTAAGTTAACTTAATGTTTAATAATTAATGCCAGTTGGTTAACATTAATTAATATTTGATGATTATTCATTATTTATTGTTATTTACAAACACACTGAATGCTGGGCTATTCTCAGCATTAATTCCCACACAAAGTGTGCAGTGTAACTGTATTGCTTAGGAAGTAGCTGGTAAGTAGCAGAGCCGACACTTGAACTCTGGAAATCTATGAGGCATCATCGTCTACCTTGCCAATATACAATACTGCCCAATACTGAAAGCTTGACAGTTTGAGCATAGCATCTTGGTTTTATCTGAACAACTAAGGTTCAAATTAATGAGAAAACTTATAGGGAGAATATGGGAGTGTTACTGTAATATCTTGGAGGGGGGATTATGAATAGAGGCAGAATTCCTAGAGGCATCATGGGATTATAAGACCAAGTTTAGTGTTTATTCCTGGTTCCTCAACTGACAATCCACAGTGAAATAAATATAAAAGCTACATGTACTTGTATTTGGATGATTATTAATAGAAGAAGAAACATTCCATATTAAGCATTCTTTATTATGGAATTGTATATTTCCCTGAAGTGATAGTCATTATGATCATTGTAATGCAAAGGTCTTTCAAGATTCAATTATCTGACTTCTAGGACTAGGAAACTCATAATAAACTGAGGATGCAATACCCATGTTTTAAAAAATGTGTCACTATAGACAGCTTTATCTTTGACAACTACACTTCTTAAGAATTGATGCTCCCTTTCAGCTCTTGTATTCCAGGAAGCAACAGGTAGTAGAAAAAGTGCATTAGGCTATGATCCAAGTATCCTTGACTTATCATTGGTTCTGGGTTCTTTAAGCTTTCTGTTCCTAAGATTCCTCATTTGTAGAAGGAGGATATTGTGCTGAAATATTTCTAAGACTTTTCTAGTTATTATCCTACAATCTCTGAGGATTTTCTCTTAGGAAAGTGCATGGTATGTGTTTATTTTCGTTAGAGAAAGCATAATGAATCTGATAGAAGAATTTTTCACATGTGAATTTTTATGAAATATAAAGCCTAATAAAAATATTTGTGTATGTATAAGCATATGTATGCATGTATATATTAAAAAAAGAAAGCTTTAAAATTTTTCTTCATTTCATGTATTTAGTGTTACTTAATTTATTTAAAATTTTTTATTTAAAGGTATTTTTAGTTTAATTTACCTATTTCCAATCAGGAAAATAAAACTATTCTAAATATTCTATCTGGGAATTTAAAATACATAATTTGATATACTGGTGATAGAGAATTGAGAAGCCAAATAGAGCAGTGACATAATCCAAAAAGTAACACAGCAAGTGACTGGTACTGTGCCTGGAGCTGGGGAACACAGATAGAAGTTGTATTTACAAAATCTAAAAGCTATGGTTACTCAGTAGGATTTATAACTACGTTGGGTGTTTCCTAAAGGGAAGTGGGACCATGTCCAGTGAGGATGTATAACCAAAAGGATAATTAGCCAGTACAAGGAAATAATTCCTTGAAACAGAGAAGGGAAGAATTGTCAGGCTTTTCCTATCCACCAGATAATCTTCCTCAGGTGACTCCAACTGTCTAAACTCACCCACCAGAAAGGTACTGGGGGTTCTGGAAAAATATGGTTTATCCAACGAAGAAAGAAAATCAGAAAGAAAACAGGTAATCAGTGCACAGTCGTTTTATTATCTGTAAACTCTTTATCGAAGTAAACTATATATATAGTACAGTGCATGTGAAAAGTGGCCAGCTCATTAAATATTCACACATTAACCCCAGTATGTAACTGGCTCCCAGGTCAAAAGCAGAACACTACCAAGTGTCTTGGAGTCTTCCTCAATATCTCTTCCAATCACTACCTCCTCACTTCATGTGTAACCAAAATCCTGACATCTAACAGCATAGATTAGTTTGCTGTTGGTGCTGCTTTTTGTGATGGTGACAATGATGATGATGATAATTTTACTTTAAAATGGAGTTTTTTTCTTGCATGTACTTTTTTTGGTTTCACTTTTGCTCAAGATGATGTGTGAGAGATTCCTTTATATGGCGTGTATAGAAGTTTACCATTCATTCTTATTTTCTTATAGTCTTCCATTATGTGAACAGTACATTGTAGTTTTCCATCCCACTGACAATTTGCATAGTTCTAATAAGAAACTTTTATGAAAAATGTTTTTATGAGAACTCTAGTTCATGCCTTTTGATGAGTGTATCACATCCACATATTTATTATCTAAAGCAATGACCTTATAAGTAGAGGAGAAACAATTTATACGTTATCCAGCAATGTTTAAAAATCTCTGATAGCTCCAGATTCTCACCACTATAGGGATTATACTTGATTATATCTCATCTTTTCCAACTTAGCCTTCTGAGTGCATGTGTTGTGGGTTAATTTGCACTTCACTAATGAAATTGAGCACATTTTAATATATTTAATGAACAACTGAATATCCTCTTCTGAGGTATCAGTGCAAGTCTTTATGCATTGAAATTTGGATTTTATGTATTATAAAAATTTATGTATATGAAATTTTTTTCTATATATTTCAGATGATTGCTTTTGGATATATGGATGTTAAAATCCTTTCTCATGGTATGGGTTGCATTTTCCTTTCCTAAATATATTTCAATGAACAGAAGTTCCTAAACTGAAGAGAGGGCAGTTAATCAACTTTTATTAGTAAATTTTGAGTTATTTATAATGTATTTGCTGCTCCAGTAATGAAGATGCAATATGCTTAGTATTTTATCATTCACTTTAGATAAGTAATCCATCTGGAACTACATTCTTGAATTTATGTTGTGAATTAGCGATCAAGATAGTTTTTCCATGTGATATTTAAATATTTATTGAAAAAATTATCTTCCCTACTTTTCTGCAGTCTTACCTATGTTAAAAGCAGAGTAGTCTAAATATGTGGACCTACTTCTACACTTCTATTTTGTTCTATTGGGCCTTTGTGTTTGATAGAATAAGTCTCCAACTTAATTCTTTTCAAGATTACCTTGTCTTTTCTTGGTTCTTTTCATTTCCATCCACATTGTAGAACTGAATTTTCAATTTATGGAGCAAGCAAAAGTTTACTGGAATTTTAACAATAATTTCTTTGAGTCTGTAGATTAACTTGAAGAAAACAAAAATATTTACAATACAATTCTCATAATACATGAACAGGTTATATAATTATTTCTTTTTTTAATTTTCAAAAAAGTTTATTTATTTATTTTTGAGAGAGGGAGAGACAGAGAGTGAGTCGAGGAGGGCAGAGGGAGAGGGAGATAGAGAATCCCAAGCAGGCTCCACACTCTCAGTGCAGAGCCCGACACGGGGCTTGAACTCACATACCATGAGATCATGACCCGAGCCCAAACCAGGAGTCAGACACTTAACCAACTGAGCCATCCTGGGTCCGCTATAATTATTTCAATTATTCTTTAAATTTCTGCCAGTATATGTGTTAGATTTCTACCTATACTATTTCTAAAATAAGCGTTTATTATTTATGAGATGCATTTTTCATTAGTTATTTCTAGATATTTAATGGTACTCTAAATGTTATATATATATTTTTAATTTTGTTTTTAATGTGTTTCTGGTAGGGGTGCCTGGGTGGCTCAGTCGGTTAAGCATCCGGCTTCAGCTTAGGTCAGATCTCATGGTTCGTGGGTTCAAGCCCCACGTCCGGCTCTGTGCTGACAGCTAGCTCAGAGCCTGGAGCCTGTTTCAGATTCTGTGTCTCCCTCTCTCTCTGACTCTCCCCTGCTCCAGCTGTCTCTCTCTGTCTCTCAAAAATAAATAAAAAGCATTAATAAAAAAAATTTAATGTGTTTCTGGTATACAGAACTATAATTTACTTTTTTTGTACTGACTTTGTTTAGTGCTCCTGCTAAATTGATGTACCAATTCTAGTAGTTAGTAGATATTTTTGAATCTTCTAGATATATGATCATATTGTGTGTGGATAATAACAGACTTACTCCTTCTTTTTACTCCATATACTATTTGTTTTTCTTCTTAGCTTATAGCACTGAGGAAGTGCTCCAGTGTAATGTACAAAAGTGTTCTTAGGGGCAACCTAAGTTGGTTGAGCATCTGACTTCAGCTTAGGTCATGAGCTCCTGCCCTGTGAGTTCGAGCTACATGTTGGGCTCTGAGATGACAGCTCCTGCTTCAGATTCTGTGTTTTGGATTCTGTATCTTCCTCCCTCTCTCTGCCCCTCCCCCACTTGTGAGTGCTCTCTCAAAAACTAGATAAATATACAATTGAAAAAAATCTAAAAATAAAAGGGAGGCGTCAAGATCGCGAGAAGTAGGGGAGCACGAATTTCCCTCATCCCTCAAACTCAGCAGTATTGAGGTCAGAGCAGAATAAAGTGCTGAATAATATTTTCTTTACCCACTCATCAATTGATGGACACTTGGACTGCTTCCATAATTTACTACAGAAGCTACTTTCAAAACAGTTTGGCAGTTTCTTACAAAAGTTAACATACTTTTATCATATAATCCAGCAATTGTGCTCCTTTGTATTTACCCAAAAGAGTTGGAAACTTATGTCTACAGCAAAACTTGCATATGCAGACTTATTCATAACTGCGAAAACTTGGAAGCCACCAAAATGCCCTTCAAGAAATGAATAAATACATAAACTGTGGTTCATTCAGACAAATGAAATATTGTTCAAAGATAAAAAGCAATAAATTGTCAAGTGATAAAAAGACAAGGAGGAATCTTAAATGCATATTACTAAATAAAAGAAGCCAAGTTGAAAAGCCTACATACTGTATGATTCCAACTATATGACATTTGATCAGGAACGAATGTTGAATAACTCTTACCAATTAGTAGGAAAAGAGATGTAATCAATAAAAACATGGTTCCAAGATCCAAACAGAGATCCACAAAAATAGCTAATGTCTGCTGAGCATGTGAAAAAATTTATCATCATTTGAGAGAAATAAGTAAAGGAAAAATCAACATGATATGCACTTACACATACAGAAGAATGGCTAAAATTGGAAAAACAGGGACGAACTAGAATTCTCATACAATACTCCTGGGGATGTAATTTTCATATAAATACTTTGTAAAAGTATTGTGTCAATTATCAGTAAAAGATAAATGTATGAATAACTTCTGTTAAAACAACCCTACCTCTTAGGTAGCTATATACCCCTGGATAATGAATGCATATGTAAATACAAATTTTAGCAGCATTATTCACAATGTCCATATATGTTAGAACAGATACATAAATTGTATTTTGGTATACTGTGGAGTCACTGAAGTGGGATTCAAGATATGAATCATACATCAAACTTCTAAGATCCAAGAAAGATTATTTAACTCCAGTTTGACACAGATCAGATAACACACAAGCAATGCCATGCATTGATTAACACCCAGATTCATTTCTTGATGTCCCCAGCCACCATATAGAGGATATGGTTTGTTGTAAGTTTAGCCCAAAGCTGATATGCATACATAACACAGCACCATAAAAGAGACACCGCATAGGTAGTGCTATAGCTTAAATACCTTGTAAGGTTAAGAGACTTAGCTCCTTTTCCTTAATATGGTATTAGTCTACATGTTGCAAGTTACATAATAAAAAAAGCTTACTAGCCAAGGTCACAGCCTAAAGAACAGTCTTTGAATAGCAGTCAGCACATGGCAGACTCTGCAGAGCCATGACCTATTTTCAGAGTGAATATTGCAAGATTTTCAGTAAAAGCAAAACTTTAGGCTAGATGATGCAATATGATCAACTGTTAACCCGTTCCTTGCCAGACCATCCTTTAGCCTTCATTCACATATACTTGTCATATAACCCTGGGTGTAACAGAAATTACATACATGTGTGTACATACACATATATAATTATATACATAATTGTGTGTATGTGATCATCATATGTGATATATGATGATTATATATGTGTGTGTATATATGTGTGTGTGTATATATATATATATAATTTCTATTAAAGTATTTTCCCCCCAGAATTTTATAGATACAAGCAAACACACTAAGACTCCAATACCTTTTAGGATAAAAATAAGATAATATATATCCTGATGATATAAGGAAAATCTTAAAAACACAAGACAAAACAAAGAGAAGTTAATTGTAATCATAACACTATATCATAAGAACCACAGTTATGATTATAATTATTGCTGCTGCAGGGTACAAGGATTTGTATTACACTTTTTCTTCTTAAAGTAATTCCCCTTTATCCTACCCTTTGAGGTATTCTTCTCAAAGGACTGGCTAAGCACTTGAAGTATATTTATCATAAGAATTCTTTCAATAAACAGGAAAGTATAGCTAATATAAGAAAGTTACAAGGACTTCATGATAATTCAAATCTCTTACAGCCATTTTCACTAGTCCAGAGTTAACAGAATCTTTCCATCTTTTCAACTCTCTCCCCACTCTTGACTTTCCTCTAAGAATCCTTGATCTACATCTCCAGTCATTTACAACATGCTTGCCACACTCAGTATAGAATTGCCCCCTGGATGGAATCTCAGTTTGCTCGGTAATCCCACCACGGACTTTTCTTCTCTATTGTTTCTATTCCTGAATTCAAAATCCCACTCTATATCCTTCTCTTTTTTTCCAAGCAGACACAACGTTCATGAATGATTCAGGCTGAAATATGGTTTATTTAGTTATTTATTCTTTATAGACATGTATGGACAGAAATACTAGGCCATGCGAAATAAGTCAGGTAGAGAAGGACAGAAACCATATGTTCGCACTCATAGGTCTAACAGGAAATTTTCAGAATGATCTAGCTTCAAGAAAAGCAAGCAGTTAGTAGTGCTTAAGAAAATTTGATTCAGTATCTAATGGATAGTTGATAC